>NC_140351.1:24517832-24543832 GCF_963514085.1 Chelon labrosus | reverse complement strand
ATCTATGTCTGTGGGTGTTCATTAGCAGGGAATCAGTGGTGCGTTGTATCCGTGGACCAGCTCTGAGATCAGCCTACACTTCCAGTGAACTGACCTGAGGTCATCCGGTCCACCCACGCTGTGTGTGTGTGCCCGTGAGTGTGTGTGTGCAGATTCACATCATGCAGTGGTGAATACAAGTCATTCAGCCCACACCTCAAACATCCCCACAGGCTGTAAAAATCACACCATTGTTCCGTCTGCCCAGCACAATAAGAACACTTATGAGGTGTTGATTTACACTGCAGGCTCGTAGGGATACTGTACATTACGGCACCTGACCTCTGACCTCCTGTCACCAGTGACAAATCACTTTCCCCTGTTTTAGAGCTGATGCTTTTTACTCAGTGTGACTTTTATTTATTCGCATGGGAAACTTTTCTGTCAGTCTTCTTCCTTCGAGTCTCAGTTCAGAGGTCAGGGCTGGCTACAGAACAGCACGTTAACTGAACACAAAACTACAGGAATTTAGATCCTATAAAGTAAAACAGAACAGACAGAACAGCCAAAAAAAAAAAATAATAATAATAAAAACTCTAGGAAACACAAAACGCCCAGAGACACAAAACCAAAAGTTGACAGAAGAAAACTACAAAGAGATGCAAAAAATAAAAAACACCAGCCCACTAAACGGCCCTCAAGAGACGCAAGCCAAGTATAAAGAATTGCAAGAAAAACTACGGGCATGTAAAACAGCTACAAAGAGGCACAAACAACTACAAAGAGATACGAAAGGACCTCAAAGAGGTGCAGAAAGTAACTATAAAAAAACGCACAACAACGTGAAAGACACAAAACGGCCACAAGAAACATGGAACAGGTGCAAAGTAACTTAAAGAAACATAAAACGACCGGAAAGACGCAAAGAAACACAAAGAGACGCAGCCACCTACTTCATTCATCTCATCGAACTGTGAGACTGAAACCTGGACGACACTGATCATAAGTCCATAGTTACTGTGACTGAGGTAGTGTTACATTCAGCTTTTGTCAGGGTAGCAAATGTTTTAGTTCAGGATCCAGAGCCTGCCTGTTCAGCAGTTAACTTGAGGAGAATTGTTTTCAACAGCAGTGACTATATTCCTGGAGAATATTTGTAATCTGTTCCAATAGTTTCCAGTGAAACGCTCCAGGCTCTTTACAACCTCTGCAAGTTCAGACACACAGTGCGCAGAAGTTTTCTCCACGAGGCGCTGGGCCGGCTGAGGCCTTCAAGCTCAGTACACACAGGAATGTCATTAAAGAGCTTTAATGTTCCTCTTGTGTTGGAGCTTTACCATTATGGAATGTAATGGTGAGAGTGGAACAACAAAGCCTGCCTTTCATCGTGAACGAGACCATCCGAGACGTCTCAGCTTTCTCTGACTGCTCACTGACTTCACAGAAAGGCACACATCCTTACTGCGGGAAATGCACTCACGTCTTACTGAGGCAAAAGTCATTCACACAGTGAAACAGGAGTGAATGGCAGCTGATCCTCTCTAAACAGCCCAGTGGGAAAGTTTACAGGCTGCAGGGCTGAACTGGGACTGAGGCTTCTGCAGACTGTGATGTGACGCAAGGAGGAGGAAATCCAGGGAATTACAGAGGATATGTGAAGGCTGCAGCGCTCGGCGAGCAGAGTCTGCAGATGTCCTAGTCAGCAGGGAGAATTTCTTCACTCAGAGATCCTCGCCTTCCTCTTAAAAGAAGGAACCAGTGTTCCAGATGGACGAGATAAAACCTGCTGCTTCCATGCCTTTGAAGATTCTATGAGTCACAACTGGTTGTGAGTGCAGCCATGTAATGGTCCTAGGGAAAAAATTCTAGATCACATGAAACACTTTGAATGTAGCAACAAATGAAAAGGTGCATATAAAGGTCAATTGTTAGTGTGTGGATGTTGAGGCTTGACTGCAGTCAGGACGAGATTGGCCTAGCTTAGTATGATGACGGTAAACATTGAACCTTACTAAGGCATGCTTATGTCATAGTGTGGTATGTCTGCATCGTTCTGCAACTACACAAAACTTTAGGCAGCTCTGTTGAGTTTCTGTGTGAATTTCAAACCAAACCAAAAGTGGAGCTGGAGCTAATACATGTTGAACAACAGTTTCTTTCACTGAAATCCCTGCAACAGTGAGTAGATGGTTTGTAAGTGGCAGAAGGAGGCAGAGTTTTCTGAGATATGTGGATGAGGAAATGTACTTCAGAGAAGTTGGATTAAGAAGAAGACACTTCATTGTCCTTGAACTACCACGAAGTATAAGAAGGCTGTAGTTGAGATCTGTGTCACTGCGACTTGCTGTTAAATTTCTGATGTGCATGTCAAAATATAAAGTCGATCTGATGCAGAAGCACCTCTGAACCTCACTGGTTAATATTGTACCTTGATAGCGGCCCATGTTAGTTAAACCTGGTTAGCCTCAGGAGACGTCAGGGTTCGGGTTAAAACAGAGGACAACTTCACTCTGTTGGACTACACACTGGAAGTCCGTCAACCATTTTGACTCAAAGACGCTCTGAGTTTGCTGCAACTTACAAACATTACCTGCAGGTTTACAGCATCAACATTTCAACCAGGTGTCAGCACAAAACCATAAAAATCAGCCAATCAACCAACAACCAGAACTAGACAAAATTTCTCATCTGCACTAGCCTACAGGCCAGTCGTACCTCGTCATCAACTGGTTATGCTGATTATACAAAGATCTGCTGGGGCAATCAAATCATTCGGGTGGGCTTTATGTGGTGATGGACAGAAGAGTAACAGCGGTGTAGTCATACACATCACCTGAGCGCTGTGGAGTTGAATTTGGCCGTTTATCAATCAAATGCACGAACTCCAGTTTGGACATGACTAATTCAGATTCTGGAGGACAGAAATGATGCCCACCAGAGGCATTCTGGGATACCTGGCTGTCCCAAGTAATTACCTCCCAATGCGTCCTTGAGCCGTACTTGATCAGATGGTACTTTCAGCTGGAACAGTACTTGGACAGAGACTGATGACTTTTCACAAGTCCACAAGAAAAGACAAGAATGCGTATTGATAAACGCCCAGAGCCCCAAACTAAGTGGCTTTGATTGGTTGATTGGACTATCCAGTTGATGTACAATTTTGTTTTTTGTCGGTTGCAACGCGCCTGAAATGCAAGACTCATATTGTCAATGCGCCAGTCTAGCACTGCACACTCAACCGCCGCAAAATGGTCATCATGACCTTACAAGTTTTATCACCCGATTTTGTTAAAGAACCAAAAAGCTCACATTCGTACACACACACAAGCACAACAGTGGGTATCAATCGTGATGAGAGACAGCAGGAACTATTTGAAACTCAAAAAGGAGGAGGGGAGACGATAATTGCAGAGTCTCCTTTGACACTCAACACCTCCCCTCCCACTCCTGTTGAGTCCATCAACACATACACACACGTGCGTGCACACACACGCACACAGATTTAGATAAGGAGAAACACTTCCAAGTTTTATCTAAGGGAGGAGAGCGAGATTCACGAGAACACATGCTCTACAAAAATCAATGAAATCTTTGTTCTGTAAGTCGAGATGCTACAGTTCATCATTCCTCAAACCGGGGAAAAAAAGAATTTCTGCAATAGATTTTTCTGCAGTGCCAGAATCAGGGGTCTATAAAGAAAGAAAAAGAGTTTATTCCTCTGCTTCTGGAGCAAAAAGTTGCATTGAATGTGCAAATGCATGATCATATTTTATGAACACAAAAAGACATACAATTGTAAAGTAAAATGACATGCTGTTCATCTGCTGCAGTGACAGGAGCTGGGGGAATGACAACGAATGTTGGCCTTCCTCTTGCTCTGTTTTCTGCAGTGACTCTGTACGTGCACTGGATTTCATTTGCTGCAGCCTTCTGTCACGTTTGGGTCATGTCCATATGCTATGAAAACCAGGTGGCATTTGATTGTGTATTTTCTGCATTTTTTTGACACATTGTCATCACAGATGTAGTTTTGCTGCAACTTGTGTCCTTCATGCAATTCTGCAGCAAGTAATAACTTGTTCAACGGTGTAAAATTCAACTGAAGTTAACCAATGAGGAACTGCCACCCCTAAAAACTAAACTCACCTACTTGTGGTTGTTTCAAGCCACCAAGCAGTGAAGCAATAGTTTCCCGTCCGTGTCCTACATACAGTGCTGCTCAAAATTATTTGCACCTTTTCAAATTTTCTACATTTCTGCCTCAGTGACTCAAAACATCAGCTGATTTTCACAGAAGGCAACAAGAGCCGAAATATAAACATAAGTATTATAAGTGTGCATTTGTTTATTCAAGAAAATGAATCATCTGTGAGGTGTGAAAGAACCTTAGTATTCAGTATCTGGTGTGAACCCACTGTGCAGCAGAAAGAGCAACTAAACATTTCCAGTGACTACTGATCAGTCTTCTGCAGCAGCTCGGGGGGGTTGGGGGATTTTAGCCCATTCCTCTGTATAGAACCACTTCAGTTATGAGATGTTGGTAGCTTTCCTCAGACTGTTTCCATCAGGTCCTCTCTCAACATTAAGGCAAACCAACATTCTTTTTTTCCATTATTACTTTATTTAGTCTTTAATAGAAATGGTTTGTGGCGCAAGTAACTCACAAAGCAAATCTCAAACTTTGAATCTTTCTAAATCTTTACTAACTGCTGGTTTCTCTCTGGTTGGAATAAATCCATTCTTTCTGAGCATGTCTGCTCCACATGGGGTAAACATCAGGTAAGGAGTTTCAGAGGGACAGAAACATGGAGGTAGCAAAACCAGTAGTTGTTAAAACAAGTGTTTGAAAGGATGAATCAATTCAGGGTTGGAGGAAATACTACTTCTTGTCCTTCTTCTCCTCCTCTTTTCCTTTTCTTCTCCTCCTTCTTCTCCTTCTTCATCTTTATGCTTCTTCTTCTTCGTCCCTCTCCTTGTCCTTGTCCTCCTCTTCCTCCTCCTGATTTGATGCTCCACAGCAGCAGAAGCACTACAGTTCTGTCTGTAAAGTTCTATGATTCATGTTTTGGTGTAAACACATATATCTGATCAGATCATTTGATTTAGTCTCCATGGAAACAGTTCAGCTCTGATCTCAAACACTGATCATGTTGTTCTTCAAGTGAAAACAGTTCATATCAAGCAGGAAGAATGTGCTCCACTCTCAGATGTTGAGATTCAACCTCGTCTGGATTTATCGACCATCTGCAGATATTTTTGACTCAAACAGATGAAAGGCTAACTATCCACATGATCTAAACTCTTCACTTCAACAGATTAACTGTCGGAAAGATGGAGGCTTGTTCGTCATCGCTCGGCTGTTATCAGCTTTCATCAGCGTCTCTTTCTCAGGCCAATTAAGCCTGTCTGCATACCTGCCCGTCATATCTGTCTGCCCTCCACTAGCTTGTCCTCATCTCACATGTCTGTCTATTGCACTTCCTGCCTCTTTAACCAGGACTCACGTTACCTCCTTTTGGCGTCATGCACTGAACTGAAACCACTGTACATCTATATTTTCATGCCTTCATAGATTTTAAAGAGCTCTGGGGTTTCTCAGACCTCTGCCTGCGACTCATCCAGTACAGGAGGGGAACTCAATTGATGCAGATAAATATTACCTCTGCAAATAAATCCACCATTCAGCAAGCACTTTCATGTAACTGAACTGGTTTCAAGCCTGTAATTTTGAGGGTTTTTTTCTTTTTGTTCTTCTACTGTTCCATTAAAACAATAAAGATAATAGTCAGTGACTTCCTCATTAAACACAACGCTCATTATGTTTTAGTCTATCCCTGAGTCCTTCCACAGACATGCATGCAAAGAGCTGATTTACAGAATTTACAGTGAGTAATTCCAAAATATAAGACAGAGGACATCCAGGATGTCCGTCAGCAAAGATCTGCCAAACCAATCAAATAATTTGGGCGCACTCTATGTGGTGATGGACAGAAGTACGTTTTGAGTTTTCTCTACTTTTCTAGTTTGGACTTTTCTGGTATACCTCCATTAGTTTCATCTTCCTGTTTACCTTTGATAGTTTCTTCTCTGTTTCATCCACCCACCATAACAGAATTCTGGCTTCAGATGTCGTTAGCCATAAACAGCCACACCCATGCTGGGCTTTTCACAAAGCCTGTTTTTACTCCTGCAGCTCTACTCAACCTTACCAAGCCAGGTTGTACGGCTTTATCCTGTCAATACATGAAGAAGGTTATGCCACACGTACTTAAACGTTACTGTTGCCCTCAAATGTTCTTGATAAAAACCTAAACTCCCCACCAGTGATTTAAAACTGAAGACTTGGAGGAAACGCCTTCAAGAAAACTCAAACAAGCTCAGCTGTGATAGCTGTGATTTTAGATAAGATGCAGAGGTTTGTATGATCTCTGGAATGTGTCTGCAGCTTCCTTGCTGAAGGCCTATAAACTGCAAACTGTATAAACGTTTTAAATCTCTACAAGATTTAAAAAAAGTCAAACGTCTCCTGATTTCTTCCAGTCTACCAACATTTAAGCAGGAACTTTTATTCACTGCAACTGAGTTTTCCCACAAAGTGTTCCCAAATGTTTTTCTTCTTGACTCAGAGTCCAGCAGGTGTCTGACATCTGGGTTTATCCTCTGAGCTCCTCGTTGACTGATGTTTGTGTTGGAATGTGGGCAGAGCGAGGATTAGCTGTGTAATCCTGCTCCAGAGTGGCGCTGATCCTCGGCCTCGTCCCTCACACCTCTGGACACTGAGCTGTCCAGACGTACAGGACGTGTGTGTTGCGTTTGCTCATTGCTGTGTCCACTTAGATCATTGGATCATCTCCTTCAGGTTATCACAGGACTAAAAGAAAGAAAAACATCTGGGAAACATTGGAGAGAAGAAATAAACAGACAGATAACCGTGCTGACAGATGCCAAGTCAACAAAAACAGTCTCAAGTGCAAAACTAAAACAACCACACCGATTTATCTGCTCTAGTTAAGTCAAATAAACTACCTAACTACCAGACGGGAGTTGGGTCTATTTGCATTGCATTGCTCTTTGGGCATGATGGTATCTCTTGGTCACCATTTTGTCTTACACCTGAATGAAAAGTTCAAAGGTTTTTCAATATGATAGAAATCAGACAGAATTTAAAGTGGGTTATAGTATAGACATGTCACAGTCACATGTCAGCTCAAAGTAAAATCCTCCACATATTATCTAACAAGACAACGTCAGATTGAATGATGTAAATAAGACAGTTGTTCTCTATGATGAATTAAATAACAAGCCGGTCCTGCCATGTTCATGATCCTTATACCTCTGCTATGTCCAACAGTGTCTGGAGTTCGACGAGGGTTTGGTGACGGGGGACATGTGCGAGGATCTGTGTGTGCTCGGCCTGGTTGAGTACAAACGCTGCCTGTACTACGAAAACGGCAAGAAGGTGATCGAGGCGCACTGGAGAGGAAAGCCCATCATCCTCAAGTCCAAACTGGAGAATTTCTCCTCTTACGAGCCACTGGGAATACTGGACTACCAGGTGATGTCTCTGCTTCATGTCCTGTCCGTTTGGGATGATCAGCTGAATCTAAAATAACTGGTCTCATTTCATTGGCAGGACACAGCAGAGGAGCTCTCCCCTCTGGACGTAGTTTATTATGCCACACTGGAAGTAAGTTCTATTAGTCTGGTGCAATCACAACTTTTGTCTTGCAAAATTGCGAAGTTCCTTTTTTCCTCTGACCTCAGGTACGGAACTCCTTGGGTCTGTCTGAGGAAGGCAAGGAAGTAGCATACAACAGCTCAATGGACGGATTCTGGGGGAAGAAGCTACAAAACAGAGACAAGAGTTACTCCAGAGCAGAGCTGGCCTCTCTCTGGTCCTTGCTGCAGCAGGAGGAGTACACCTTTCTCAGGTACGCCTGGAAAAACCCAGAAACCCTGGAATAACCTTAAAATAACCCTTAAATACCCTGAAATATCCTGAAATACCATAACATACTGTGAAATATTCTTAAATACCTCTAATTATCCTGAAATTCCCTGAAATATTCCAAACTCCTTAAATACCCCGTAATGTCCTTTAAAAAAATCCTGAAATATTTTATCTGAAATACTCTGAAATACCATGAAATATACAGAAATACCCTCAAATGCCCTCACATACTGTATTCTCTGATACCCTACAATATCCTCACATATCTGCTCAATTGCGAGTGAAGTGAGGACAGAAGACTTTAGGTGTTGTTGGACAGTCGCCAGCCTCTGTGTTTGAGTGACTCTGACAAATGCTATCAACTCAATGGGTTTTAATTAATGTAACGTCTACAGGTCATTCCCCAGGATGCTGCTGTATTCATTCCACATTACGTTTCTTTAATTGTCTCTATCAAAATAGTATAGTCCTGAGACCAAATGTCAAACAATGCCAGACATTGTATAAAGTAACAAGAAAACTTTGCGTGCGTGCGCATAAAATTGACATACTGCTTCACCTCATGGTGGGTGTCAACAAGATCCGCAGAAGTCATCCAGTTTTATGGCGGTTTAAATCATTAAGCCATTAGAGTTGACTGCGCACTGAAGTGTGACATAATGATATCATTCCAGAGTTGTAAATGTCACAAAGATTGTGTGCAGAGCAGGAGAACAGAAAGTCTGAGGGCACAGGCACCAACAGGCTGGAAACCAAAACTCCAGCACGTCCTGAAATAAATGCGGGCAGGCGAGGTGATGTGAGTGGCCACTTATCTGGAGGCCTGCAGTGACAAATAAAGAACTCTGTGTTGGTGTGGTAGATGTGAGGTTAATCTGCAAGATTAGCACTCATTTGTCAGCCACAGAACCTGATGCTTCTCACATCGATGCTCCCTGGTTGTTTCTCAACTCGTTGTTTATGGCGAAACTTTAGCCTTTTTATGTCCATCCAGGTGAAACGATTCCTTTCATGTCTTTGTCTCTGTCCTCTGTTCTTCAGAGTCCTGCAGGACCTCAGCACCCACGTGGCCCAGGTGTTGGGCTCCTGCGGTCATTTCTACGCCGTGGAGTTCCTGTCGGCCGGACACGCCTGGGACCAGAACATCTTCTCCTTGGATGAGGTGGCCGTCTCTGGGCTGCATGATCCAGGCGGTGCTAGGGGGCGGTGGAGCGCCAGGGAGATGGTGCACCGCATCGCCCTGAGCTTCTTAGACATGGTGTGGCACTTCGACAACGACTTCACCCACAAACTGCACCTCTGCGACATCAAACCGGAGAACTTCGCCATCAGGAAGGACCTGACGGTGAGTTTTCATCTGACTTTGAAAGCACTCGGCCACCTCCTCCTCCTCCTCCTCCCCCTCCTCTGCCTCCTCTTAATCCTTTGAACTCACAGAAAGCAGCGAGGAGCCCTGAATGGCCTTAATGCTGTCTAAGAATATAATGAACAGGATCAAAGCGAAGCAGCCAGCCAGGAGGAAAGAGATAAAAGAGACATGTTTT
Source organism: Chelon labrosus (assembly GCF_963514085.1). NCBI lineage: Eukaryota > Metazoa > Chordata > Actinopteri > Mugiliformes > Mugilidae > Chelon > Chelon labrosus. Next base: position 24,534,358 of record NC_140351.1, on the reverse strand, counting down.
TGAAAAGCTATTAGAACACAGATGGAAGTCAGACGGTGTTGTTTTTTTCTTTGACTCACCCCAAACTTAAACCGGAGCCTAACTTACACCTCATTCTAACCGAACCATACAAATTTTTATCTTTCTTTGAAGCAAACCTTTTAAAACTCACGTCTGTATTGAATCATTTCACATAAAAGGAGAAGGCTGATCTAGAGAAGCGTGACATATTAGAATCTAGCTCTTTAAGCCAGATCATCTGAACCAGAGCATCCATGTTTTTATGGGCTAGATACTCAGACAGAATCAATAAAGTTTCCGAAATGTCTTTAGAGTAGGGTCAACTTCACTGCTGTGCCATGACGCTTTAAGCAGGAAGTTGACTAGTCCCCGACCACGTGACAATAACCACACTCATGCCTCTGAGAAGACAGGTGAGGAGCCCAGTGGGTCATTGCAGCAAACTAGCAGCGGTTCATCAAGTGCGTGAAAATATTTCACTAAGCATGAAGCCCATATTACTATGACATGCAGAATATGTGAAAAGGCATCCGCCAGTGCTAGCAGAGGAACAGTCCAAATCCTCTGGACAGCAGTCAGTTAACAACTTCACCAAACGTCATGCGGTATCAGTGATAATGAGGCAGTAAATCAAGAATAAGCCGCTAAATTTCATTGTCTGAAGTCATTAGACCTTTAGCTTCTGTACACAGAAAAGACTTGGGAGATGTACCGCTTTTTTTTTATCCTGGCTACATTATATTATTTTACAACATGCAATTAAATGCTACTGACCATGCCGATTTATATAGGCTGTGCATATCTGCAGGGCACAGTATTAATTCAATTCAATTCAGTTTTATTTATATAACAATACAAATCGTCTCAAGACGCTTTACAAAACCCAGCCTGAAACCTCCAGAGCAAGCCTGAAGGCGACGGTGGCAAACCTTGAGCAGAACCCAGCTCATATGGAAGGACCCATCTGCCTATAGCCAGCCGCGGAGAGACAGAAAAGAGAGAGCAGAAACCTGACATTAATAAGCTCATATGTTTTTTTGTTTTGTTTTTGTTTTTTTGTTGCCGAGCCGCATATTACAAGTGTCAGACTGAAGGTATGGTGTTGATGTGGTCTGCAGCTAACAGTAGCCCTTGTTCAAGCCTCCAGTTACCTTGCAGAATAACATCCATAGCTTCTTTTGTTTAAAACGCTACAATATGTATCCAGATCAAGATTATAGATTTCACTGTTGCAAAGCGTTACTGAAGTCAGTCTGTTTTTGTGTGTGACTAGTCGATGTTGACTCACTTTCAACACATATTTGTGGACTTAAAAAAATCCTTAGTTGTTCGACCCCTACTAAAGATTTTATTTTATTTTTTTTAACAGTTTCAAAAATTGTTTTAATTCCTCACAACATGCTTTTTCAGATTTAGATTCTCCATGTTTGATGCTCTTGTGAGAAACACAAAGTCAGGGAACAAAGAACAGAGGATGACAAAAGAATACTCCTGTACTCCTGTTTCACCTCAAAGTTAATCTCATCACACTCGGCTTTCTCAAACTGGCACATTTGTCTTTTACTATCATCTGTTGCTGTTTGACGTTTCTTTTATTTTAGCTGTTAAATAATCAGTCTGCCAAAGAAAACTTTCCTTCAGCAACAAATCAGAGTTTGTGAGAAAGTAAAGTGGAGGTTGTCGGCAGCGTTATCAGATGGTTTACAGCAGACTGTCATTAATTCAATGCCACGTCAGGCCTCCAGCCAACAATCACGGCTCAGTCCAAACTATTTAATCAGCTTAGTCATTACCAGAGACCAGGGAAACTGAAATAGGTGTTTGTAGCTCTAACAAATGTCATGTAAACCAGAGGATTGTTACTGTTCTCACAGTATTAACAGGGATTAGAGATGTTCCTGTCAATGTGCTGACATCAATACATTTAACAGCTCTCTGTTTATAATGCCAGAGCTGTAAAAACATGGCAAATAAAAGGCCAAAATGTTCCCAAGAAACCAGAACAAGGTTTGTCTGCAGCTTCTACTTCTTTCACAAAACATATCGGAACAAAATCCATGAAGCTGCTACCAGATCGATTTTTTTCTCTATTAACACTGACATGTTCACTACTAGCCTGGCTTATCGGGATCAGGGTCTGGTGACATCTGGGAAACAGATTTTATTATGGGCTGTGTTTAAACTGATACAGAGAAAAAAACGCCTCTGCATCAACTGGACGGTCCTCCAACCAATCAGAGCCATTTACATGTAAACTAATTAACTCCATGACTCTCAGATGACGTGTATGTTTACATCTCTGTTACTCTTCTGTCCATCACCACAACACTGTGATTGGCCCGGCAGATCTTTGCTGGAGCATAATCACCAGATAGACTGTGGCTCAGTAGGTAGAGCGGGTTGTCCACGAACCAGAGGGTTAGCGGTTCAATCCCCGGAATGTGCCACATGCCGAAGTGTCCTTGAGCAAGACACTGAACCCCCAGTTGCTCCCAGTGCGTGGCGCTGGTGTGTGAATGTGTGTGTGCTTGTGTGAGCGAATGGGTTGATGTGTCTATGATTGTAAAGCGCTTTGAGAACCAATAGGTAGAAAAGCGCTATATAAAAGCAAGGCCATTTACCATTACTCCAGACCAACTTTACTAGCACAAAAATGTTGTAGTTGGCGAAACTTCACGGGAGGAATGTGACGAGGTTCCTTGGACTCAAGAAACACTCATTCAGTACATGATAGAGTAAAGACACCACCCACAGATGTTCCTATTAAAACCTAAACTCTACACCAGTCAACTAACTATTAAATAGTTGCTAGTAGCCTAAAGTATATAAAGTTTACACATCGTCCACCTGTTACTGAGGGGACACCTAATTGGCCATGGCTGGTTATCACAGTTGGTTAGACTGTAACCAGTTTTGCGAGCTCCCAAGAAACTTTTGCGAGATCATGCAAAAGCGTCTGATTTACTTCCAGCTCAGCTGGACACCAAGGACATGTCAACAATGGAGTTTCACTGAGTTTTATTTTGAGATTGGTCTGAAATACAAATACATAAAATCAGTGCTTTTCAAAAGGCACTGTTTCCATATAAGTGTAAGACATCTGAAGAGAATACCAACGCACTCGACGTAAAGTGTACTCTGACCAGACGGACTTAACTGAGGTCTGACCACAGGAACTGCTGCAAGTCCTCCTCCTAGGTTCAACTTGGCCAAATGACCGACCAGTAAATAAATGAACTTTCTCGTGAGTTTTCATTTTTTTGTCCCTCCCGGGCCTCTCTAAGTTTTACATATACAGAAGAATTATTTTTATTTAGTTCGTTTTGAACATAACATATCCGGTAAAAGTTAATCAACACAAGTAGAGATTTCTGTTTCAAAATGGAGTAATTCCAATGGTTTTCATTTTCCTTTTGGTAATGGTAAGAGTAGCTTCTATTTATTTTTATATTAAAGTCAGGCAGAATACTATTTATTCTGTTTTGTTTTTTTATCTCGACTTTGAGTTTAAATTAATAATTGCTGAATTATTATTTACAATAAAGTACGTATGTACTTACAATAATAACAATAGTGTTCTGAGAAGAATGTCTTTGTATTGACATTGGACATTAAAATAATTTAATTTCATAATCAGTTTTATAAGAAGAGTCTTTGACATGTATAGGTTAAGGGTAGTCATGGTCATGGACAAAGAAGTCCAAGGGGTACACACGAAAAAACAAAAAGGTTGGGAACTGACATGGGGTCAGTCCCAATCAGTTTTAAAGGAAACATTCGTTGAGGCAAAGCCAGACTTACTTCTTGAAGAATCAGAGTCTACTAACACTCCATCTGGATTTCATTAGAAAAAACAGGTCCTCTGCACACAGATTGTCCTCCCAACAATTCTGTGGGTGTTACACCCCTGGATATGGGGAAAAATAATACTGCAAGTTATCTTTCCTCATCAGTAGCTTTACTGAGGGAAAATAGACGCTTACTAACACTTACATATTTAACCTCTTAACATTACTGGTTCTAAACACTGGTTATGCTTTATGAATTTCTGCCCTTTGTGTTAACTTTTAACCATAAAGTACCCAAAAGTTACTGGTGATTTTAACCTGCTCTTTGCCTAAATGAACATTAATTAATTAATTTAATTTGCCATCTAAAAACTGATTTGAGTTTATCTCATGGTCTGGCTTCCAGGCTAGTTCATTACTAGTTTATTTAGATTCTGTCTGAATACACACTACAAACACTGGTGAATGTGGATCAATCCGCATCTGAAAGTAGTCCCAGATAAATCCACTACGTCCTCCTGGTGTCTCAGGAATTAACAAATTATTTGTGACATATTTTTTTGAGATTTGCGTCTTCAGTGGGAAGCAGCACATTTTCTGCCTGTTAGAGTGTTAAACAGCACAGCAGAGAGACATCCAAGTGGAAAAGACAGACGGAGACATGAGAAGATACAGCTGGAAAATCCTGACCTCAGGCTGAGCATTCAAGCTACGGACTTCACTTCTCTTCTCTTCACTTCAGCAGAGCAGCCTTTAAAACCACACAACAAATAATAAAACTATATTAACTGGATTCTTTGGCATTCTGATCCCCTAAAATCCTAAAAGACACCTCAACGTTTTTCACTTAATTTTTACAACTTAATTTGTACAACTACAGTTTTTGTAATATCTATCTATCTATCTATATATATATATATATATATATATATATATATATATATATATATATATACACATATATATATATACAGAGAGAGAGAGAGAGAGATTGTAACATTTGGGATTTAAGACTAGTAAAAACATGTAAAACAAAAATATTAAGTATATATATTATGTACTTTTGTCTTAAATATTTAAATATTTTTTTAAACTTAAATATTAACTGTTCATTTACTGTATAAACAGGTAACATTCTTTTTATAATATTATTTACAATAAACCTCAGAATAAACCATGAATTCCAAATTGATCATTTAAATCGTAACTAATTTATAAACTGTAAATGGTATAAACAGAATATATCAAATGACCTTCTGTGAATGTGCAAAAATGCATATATTTTGCATAAACTTTAATTATACTTAAAACCTGAGGAGATTAATAAACCTGAACACAGTTCCCGTCTGTGTCTGTGGTGCAGGTGGTGGCCATCGACGTGGACATGGCATTCTTTGAGCCGAAGATGAGGGACATCCTGGACCAGAACTGCAGCAGCGACGACGACTGTAACTTCTTCGACTGTTCGTCCAGGTGTAACCTGAGCAAACGCAGGTGCAGCCCCCGCCGCAGGAACAGCAACCTGCAGGTGAGACTGGGCCTGATGGGGCAGCTCACAAATCTCACTTCACACTTTCACTCCACTAAAGTTATAACTGGCATCTAAAAAAAGTATTGTCATCACATTTAGACTTCTGCTGCTGTTTAATTCTTTATTTATGTTATTCTTGCTTTTCATTTCATTTTAAAGCACTGACATTTAAAGGTACTTAAGAAAAACACTTGAATGTAAACGTTTCCATTGTGTGTTATTTATTTGCAGCAGTGTAAAAAGTAAATGTTGCATTTTAAGTGTTCAGTTAAAGTGATTCATTTAGAGTGTTTAACATTTAATTTGGTTGATTAAGTAAATGAAAAATCAAAGCTGGTTCAGGCTGCTATAAATAAATAAGTGTTTTCTTTTCGTTCATTTTTATTGTCCATAATAATCTGCTTTTCTGGAGGTTTTTTTCTCCCGTTGCCCTGACTGAAAATCTAAACCTCTGAGGCCTGGTATATCCTCCTCACTCCTCAGTAAGGCGGCTGAAAAATCACAGGGGTGATCAATCTTTCACAGCATTTAATTGCATGCGTGAAAAAAAGAAAAAAAAAAAAAACTCTGTGGAATGATAATTACCACTCAAAAGAGAGGAGTATGAACCTGTACCAGTTTAAAATGAAAAGATGTTTACTTAGAAACCACTGTAGGGGGCTTAATGTTCCAGAGTGGATTAAAGAGACATTTTAGTTTTATTGTGTTTTGTTAGATTTCATAAAATAGAAGGTAATTTATCACTCTTTTGTTATGTTTAATATGATTTGGTTTTAATGGATCAATAAAACCCTGTAAAAAATGATCATTTAAAGAATAAATGCTTCAGTTTATTGGTGAAAAAATACAAACAAATATAAATAATCAAAATTATTCTGGGTTCATTCACATAAAAAAAAACAAAAAAATGTTCATTAATCTTGTAATTAGTTTGGAGTTTTTACTTTGGCATTATTTTTAATTTTGCAACTTGCATGTCTGCAAATTGAGACAATACTTATTTTTTAGTCTTTAATTATAAGTAATAATAGTTTCATCACAAATTAAGCCATTTTAACTATTTAACTTAAAAAACACAAAGTTATTAGTATTACATTTTTGCATTAATCATATCAATACCTTCTTTGATACGAAATTATTAAAAACCTAGTTCTTAACACTAGAACTAAAAAAACTAATAACATAATTATTATTATATTTTATTATAATTATTATAAGAATTATATTATTATTATTATTATTATTATTAGTAGTAGTAGTAGTAGTAGTATTTAAAAATAACAACAATATTACTGACAACAAGAACTCTAATAGTTATAGTTATAATAATAATAATAATAATAATAATAATAATAATAACAATAATAATAATAATAATAATTGGAATCTTCAGATGAGACTCTGTCCTGCCGATCTTAAGCGCGGCCTCCGACACAAAACGCCGTGCATCCCTGTCACCACTGCCGTCACCATGACAACAGACTCTCATCACCCTGCCAGCTCTTGTATCGCATGTCGTATGATACAAGATCCGTGCATTCATCAGAGCAGAATGAATGAATATGAGACGGACGGAAGCTGTTCTCCCGAGGTGATGCACAAACATAGCAGCGAAAGATTCAGAATTCAGAATAGGAAAACTGGTGAAACAGACGACGAAGATGAAGGCGACAAAAAGGGATTTAAAATAATGATGAGAAGTGAAGAAAACAACAGAAAACAAAATCCACAGCAAACAAACATAAGATGGGGAAAGGCGAAAATGTAGACTAGATTTATAGATATATAATAGGAGAGGAAGTGGAAAAGAAGAGAGAAGAAAAGACAAAAGCTTGAAAATAACACAAAGCACAACATACGAGTTAAAAATGCAAAAAGAAAAGATGTGACGAACAGAAACAGAAGAAGGTGGAAAATGCAAAATCACAAAGGAAGTGAAGAACAAAGACGGAGAGAATAAAAGAGGAAAGGAAAACGAAGATGAGTGAAGGCCGGACACCGCCACGGAGCAGGCCGGGGCTGATGACATGTGGAGGACATGCTGCTCTCCTATTGGTTGATCTGAGGCTCCACAGGTGTCTCCTGGGGACGACCTGTGATGACCCCCAGCCTGTCAGTCATCTCCTTAGAGAAAGAAGTCATTGTCTTTCTTAACTCGGTGTGTTTTTCGTTTGGTGATGAAAAGCGAGGCGTCATCTGCATAATGACGGAGCGATCAGATCACCTTCAGACTCAGCTACCCCATCTTCTTCTGATTTTTTAACTAACTCACACTTCCCTGATCTTCCTTGCTCATCTTTTTGTCCTCCAAACAGCTCTCTTCTTTTCTGTCCTCTCCACTTCGTTTTAACTACACTCTTCATCCTATTTCCCGGTGAAGTTTTTTTGCGTTTCCTAACCCATTAAACTGAGTTGAGACTCTAATTTGTGATCTGACCTTGACCCCTCTTCTATTTCACATCTTAAATCACTTCATCCTCTTCCTTTCTCTCTTTTTTTTCTACATTTACACCTGTCATTTTATTTACAACGTCTTCTTTCCTTCTTCTTCTTCTGTCTGTACCCGGCTGGCCTTAGGCAGATGGGTCCCTCCATATGAGCTGGGTTCTGCTCAAGGTTTCTTCCTGTTAAAAGGGAGTTTTTCCTTGCCACCGTCGCCTTCAGGCTTGCTCTGGGGGCTTCAGACCGGGTTTTTGTAAAGCGTCTTGAGACGATTTGTATTGGTATTGACGCTATATAAATAAAATTGAATTCTTCTCTGCAGGTGATCTGCGAGAAGATCTTCAGGCCATGGTTTTCTCCCACACTGCTCGGGGCCAAAGCAGGTCTTCCTCTGCAGGTTAGATTTAATTGCTTTTTTTAACGTAGACGACAGACGACAAACTAAGGTATTGTATATATAAAGAGCTTATTTTCAAACTGCAAAAAGGTTTGCCACAAACTACAAAAATCTGTTTTCTCTGACTTTGTTTAAACATTTCCAGTGAAACAGATGGACCCATTTCATGTGGCCTTTGTTAGACTTGTTTACTTGAATTTCACGCCAAGCACGTTTTAGTTCTACACTCCAAAAATCATAAAGTTGTCACCAAATTAGAATCTCTGGAAAAGATTTACAAGAAATCTTTTACCGAACAAAAAAGTCAATGAAATCCAAGAACTGACTCCTTTTCCAGGTAAAAATGTGGAACAGATGTAGAAAGATATAATATGGCTCAGAGCGGGGATTAAGAAACTATCATTTCGATTGATCAGCTTTACTCTTTCAGGTGGAGCTGCAGCGAGCGGTGCAGGAGTGCTCAGAAACAGATGGCGGCGTGGAGGAGAGAGGGGAGGACGGACCAGGAGGCGGGGACGTCCATCAGCGTCTCCTCAGCATCATAAACCGACTCCTCCAGGAGGGAGGGTCTTCAGCTGAAGGAGGAGGGGCCTCTGAGGGAAAAGGGCACACCCACACTGCACTGAACTTCTGAGGAGGCGAAGGGAAAGTCTCTCCAGAGGACTGAAAGATGGATCCCTGCTGAGGTCATGAACGTGTACAGAAAACGTGTTCCCAGATCATTTCTGGCTCTACACCAGTGAACCCCTTTGAATTTTGCCACAGTGAAAACGTTCAGACGAGGACTGAAGACAGAGAGCTGAATGACGCCTCAGTTGTTTTCACATTCACTGCACATGGATCCTCTGGGGCTGCGTTCACACTACAAGCCACAGAACTGACAAAAAAGCCAAGCATGAGTCGGGGTCAAAGTGTGTCTGAGCATCCGTTGAAAATGAGTCGTAGCTTCTTACTCTTTTGTGCGTGAACGCAGCATCAGATTTATTCTTCACTCAACCAGTTAGTCTCAGTGAGATTTAGAAAAAAGTTATTTTTCTCATTTGAAGGGAAGAAAACACACGTAGATAAAAGTGAGAGACACACACACACACACAACACACACAGAAAACTACTTTGTAGTTAACTAACTGTCTAATGACTTCAGCTTGACACTGTACTGGAGGTGCTCTTGTGCTTCCACCTACTATTTGCCACTTTATTCTATTTTGACTTTTTGAAGGCAGATAGTTGATACAGACTAACGAAAGCTGCAATCCTTGAATGATTTCACTGAATATAAACTTCCATAAACCTGAATTTATGCTTTATAACACAAACAATAGACTTGGGAAACACACTAACGTCCGTGATAGTTTGATGAGATGATAAGAGCCAGTCCTGCGTTGGCACAGTGAGTACACATTTAACAACCAGAAATTCACCTGAAAAAGCAGAAACCAGTTACCTGTACAACACTGAGACACAGCCACAACATTTTAAAGCTCATTTATTTTCACTGCGGACCATCCCTTGTACCACAGACATAGATTTCCCGAACTTTAGATCTTCTTTTGCTTCTGTGTTCACCTCTGCAGTCATCACCTTAACTCCGACATGCAGCAATGAAACATTTTCTGTAAATAGAGTAAATGTAGGAGATCTTTCATAATAAAATCTCTAATGAATGCATTCTGCTTCCCTGATTCATCCAGTAAATTCAGAGGACGCTGCTTGTTTAACAAGCAGAGGGCCGACAGTGTGCAGCACATAGGTCTTCCTCCTGTGGTACAGAAGTGAAGCTAAAATACGGTGGAAATGGGTGCTGCCACGTTGAAACCTGAGTGTGCAGAAGTGAGCAGGGAGTGGAGGCCATGTTATCGAGGTCCGACCAGCTGCCCCACCTTGGAGGCCAGAGCAACTTCCCAGCCTACGTTTTTTTTTCTAGAGTTTCTCCGTTGAGAGCTGATTATGCTACGGCAAAGATTTGTTGGGTCAATCAAATGGTTTTGGCAGAGGTGATGGCCAGAAGAGTAACAGTGAAGCACCGTAGAAAGCAATCAATTTACAACAAAAAAGGCTGCCATCTGAGATGTCTGAATTCCTCTCTCATGTCTGTAGTAAAATAACTTTAAAGGATGAACAATTACCAGTAATTAAGGAACTTTTCAAGAATGACTAAACCACTTAATGTCTCATACTTTGTTGCTCTGATTGGTCTTTGTATTAGCTTTGTTCTGCTTTATAGCACAACTTGTTTAGTGATTTAAAACGGACGATAAATCATCAGAAACTGAGGCCTGCAGCTGTCAATCATGACGGCTTATAGCATCAAAAAACTCATCAATAACAAACTGAATAAAAAAATGATTGAACAGACATCAACGCAATAAGATGAACTTAGAAAATGCATTGAAGACATATTTCAAGTCTGCTTCCATGGAGACAAGGTGTGTTCCAGCTCTGTACAGTCCATGGTCCATCTGGCAGTGTCTGCAGACCCATGATCATGCAGCAAAGGATCACGATAAGTAAACCGGACAAACTCAATGCTCTACACAACAGGTGTGTGGAAAAATGTTCAGTTGGAGACGAGTGAACATGTGTTTGGACTCCAGCCACACGCAGTCTGGTTATTTCTCACAGTGTCTGTCAGGGATGTGGTTCCACGTCTCCTCCGGCTGCCTATCAGAACAGCAGCTGGTTATTCTATTTCTTCAGCGAGTGACCGAGCAGCCTCAAACTAAACACGACATTAGAGAGTTTAAACAAATCAGACACTCCTCATCTGTTCACTTGCTTAGTCAAGGTGTCCGCTGACGAGTCTTTTTGCTGAGGAGAACATCTAGAGCGGGGTGCCCACACTCTTTTGGCTTGTGAACTGCTTTTACAATGACCAAGACAAAATGACCTACCAACATTAAAACATGTATATATAAGTTTTATTTTATTTGAATGGCACGCAATGTATCCAGACAACCTTTGCGACCTCTCGGTTGATTGCAATTGATGTATTGGGCACCCCTGGTCTAGATTATCTCAGCCACACACACACACTTCCAAACAATGATGCTGAAAACCCAACAGGATTCCATTAATATGTTATTTTTTTTCCCCCACACAGCGACATGCCTCTTTACTTCCTCCTCCACACGCCAACCTCTGAGCAGATCAAGTTTCAGTGTTTCTGCAGAAATGCGAAAGAAAACTGAGAAGCAGCAGCAGGAGAGTGAAGGAAGACACACCATGTCAGATTTACGGGTTAAGAATTCAAAATATAATCTCACAACAGATTTAAATATGAAGTAATGCAAGAGATTCTAGCTGCAAAAGTTTCCATAAAAATTACACTTATGTATAACTAATTGTACAAAAGCAAATTCATTTTTAAGGAAACTTCAGTGTTAGTTTTCCATCAGCATGACCTATAATATCCACTTGTTTAAAGTGGACATTATAGTTTCTGTTTGGTCCAGTTGAAGAAAGATGTTGGTCTAGTTTAATGCAGTCTGAAAGGTCACAAAGAGTAACCTCTAAGCAACTAAAGGCCTCTCTCACATTGGCTAATCTTAATGTTCATGAATCCACCATCAGGAGAACACTGAACAACCACGGCGTGCCCGTCTGCAGTTTGCTAAATGTCATGTGGACAAGCCAGAAGACTCTTGAGGAAATGTTTATTGGACAGATGAGACCAAAGTAGAATTCACTGATTTAACAACACTGCGTTCCAGCATCAGAACCTCATCCCTCCATGACACATGGGGTTGGTAATGTCCTTGCTTGGTAATGTCCTTGTAATGTCATGTTGCATCTGGGCCAGGACGGCTTGTCATCATTGATGGACCAATGAATTCTGAATTATGCCAGAGAATTCTAAAAGAAAATGTCAGGACATCTGTCCATGAGCAGAACCTGAAGACAAAAAGGGTCATGTGGCAGAACGAAGAACCCAAGAACCCAAGTTGTTTTACAAAAGAATGATTAAAGAAGAACATGTTTTGGAACAGCCAAGTCAAAGTCCTGACCTTAATCCAATACAAATCTCAGAACTGAACTGGTTCTGTGCTGATGAATGAGATAAAATTCCTCCAAGATGCTGTAGATGACTGATCAGCAGTTACCAGAAACGTTTAGTTGATGTTATTGCTGCACAAAAATATTTTGGCAACTCACAGATATATACAAATGATTCACTTTGCTGAATAAATAAATAAACAAGTATATTTCTGTTTTGTTTATTTGATTGGGTTCTCTTGGCCTACTGTCAGGTCTTCCAGTGATCTAAATCCAGTGATATTTTGAGTCGTTTTTATGCAGAAATGAAAGGACACTAAAACCTTTCAGTAACACTATATATATAGTGCTCTATTTCCACAGTCCTTTGTCACATTGTCTGTTGAGTCTTCCTGGATCTACCTGTTGTGCTTACGAACTGTTCCCTCTTGGTGTTTCTAAGCTCCTTGTATATTTTGAGATGTTATGGCTTTATGTAGGCCATTTGGTTTTTGTATTTCCCTGTTAGATTACCTTTTGCTTGGACTTTGTTTGTGTCCCCCTGCCTCAGCTCTGCAACCACTTTTGTTCTTTTAAGCATTTTCATTAAATTGGGTTTCTTATTTCACCCTAGAAAGCATCAAAATCTAACGGAGGAAAACACTTATAGGATGGAGTGAAGAGACGAGATTTCTATGAGAAACAGAATTCCTCTTCTCCTTCTGTGGTTTAATATCACAGGCTGGCGAGTGATTGTAACAACTGCTCGTTTACATTTATTTGTCACTGTTTTCTGTGAAATCTGTCTAAGTGTGACAGTAATTGGGAAAACATCTGTGAGTAAACTGAGCATGGCATTTACTGTAGGAGCCCTGGACAGCGTTACTACTGTACAACAATGTACTCGCCATGGTTAATATCTGCCATGTGTGGACCGGGTGACGTCATTGTAAAAAAGTCCAGCAACAGATTGAGAAACAGGACACGAAAGACTCCATGAAAGGAAAACTAACTACACACACTGTTCCCTGTAAACCCTCTTAAATAACAGATATTACTTTTACTAAACATACGTTACAAAAGTGACCACGAAGTGAAAACTTGAGACAGAACAACAACAATCTGTCGTCACGACAACATTTATAAAGGAAAAGATTTACCTGGAAATCGTCCAGAGCTCTGCTGGCACCGTGCTCTGTTCAGCCTGGCATCGTTCCACTGTTTCATTCCCATAAAAAGGGTCACAGATTCAAACAGAGAACACTAAGCGCCTGTAGGCTGATTGCAGACATGACACTACATCAGGCCTTCTTCCCCTTTAGTTTCTTGTTATATAAAACGCCACAGATTTTCCTGGGTGCCAGTCATTTACCTCAGATGGTGTCTGTGCTGCCTGCATGATAAGTAGTTTTGTGCTGCTTCAAATTCTTACTTTTCTTCTGCCAAGGTTGAGAGACTTCTTGTGTCCGCTGTTTGTTTGTTGCTTGTTCCTCTCATTTATTTCCTGGTTTAATAAAACAGATTTGGAGAAGAAGGTTATTTCACAAACATCTGTAGAAGACACATTTTATTTACCTTAGAATTTGGACCGTGTGCTCTTATGCCAACAAATTCTCCACCAGTTCATGCCTGTCCAGATTTATATAATACGCAGTATGTAGAGAAGACTTTGAAGACATTTTTTGAGTTCATCATTGAGTCTACGTATACGTTTGGATCATAGACAGTATAAAGATGGACAAGGAACATCTCAAAAGTGAAGCCAGAGCAAGTAGAGCTCCCCTGGTGTCTGGCTGCAGTATAGGTCATAAGCTCCACCTCCTCCATGTTAGAGGGACTGGGGCCAAACTAAACACTCAAGTACACTTTAAATAATTTTTTTCCAAGTATAGTTTCTCTCATTTTAGGTAGTTAATGAAATACTGATGCATACTCAAGTGTCCATTTTTCTTAAGTTTTGTTTTAGTTAGTTATTTGACGCTACAGAAACAGGCTGTCACATCATGATGACCACCAGTTTCCATGCCAACCACTCTGTGAAGTGGTCCATAAGACAGTGAGAGGTAGGAAATATAAATAAATAAATACGTACAATGTATAATCCAACATTTCTTTGGAACTTGTGGAGGTTGAGCAGAATGCTGTATTGATTAAATGGAAAGGCGAGTGAGTCTGGAGGAAGTGTGGCCCATCGATAACTATCCACTCTCGAACCATACCGCGCAGACTCTGGCTCCAAACTTGCAAGATGGCACCACCTGTGTCCTCAGGAAACTGACGTCAGTCAGCAAGGAAGTGGGGATGCATTGTCCATATTTATAGACACTCTATGGTTTGTGGACTTGGACTCCCATCAAGGTGTTCCTGAGACACTGGGTTCAGGTGAAAGACAATCTTAAATCATAACCCCTCCAGCCAAGGCTGCTGCCTACAAAGACACAAAATCAACTCAAAAACTAGCTAATTATTGTGTATTATGGATTTTGCATTTATTGCATTATTTTCACTTTTGTCCCATTGACATTGTATCCTGAGACATAGAAGATAATGCTGCACAGCTGTGCATATAAACATGTTTCAGGAATTTATTTAACAGGTTTCATGTCTTTCCGACTGATGCACCATGCTGCTGATAAGTTCTTCACCTTGTTTTAGCCAGATTAATTTTTCTTTTCATTTGGAAGTACTGAATGGAAGTATGGAAGTGTTTTTGTAGCAAAGTAAAAAACAAATGAGTAGCGGATGTAGAGATAGATGTGCATAACACTTCTGAGGGTGTCCTGTGGTGTCTGGCAACAGAATGTTGTTAGTGGGGGCCTTTGGGTCCTATGGGTTGTAGGGAGGGGCCTCTGTGGATCATCCCACAGATACTTGATCAGTTTGGGATCTAGTGAATTTGGAGGCCAGGTCAACACCTTGTGCCGTTCTTCATGTTTTTTGAGTTGTTCCTAAACTGTTTTTGTGTGTGTGTCTGTGTCAGGCTGCATCCTGCTGGGGATGGCTGCTGCCATCAAGGAGTGTCATTGCTACGGGGTGGGGGTGCCGGGTCTGGTCTAGGCTGAATTGTCACAAGATGGTCAATGTTATTTACTTCTCCTGTCAGTGGTTTTAATGTTGTGGTTGATCGGTGTATGTATGTATGTATGTATGTATGTATGTGTGTATGTATGTACAGACAGATAGATAGATAGATGAATTGTGGCACAGTACAATCAATACAATGCAATTTATAGTCATTGCAAGGAGTCAGCCACGGTTGCTTAGCCCGGCAGTAGCTGCTGGATGCCAACCTTGAGCATACTTTCTTGGGCCAGCACTTCTGCTTCTTTAGTCTTCTTTGGTTGACATAAATTGGAAGGTTAACTACTTTACTTACTAGTTTTACAGCAGCTCATGCATTTGATCGCTCATGCGTGTGGAGACAGATTTTTTTTTACAGTGCAGAGAGAAACAGGCAGCTCCAGGCATTCTTTTACAAGAATGTCGTTGTTAAACTGTCGACACAGATCATCGGCCGTTTCAGATACTCTCATCAAGTACAAACACAGAAGTGGCTAAAGTGGCTGAAGTGTCTCTCAGCATGGCGGCAGCGAGCTCCTGCTGACATAAATCACATCTGTTGTTTCTCAGTGTTTTTAAGTGTCAGTGTGGGTAAGCTAAGCATTTTCAGGTGCAACAAGTGCAGAATAATAATATATTACATAGGATTCCCGGTAAATTCAGCGAACACTCACACTGCCGTTCCAGACTATTTCCAGTCTGAACTCGCAAACGTTTGTGCAGGAGGAGACAAGTTCAGCAGGGCCACAGTAATTTCTCTTCAGGATGAGCTCATTAGAGATTTATGTATGTTTGATATTACTTAGTGATTGGTTTCAAAGTGTCTCATGTTTTTTTCCACATGGAGACAAATGGTGTGCAATATGTTATAGAATTAGTTTTCGATCTGTTGCTGCACTCCCTATGTGAGCTCAAGATATGATTTCACTTTTTAGAAAAGAAAACAGAAGAGAGTTTTGGCTTGAAACCAGTGGAGACATTTTCCTGGACTGGAAATCAGTAAAGTCATCTGCATCTGCTTTGTTGATATCTGATGTTTCCAACAGCCACTGGCCTTCATTATTTCTGAGAGGAGAAGTCTAACTGGGCCACACCTACATCTCAGTCAACATTAAATCACCTCAGTTTAGTAGCACGAGAGAAAAGTTAAAGTAACAGACTGTGGAAACAGAAGAGAACTAAAGCACAAATCTTTCTGGAACAGGGGGCGTCTAAACTTTTTATGAAACATCCACATGGTGAACAATGTACATGGTTCTGGGCCATGAGGCTTTTAATCCAAGAGACTGAGATTATCGTCATGAGGGCACTTTAATCAGGAGCGAGATAACTTTAT
>NC_140351.1:24055036-24517632 GCF_963514085.1 Chelon labrosus | reverse complement strand
ACTTGTTTTAACAACTAGTTGTTTTGCTACCTCCATGTTTCTGCCCCTTCAGGAAATGTGGAGAGAGACACACTCAGAAAGAATGGATTTATTCCAACCACAGCATATCACAGGTTTCCATGACGAGTTTGTTGTGGGAAACTGAGAAACTGCTCTAATGTTTTGACAGTTTCAACTGTTCAGAGTCACATTTCACGTCTACAAGAGGTTAGAACTTGATACTTACAAATTGGACTTGAGGCAAAATTTTCCCTTAATGTCACTGCTGTGACACGTCTGAGCATGTTTCAACAACCTAACGTCATTCTGTTTTATTTCATTCTTTCTCACAGACATACTTGTTCCAGCTGACCTCTCCTGCTTCCCTGGCATGCCTTTCAAACATGTGATGACTTCAGTTGTTGCTGCTGCTCTGATTACAGACTTCAAAAGGTGACCTGCAGTCTGAACGAGGAGATTCAGACACGTCCGACAGAGATACCCATCTCTGTGAGGACGTTTTAGTCAGACCGGAGACCTTAAATGAGTCATCAGATGGCGCAGTGCCAGATGAATGCTGTTCCCCTAATTTCCACTAGTGGCTGGCTCAAACAACAACAACAACAACAAGTCAATTCTGAAAGACACTAAAGACTAATGGTCATGAACAAGACTTAACCTACAAAGATTTGTAGTTCTGGCAAGCCTGGTAAACAAACCTGCACCGGGCTTGGGTCACCCTGAACCGGGCACCCAGCAGGGCAGGAAACCCAGGAAACGAGGGAGGAGAGGCGGCATCAGACATCGCACCCGAGGAGCTACCAAGCTACCGCTACCACCTATGCTTCTTTGCAACCCCCGTTCTCTGAAAAATAAGCTGGACGACTTGCGTCAACAGGTGGGAGCCTGCTACGAATACCGAGAGTCTGGCGTAATGGCTTTTTCGGAAACGTGGTTTGGCGAAGACGTGACGGACAACTACATTCAAATTGAAGGTTTCTCACATATACGTATGGATAGAGACGCTAACTCAGGCAAGACACGGGGGGGAGGGGTGTGTATGTACATCAAGGATAGTTGGTGTCGGAACTTTGCAGTAAGAGACAAAATCTGTAATCCTGATCTGGAGCTGCTGTGTGTTACCCTGCGGCCACATTACCTCCCAAGGGAATTCACTAATTTATTTGTGTGTGTTGTGTACATCCCGCCGAGCGGGAACGCAGGCAGAGCAGCTAATGCAATCAGTGACTGTGTCCATCGCCATCTACAGACTAAACCTGACGCCCCAATGTTTATACTTGGAGATTTTAATCACTGCAGCCTTAACAAATCATTGCCTGGCTTTCATCAATATGTTAAATGTAGCACGAGAAACAACAACATTCTTGATAAATGTTATGGCAATATCAAAGATGCCTACACAGCCAGAGCCAGACCCCCCCTGAGTAATTCTGATCACAATGCAATCCAGTTGCTTCCTACATATAAGTCAGTTTTCAAAGCTAGTAAACCAGTGACTCAGTCTGTAGAGATGTGGTCCGGGGACAAAATGGAGGAGCTGAAAGGATGCTTTCTCTCCACAGACTGGGACATATTTTTCAAGGATGCAGACATAGACAGTATCACGGAATCAATCACTGCATACATATCTTTCTGTTCAGATTCCATTATACCCCGGAAAACGGTCAAACGATATCCCAACAACAAACCATACGTTACAAAAAGCATTAAGGAATGCATCAACAGAAAGAGAGCAGCCTTTAAATCTGGGGATAAAGCAGGAGTCCGGGCTGCGCAAAAAGACTTGAACGTACAAATGAAGGCAGCTCGGCTGCAACACAGGGAACAGGCAGAACAAAATCTGTCAGAATCCAACACAAAGAAACTGTGGGGCTCTATCAGACAAATGACTAATATGGACCCAAAAAAGAAGCCCCTGTTTGCCCAGAATGAAGAGGCAAGGGCAAATGAACTGAATGATTTTTACATGCGTTTTAATTCAGATAATGTTAATGAATGTGCGGCAGTGCTGGATAATGTAATTTGCAATGTGAACCAGGACAGAATTGTGTTAGAACTACACACTGTTACAAAGGTGTTTACAAGCATACAGACTAACAAAGCAACAGGCCCGGACAATCTGTCTGCTTTTCTTCTTAAAACCTTTGCTAAAGAACTTTCTCCAGTATGGCATAAACTATTTCAGCTGTCTATAGACACACATACGGTACCAAATCTCTGGAAAAAGTCAATCATAATCCCAGTACCCAAAAAGGCATGTCCCCAGGAGGACAATGATTATCGGCCAGTGGCCATTACTTCAAATGTCTTCAAGTCATTTGAGAGGCTTATGATTAAGGTACTTCGTACAGAAGTGGAACCTATGTTAGATAAACACCAATTTGCCTACACCAAAAAACGGAGCACAAGTGACGCCATAGCAACAATAATGCACCTTACACTTAAGCACTTAGAAAGTCCTAATGCATATGCCAGACTGCTTTTTGTTGATTTTAGTTCAGCATTTAATTTGATTCAGCCAGACATCCTTCTCAGGAAATTAGTGGAGTTAAAAGTCAACCCCTTCTTAATCAGGTGGTACCACTCATTCTTGTCTAACAGGCCACAACAGGTGAAATTTAACCTGGCACTGTCAGACCCAGCAGTCTGCAGTACTGGCGCCCCCCAAGGGTGCGTCAGCTCACCTTTCCTGTTTACAATATACACCAATGACTGTGTTAGTTCCGAACCCAACCAACACATAGTAAAATTTTCTGACGATACTGTCATTCTCAGTCTTCTCACTGAAGACACCAACTTAAGCGTTCACAGAGCTGGTGTGGATAAGTTTGTTAATTGGTGTAATCTACATCAGCTTCACATCAATACAAAAAAGACCCTAGAAATGCTGGTAGATCCCAGATCAGTTGGAGACCATAGCACTGTGACCATTCACGGTGCTTACATCAAACAGGTGACCTCCTTTAAATACCTCGGAGTTCACATAGATAGTGATTTGAGCTGGCGCACACATGTGGCAGATGTTTGTGCCAGAACTCATCAGCGCCTTCACTTCTTGCGTAGACTTAGAGTGTTTGGGATTAGTAAAAATATCATGCTAATCTTCTACAGGGCAACAATTGAGTCTATTATTCGGTATGGTATTACCAGCTGGTTTGGGAATCTAACTGTCAAATCTAAAACCCAGATTTTTAACCTAGTTAAGACAGCAGGCAAAATTATGGGTGTACCAGCACTTTTCAACCCGCAGGAGCTCTTTGACCAGGCAACAACAAGTCAGGCTAAGTCTATCTTATCTGACAGCTCCTATCTGTTGTATCCTGAATATATATTGTTGAATTCAGGCAGGAGGTACAGGGTTTCTCGGTGCAAGCACAACAGGTACAAACATTCATTCATCCCCCTGTCAATCAAGCTCATAAATGAGAAATAGTGACAAGGATTGACTTCAGGAAGTAATGTATTCACATGGCTGTATGTATGGGCACAATGGAACAACAAATGTATATTTTTGTAGGATTGTAACGCATGGTCAGGGCTGAATGCAGAAATGGAGTATTTACACATGACTGTATACAGACTAGGAAGTAAAATACTTTTTAACGTTGAATGTATGGAGGTACAGATGAAGGAATGTATATAGAATGGACTGGATGTATGGATGACTATGTAAGCAAGAATGAGTGTTTGTGAGGCATGTAAGGCAGAACAGAATGAATGCTCTTTTGCACAAGCACATGTAAGGCGAGTTTGCACAGAAACCTAAATGTCTGTTGTTTGTTTGTACTTTTTATGCATTGACTGTCTCTTTTTTATAATGCTGTTTGTTGCTTGTGGTATGTGTATGTATTGTTAGTTGATGCAGTAACTTCCCTTATACCCGATACAAATTTCTCCCTGGGGAGACGAAATAAAGTGACTTGACTTGACTTGACTTGAGAACCAATGGCTATGTTTTGACAGCTAACCACAATAGCATGGCTGGGTAAGTAACCTACATCTGGTATTTTTCAACCATAGATTTAACTACATAACTGTTATATGCGATAGTTATATAGGCCAGCGGACGCTGTTATACAGGCTAACAGCTAAGAGGCTAATGTAAAAGCACAAAAGTTGTTAGCTGTGTCATGTTAAGCAAAATATGAAGTAAATGAAGCTTGCTATTTAAGTATCAGCATAGCTCAATATTCTAATGTTAGCTAACTTTCCAGAGGAAGCTAGCAAACGCTGTTTTGTGAAGGCACACCCGCGCATTTTTGATGATCACTTCAGTTCAATGCTCTCATTTTATTGCGTTTTATTTTGTCACAATCTTTTTGAGTTGCAGCTGATTTTTGATAAAATTTCAGTTTGGAGCTATTAACTGTGATTCTGGCCCCTTACAGCACAACAAGATGACATGTTGATAACGCTGCAGTTTTTGCCTCCAGCTAACCTCTGTGACGTAGTCGGGACGTAGGCCCTAAAAGGATCCATGAGCATAAAACGATTCTCTGGAAGTTTCGAAAGACAGCAGTGAATGCAGGTGGTCATAATAAAAGCAAATCCTTTGCTTATTATATTCAGTTTCACAGATGATCGATCAAACATTTAAAGAAAACAAAATTTGAAAGCAGAGCTGGGATTCGCTGGGTTTTGACTCCGGGCCTCATGGGGTTTTCTGGAAGTTTTCAGCACCTGTGGTTTAATATAACATGGAGTTATTATCTGGCCCTTGATGTGACCCAGAGGCCCCAGCACTGATGTATGTATGTATGTATGTATGCGTGGACATGTGAGTCCTCAAAAGCTCAGTAAACAGTTTCACATGTTCAGATGTGACGTGACCATCACACACGCTGGGTTTGATCGTTTTCTAACACCTGATAGGATCCAGACAGCATTTCCCCAACTGGAGGCAGATGTTATTCCCTGGTTTAGATGTGACATAATTAGCGACTGCCAAAATATCTTCACACAGCACGACTCTATTGTCGCATGCCCTTCTTGCTTTGCAGGCATTGTGAGTATATGCAATGCATGTGTTTTTTTGAGTATCAGCCAACGTACATATGACACTAACTGATGGATCAGACAATACGCTCTTTGCTTTTCTTCTTCTTCAGTGGATCGCCATGATGCCCTCTGTTGCTTCTTCACACCTACTAGAGTCAAATCATTAACAGACACCACAGCACGAGTTCCAGCTCATCAAAGATGGTTTCTAATAAGATGTTTGCAGTTTAGACCTGTAAGGAAGGACCAACTGGGCAGCTCATATGTCCAGGAACTTGTTTTATTTCTAATCAAACCAGATCTTTGAAGATTCTTTGAAGTCTCCTTAGTATTTTGGGAATGAGAGTAGCATAATGTAATGATTACTCCAGTGACCCCAGACCTCTATAAGTCAGAGGGTCAAATTAAGTGTTGGTTTAACGTTACAGTGCCTCAGGGTCCGCTCTGCCTCCATGACGTGATCTGATGCCTCGACACACCTGGCAGAGTCAGATTTCGCAGCGACAACCAACACAAGTTTTTAAGTTTTTACTGACACATCTGTAATTTCAGATAAGTTTTGACTAAGTTAGGTTGATATTCAGGTCTTCCACTGAGGACTGTTTTTCCTTCACAGCTCAGAGTTAAAAGTCAGTGGAAACTCTGACTGAACTGTGTGCCTTCTGCTGTAACAACAGGATTTCACCCAAATGCACCACAAAATTTAAAGGAATACACTCACAGTCTAACTTAGAAGTGCAACTGAACCCACGTCCTTTGACAAGACGTGAAGTTCTCATGTCAGGTACAGTTGAGTTGAAGTGATTTTCTCTGGGGAGGTGCAGCACATTCTTCTAAACAAACACCCAGTCAGAGTCAGAAGGGACAATCAGGAGTCCTGTAGTATTTACATGCCCCAAAAACATCTGTCACACTAGATGGGTCCTGACCTGTGGAGGGTCCAATGTGCAAGAAATGTAACTGTAAAAGAATCCAACATTCAGCAGGACAGGACCAAGCAAAGCTAGGACAGACCCGTGGTTGTCAATGACGCTACCCTCATCAGTTCAGTTCTGTCCATACCAACACAAATTTTCTCAAGGCGCTTTACACAACCCAACCTGAAACCCCAGAGCAAGCCTGAAGGCAGTAGCAATGAAGAACTCCCTTTTAACACCCAGCTCATATGGAGGGACCCGTCTGATTGAGGCCGGCCAGGTAGAGACAGAGAGAGAGAGAGAGAGAGAGGAGAAGAGATGACACATACATCTGACTAAAGTATAATCATGATATAAACAAGAGGACGAGGTATAGCTGATACGTTACCTGAGAGACTGATAATAAATAAAAAGAATGGATAGAACTAGCATTCAGAATACCCATTGTAGAAAGGTATAGTGGGTATAAAGACTGGTCATAAATTTACTGTTATAGGGACAAACAAGAGTATAGGAGCATACTGCCCGTGACAGTTCTATCGCAGGGAAGTTAACCGCTGTGACGATTGAATATAAGCAGGATCATAGGCAGGTTGGAGGATTATGCATTCATGTAGGAGTGGATAAAAGCAGGCCATTAGCTATATGGAGCCCCACAGAAACACACAACTCCAGGCCAGAGACACTCACAAGAAGATGGAGAGAGGGACACACAACCAGCAACATGCTATACAGTAGTATAGTAGGAGAGAAGAATGTAGAGAAGAAATTAGAGGATAGGTGCTTAGTGCATCAAGTTCCACAAGTCTCAACTCTACCCAGGAAACCAGCAACAACCTGGGGATGTGATTTAGAAATGCAGATTCAGGTTAATAAGAAAGATTTACTTTAAACCAAAATATGATGTAATTAAGATTGCATCTACCTGGTGAAAGCCATATCTGCACAGGACTAGTTTTACCTGGGCACCTCTTTGCAATAATTGCAGTGGTCATTTGTGATCTATGATAAAAAAAAAAAAATGACACTGCAAATGATCTACCATATTTCTCAAAACACAGAGGTTCTATTATAATACTAATTAAAAAGATTAAAAATCTCTGTGATTTGGGGGTGTGCATTTTCATTTTTCTTTAAAAGGAGCTTTGTACTGTTCTGTTCTGCTGTCTCTGTTTTGTTGGCTGTGTTATAAATCAAAGTTTAGACAGCTGTTTGGGGACAAAGTCAAGATGTCGCTGCACTGAGATCCATTCACAGAATAATAAAACTTCACAAGTTTAAAAAATCAAAAAGTACAAAATACACATTTTGATGTACTGGACTTTGTTTGTTGATGCATTAATCATTTCCTTAAATAGAGGTGAAGTTACATGCTGCCAGGTAGCTCTGGTATTAATTTGGTCTTAATCCTTAATGTGCCACATTAAACTGAGATATAGGGGAGCAATTCCTAATTCACATGACGTCCCCAGGTAAATCTAATCCGGTACAAATTCTGCTTAATACATCAATTAATAAAATCAAATAAAGGAAAATGTGATGGTGTGCAAGGCATACGTCTCTTCATCCTTCCAGATTTCTCTCTTCTGATAGTTTCGGTTCATCTTGTTGGTTTTTCTGTGGATGCAGTGACCTCCTGTGATTGCTGTCCAAACTTTAATTATTATAAAAAATAATAACCGACACAGCCTCCATAACTCTAAAAGAGAAAGAGGCAGAAAAACAATGTCATGAAGGAAAAAAACAAGACACCAAATCTCCTAAATGTAACTGGACTCAAACATGGCAGGTCACTTGCTGTCATTTTTACTTTACAAATTAAAGACTGATTCTCACAGGAGTCAGATTACAGACTCTGCTTATATTACAAATTATTAGAGGTTCTCAGGTAAAACTAGTTCTGTGCGAATAAGTCTAGATAAATAATAAGGAGCATTAGAAAAATGACCCCCAACATGTGATGTGTCAGAGGCTTGAGATAAATGTTGAAGGAAAAGTCTAGACGGAACAGTTATATAAAGTACTTCCTGTTCAGTGTGAATGGGGAAAGACAGATGAGAGCAGCGGCTCCTCTGATCCACAGAAAAGGTTTTATCACAGAGCATCAAGAGGAAGCCTCAGGCACCCACTTCTATCTGCGGCTCTTCTTTAATTAATCACACCTCCAGCTGCAGACTTCCTGCGGGCTTCCTAATTGATCACCTCTGCTGAGAAACATCCATCACATGTACCTGACACAAGGGGAAAGTGGAGGACATTTGTCATGTTGCTGATCCTCAGATGGCCTCCATCTTTTCTTTTCTTTTTTTTTTTCTTAATTCATCACTTCCTCCATTTATCCCATCACTTGTGTTGCCCCAACCTCTAGCTTCAGAATAGTTCAACATCATCATGAAAAACAAACCAACATTCAGTTGAGTTCTACTCTGTGTTCTACAGTATCTGTCGTGGTAGCGAGCTCATGAGTTTCTTTGTTTCTCTAGTTGGGATTTTTGCTATTTTGACAAGAATATCAGTTTGGGATTTTTATTCAGTTTGGGTGTTTCCTGTTTTTAGTTTGAAAGTTTCTTTTCTGTTTTGTATTTTGTTCATCTCTTACTTATATCTCTTAGAGTTAGAGTCTGTGAACAACTTAGACTTAGAGGAAATTGCTTGGTCACTGAAGCTCAGTTGCACATTAAAAAAAAAAAAAACAACAGAAAAATAGATTTAAAAAAAATCTAATTTTATTATGGGGGTACTGTTAGCTGGGAGTCTAGGAAGAGCGGCTGTTAGCTGGGAGGCTAGGATCAGCTACTGTTAGCAGGGAGACAAGTAAGCTAGGAAGAGATACTATTAGCTGGGAGGCTCGGAAGCTAGGAAGAGTTACTGTTAGCTGGGAGGCTAGGAAGCTAGGAAGAGTTACTGTTAGCTGGGAGGCTGGGAAGCTATGGTGGTTACTGTTAGCTGGGATGCTGGGAAGCTAGGAAGAGCTAAGTAGCTCTTCCCAGCTAATAGTACTATTAGCTGGGATTCTGGGAAGCAAGGAAGAGCTAAGGTAAGATGGGAAGCACCAAACCAAGAAGAGCTAATTTTGAGCTGGAAGGCTGGGATGCTACAAAGAGCTACTGTTAGCTTCCTGATCCACAGAGGCCCCTCCCCTCAACCCTTAGGACCTAAAGGCTCCACACTAACAACATTCTGTTGCCAGACACCACAGGACACCCTCAGAAGGCCTATGTCCATTCTCTGATGAGTCACAACTGTTTTGGAGACCTACACAATACAAGTAGGATGGTCGTAATGTTGTAATGTAATGGTGTATGCAACATTTAACGATTACGGAATTCTTGACAAACACCTTGTTAGCTGTTCAGATGACCTTTTGTTGAGCTCAGTTTGGATTACCTGCATTGACTGTGCTTTTTGTTTGTAAATCACATTAAAGTGAATATAATTACTTCCATTCTGCCTTTCCTCTTTGTGCGTGTGCTTTGATTGGGTCCTTCTCCCATTTCTTCAGTGTCGGTTTTTGCCTGCTTGAGTGTTAGGATGTGCAGAAGATATTAACTTGTCAGATGTATGTTTAGCTCGTTCCTCCTGCTGCTATCTTCTCTCTGTTTTTCTGTCTCTACCTGGCCAGCCTCAAGCAAATGGATCACCCCATGTGACCTGGGTTCTGCCGAAATGAACCCAAAATGGAGTTTTTCTTTCCTTCTTTCTTTCCCGCTCCTGGCCAGGTGTTTTAAAGCGCCTTGGGACTATTTGTTTATTGTTTTTTATTTTTCACCATGTTCAACAGTTAGAAAAGCGTAACCTGTAGATACCCGATCAGCTGTCCAGGTGATCTTTCAAAGTACAGCACTTACAGAGTCTTTTATCAACAAGGCTTTGTGTTTCCTCTGACTTTACATGAATCTGATCATTCAAATTATTCCACACATTTCTGAAGAAACAAAAAGCATGCAGCAGGCTAGGAATGCATGAAGATGAACAGGCTTTTAAACCAGCATCCTCCAGGTTTTGCTCGCTGAGGAGAATGTTTAGCAGAAGAAAATCCTCGTTTGCAGGGGAATGAACAAGTTATTTTATCACTTAACAGGAAGAAAGAGATGATAAGAAAGATGAATGTCCCTGCCGTTAGGCAGACCGAAAGACTTAATGGGAAATATTGGAATCATTCGTCCACCAGCTCATGATGGATGATGGTACCGGGAACAAATTAATCAAATCACAGTTAAAACGTCTGCTCCGTGGCAGCGGCAGGTTTTCAATAAAAAAGATATTTTCTACATTATAATAATGAAGCTGATGTCTGAAGCCGTACATCACAGATAGGCCTAGAGAAAACAACCAAATTGAGCCTTTATCATTCTTACATAATTTAGAATATTGTCAGGGATATAAATATTAGAGAGAGCAGACTTCCTATAATTATGAAGTCCTCCTTTCGTTTGTGTCATATTTATTTTTGTTTTTCGTATGTGTATTTCCATAGTCAAATCATCTCTCATTGAACAATTCATCAATCATTGAAAGAACTTGTTGCCATTTGGTTAATCTCATGTTACTTATTTGCCCCTAGAGAGCTGGGTCGTGACCATAGACCGTATAAGTATGGACAATGTGTCCCCACTTCCTTGCACTGGCCAAACTGACGCTATTTTCCCGGGGTCACGGGCACCATCTTGCAACTTTGGAGCCAGAGTCTGTGCAGTACGGTACGAGAGCGGAGCCACGATATCGATGACCCGCCCTGGACTTCCTCCAGACTTAATAATTAACACTGCACTCTGCTCTACCTCCACCAGTTACAAGGAAATGTTGGATTATATACTGCACTTTTTTACAACTCTCACGGTCTTACAGAGTGGTTGGCATGGCAACTGGTAGTCACCATGATGTCACATCCTGTTTCTGTAGCGTAATGAAATCAAAACATATCAGAAAAACAGACACTTGAGTATGCATCAGCATTATATTAACTATCTAAAACGACTGAAGCCATCCTTGAAAAAATATTGGACGTGTATTTTATTTTAGTGTTTTAGTTTGGCCTAAGTCCCATTCACTAAGAGGCAGGAGGTGGAGCTTATGACCTATACTGCAGCCAGCCACCAGGGGGAGCTCTACCTGCTTTGGTTTCATTTTTGAGGAGCTGTTCCGCTGTCCAGCTTTATACAGTCTATGGTTGTAACCCAGACCGAGTGATCCTCTGACTGGCTCTGAAAAGCAGCAGACAGTGGTTTAACTTGTACCAACGCGGTCCATCAAACCACGAAAACTAGGAGTACAGATGACTAATGATGACCTGCGGCTGGAAAGCGGCAAACTGTCGGCTCGAGTGTCACAGCCATTAAACATCATTCAACACTTGGATATCAACAACTTCAAGCAAGTATTACAAAGGAGGAAGGAAAATATGAGGCAGGCTGTGTTCATACAGTTGAACAATCTGCCACCTGTGAAAAACAACCAACTGCATGTTAACAGCTTAGTAGGAATAATGTCCTTTTAACAGAAAGCACACACAGATGTTCCTGTTTAAACCCCAACTCTCCACCAGTCATTTAGAAGACTTGGATGAAACGTCTTCAAGAAGCCCAGCTTTTTTTTCTGCATTTCCTTTAAAACCTCCAATAAACCTTTGTCCATACGTACAGGCAAAAGACTGAGCAACAAAGGAGGAGGGGAGATTAATAAGACAAACATGGATATGATATAGTGCATGGAGCAATATTAAAAATTTAGGCTAATCGAAACAGACAGAAAATAATAAGCTGACAGCAGGGACATTTCAGAGGTCTTCTTTCAAGGAAACTCGCAGAGAAAGGCTTTGACATAACAAAACTTCAAACTGCGGCAGATCCACACAGAGACTTTGATGTTTGACGACAACATTAAATCAAACCCTTTTTAATTGGACATTTGTGTGGTTATAAACAGAGCAGTGTTCTTCTGCAAAGGCTGGTTTAAAACAGTTTGTGTTGCTCTGGTTGTTTTGAAGAAGCTCCATGTGTGACAACCCAAGAAGACATACACCAAACAATAAAGGAAATGACTGGAAAAATCACAGACGGCAGGAAACAGGACAACTATGATGGAGAAATGTGCCTCAAAACATTGAAAATACATATACAGAATGACTGCAGTTAGAAAATAAGGAGAATGACTATAGCTAAGCTGCTTAGTAGAGCAAGGAATACCGTTTCCATGAAAGGGTGCACATAGTCTGTAGAAATGTTGAGGTAGGAGCTATAAGTCAAAGTAACATCCACATGAGTGGCAGGACCCAAGGTCTCCCAGCAGAATACTGACCAAAGCACCACATTGCCTCTACTGGCTTGTCTTCTTCCCATAATACAGCCTGGTTTCACGCGTTCATCAAGTAAAAACATGATCCATCAGACCAGACCACCTGCTTCCATGTCTCTGTGGTCCAGTTCTGATGCTCCTTTGTCCATTGTAGGAGCTTTCATCAGTGGATATCAGTTTGAGCTACAGTAACTTATCTGTTGAATCAGACCACAGATACCACAGATGGCCAGCTGTAATGTTATGAACAGCCAATAAAAATCTGCTTCTGCTCTTACTAATCAGCAATCTACCGATTATCACGTTGAGAATAAACGCCACAAAACATCCATTTCAGAACAGTGTCTACTAGAGTATAATAACGCTTTAGAGACGGGAATAAAAACTCTCCTACATTCCTGACATTTTAAATGAAAGCAAACACATTTAATGAAAAGTTTTTAAGAGAGAGATGTACAGTGGAGGGTGTAATCACAGACAAACAGCTTTCATTTTCTCCTCTGTAGCAAAAGAAATCAATACGAGGAGTCAGACGAATATAAAAGAGCTGGATGCTCATTA
The DNA here is from genome assembly GCF_963514085.1 of Chelon labrosus. Taxonomy (NCBI): domain Eukaryota; kingdom Metazoa; phylum Chordata; class Actinopteri; order Mugiliformes; family Mugilidae; genus Chelon; species Chelon labrosus. The sequence goes on along the minus strand of NC_140351.1, from coordinate 24,504,862 downwards.
GTGACCCTCCACTGCTTTGTTGTGCAGTAGAAACACAGCTAATAACATGTAAACAGTCTGTGGATCCCAAGCCAAACCCCAGTACACTCGTACATATGTTAAAATTTGTTTTATTTTAATTACTCTGATCTGTTTCAGGAGCCAAGCTGGTCCTCTGGCTCCAGACAAAGTCGATCGATGCGAAGAAAGTGATTCCGTCCATTTTAAACAGGTCAAGTCTCAGATTAACACTTTGGCCTTGCAGTAATTGAACGGCTTCATCTTTATGCAAGACGCTTTGCAGGTCAAGGTGAAGGAGACCAGGCTGAGTACACTCTGTTTACACCACATACACCTGCTCCAGCTGCTCCACCAGAGAACAAGCACCCTGAATATACAAAGTCCAAAACGCACAAAGATCAACCATAACATTATGACCACTGAGAGGTAATTATCTGGTGATCATGGTTCCTGTCAGAGGGTGGGATATATTATTGTAAATGGTAAATGGCCTTGCTTTTATATAACGCTTTTCTACCTATTGGTACTCAAAGCGCTTTACAGTCACAGACACATCCATTCACTCACACAAGCACACACACATTCACTCACGCACTGGGGCAGCTGGGGGTTCAGTGTCTTGCTCAAGGATACTTCGGCATGTGGCACATTCCGGGGATCAAGCAGGAAAAATGTTTAAGTGGAAGAATTAGAGATGTTTTGACAAGGACCAAACTGTGATGGCTAGGCAGCTAGACTTGTAAGGTGTTACTGGTCTGCAGTGGTCTGTACCTATCAAAAGTGGCCCAAGGAAGGAAAAGAACCAGAGACAGGGTCATGGACCAAGCTCAAGGATCATTGAGAAGGCTGGCCTGTGTGGTCTAATACAACAGACAATAGCAATAACAATAAAAATTCTCTTCAGGCGATAGTGGCAAGGAAAAACTCCCTTTAACGGAAAAAAAAAACTTGAGCAAAACCCAGCTCACATGGGAGGACCCATCTGCTTGAAGCCAGCTGGGTAGAGACAAAAAAATATGTATGTCTTACATATATACATTCAACCAAAGCATACATGTAGAATCCAGTCAGTCAGAACACACAGTGAAGTTTGTTTTGTATGGGGATGTGCAGATGCAGATGGAAGAAGGTGGTCTGGTCTGACGGATCATGCCTTACCCAGGGAACACATGGAACCAGGAGGCATTATGGGATGAAGACATTGCTGCAGACCATGTCCACCCTTTCAAGGAGGTAGTATTACCTGATGGCCTCTTTCAGAAGGATAACGCTTCCTGGTTGAGGAAAGGTTAAGTAACAAAACAATGAGTTCAAGGTGTTGAATTGGTCTCCAAATTCCCCAGATCTCAGTCCAATCCATGCGGGATATTCTGGACAAACAAATCTGATCCATGGAGGATTTAAATACTTCATATGCATGAACACCACAGACATAAAAAAATATCTCAGCTCATTAAATAAACATGATAAGTATAAATAACATAATAATGATAAATGACCTCCATATGCTGTGGAAACTTGCAGGAAGGCCCAGATAGGTCCGGGTTAAGTTTCATATGAAGGACACACAAGGCGATAGTCAAAGGAAAGTTTTATGAGCCACACACAGAGACTTCTCCCTTTGTCCTCAGCTGTCACGGACTCTTTTGTTACTTTGTTTTGCCTTTATATCTCTGCATAAACAGAAAGAAAAAAAGGACAGAGAGGAATAAAAGAAGACCATGAATCCATTTCAGGCCTGAGGACGAGGAGGTGTGTGGGGGGGGGGCGGGGGCTTGACTGTCTCTGCGAAAAGAAAAACTGCTGTGTGGATAAAAGAAGGAGCAAAGTCATCGCCTGGAGGAAGGACTGAAACGTCTCAGAGTGAAATGTCAGCAGACAAAAACAGCAGATCGGCACAGCGAGAAAAACCTGGAAACCAGTCAGGAAGTCCTGCCAGGACCAGTCCACCACGGTCCTGTTTCTGGGTCAGGACAGTAGAGGACACAGAGTACACTTCACTGTACTGTTTCCACTGGGACTCTTATTGAGGGAGCGCTCTGTGGCTGCAGGACGACAGCTGCAGCATTTTTATTATTTAGCTCTGGACCTGCTGTATATTTTTACATATTTACAGCATCAATCTATGCAGTACTAGTCTGTGGTGTTTCTAATAGCATCTCCAATAAGGAGAGCAGGAAGTGGAGCACAAAAAACGACATCAAAACATAATTTCTGCTCATGTCCAAGTTGTTGTGGCAGGTGTTTGGTATTGTTCACAGCTCACACATCTGCACTGGTTCCTCTGAAGCTTTATTTAACAGTAAATACCGTCTACCATGAACCAGTAATGACTCTTTTAAATTCAAGATTCATGTAACTGAATGTGATGTCGGTGTGTGCAGTGTTTACAGCTCGTCACAGCTTTTGTTTCTCCAGTGCAAGACAGTGACAAACATTCTGTGTTTGCTGCTTTCAGCTCTTCTTCCAGAACTTAGTGATCATTCTGAAATGCAAAACTAGACAGGAAGCCGGCAGAAGGTGTGGGAAAATACAAAGTGATGAATGGCAGAGAGAGAAAAGAGGCTAGAGGGAAAGAAGAAGCAGAGGGAGATGATGAAAAAGAGATAACTACTGCAGTGAGGGAGCTCAAACTAATCAGCTCCACATCACAGGAAACGAGGGCTAAGAGAAGGAAAGGATGGTCCTTACAGACGCTTGAAGCTGAAACAGCTTTTTAATCAAAGATCTTTTTTTCTGGACTCTTAAACATGACAAGTTATTGTGTTGTTAAGGATCTGGAATTCATCTCAAATGTTCTTGTCCTATATCCATAACTGGGTCATGCTAAACTGAAGCAAGTATTTCCAATAAGATGCTGAAAGCACACATTATCAATAGGGATAACTTTACATGCATTGGTGAAAAGAAATGCAGGCTTCTATGCAAAGAGGAACCTTTTCCAGGACTGAACCAGTGATGTGTCTGAAGGTTCATCAGAAACCAGAACACCGCACGGTGGTTTACCGACATGCTAACTAAATCGAGACAAACTTTCGACACGCCCCCAACTCTACATTCCTGCACAGTTTTTTTGATTTGTCATAATCTTGCAGAAAAAAAAAATGTTTTTGGAAATAAACAGCCTCTGCAGTGAGTGTGGTCACTGGTATTTATTGCTGTTCTGTGGTTAATGTACCAGAGTTCTGTCTATGAACAACATATTCATCAGCATCTAGTCCAGCATTTACATATATGTGTGATGAGAAGGAGCTCTGCTGCTGCCAGACACCTCTGTTCCAAAGACTCAACAGGTTGATTATATAATTCTAAGACAGTCATACTGGTTCATGGGCATGGGTACCCCATGTTCACACTGCAAACGAACCACTCCAGGGAGCGGTTGCAGTTGCTCTGAGGCCACCCTCTCTAACTGGACTCAGCTCGGTTCATTTGTCAGTGAGATTGCTGTGTTCACACACTAGAACAGACAAACCAAGCTCAGGGACAATCGCGCCCGGTTTCAAAACAACGACCCAGGTGTGAAACCATCCTGACATGACTAGGACCTGTTAATGACCAGTTACTTACCCTGTAATTGGAGGACACTGTTTTCCTTCCCTATATGATATAGTACAATTTCCTTCAGTTCCAGTTGAACTTAACAGACGGTAGTCATGTGACTTTCTGATGATATTTAAACCCCAACTCTCCACCAGTCATTTAGAAATGAGGACTTGGATGAAACATCTTCAAGAAACTCTACAAGTCCAGGTGCCCTAGTTTTCTAAAGCAATCGAAACACGACTGTTATGTTTAGATTCCAAGTCCGCCCCAAAGACCCTCGCGACAGCAGGTGTTTAGCTTTCTATCAGACTCCAAACTGTCAGGAAATACATATACAAAGAGAGAGTGTGTCTCTATGTGTACTGGATCATTCAGATTCAGACATGACTCGATGGATCGAGCCAGAGGCCGAGCACTGTTGATATTCAGAGTGTGAAACGATGACCGCCTGACAGCCAGCAGTGATTTCATCTGCAGGGAATCTGACTCTACACACCCACACACACACGCACACACACACTCACACACCAGCAGCGTGTCTAAAATGAAGGAATAATTCCAAACGGTCCCAAATGTCCCATAGTAATGGATAGGGTTTCCTGACGGGGAAGCTATCAAAATGCATTGTGGGAAACATTAGACTCCAGAAAGAGCGTTGGAGGAAGGGGGAGCTGGGTAGTCTGCTGGACAGGACACAATAAACTGATTTCACATGATACACCAACAGCCGCAACAACAACAGGTGTCTGCTCAGACAAACTGATATTGTGTGGGAATTTCTGTGAATCAGCATCTGTTCCGGGAAAAATCAAACTTGTCTGACTTGTGTATGTAGTAGATGCCTCCACTTTCAGACCATACTGTTTATGATACAGACCTTAAAACAAAAGCAGCTACAGTTCTATGAGAATAGAGACACTGCAGCAGAGGTTTATTTTGAAAACCCTCCTTTCACTGCACATTTGGTATCTGATCTCCCAAAAACAAACACACAGATCTCCCTCCACCGAGCCAAGTAATTAATATTAGCGTTTTTATAATCACAATAAAATTTAGAGCAGATTACATGTTGCTCTCACTAAGCGGAGTACTAAGATGTTTACACTGCATAATAAATGTTTCCCTCTGCAAACACAGCAGGATCATCTGAGCTCTGTGTATTTTGAAAAGGAGTCTTTAGAGTTGTTTTAGTCTTGTTCCCAGGAAGAGAGAGATTTTTAGTCAACAAAGAGAAGAGCCTGGATTCACCATGTTTCTTGACTGAGTGTGCACTAAAACAAGCTATTATTAAATGCTTAAATTTATCACCTTCACATGAATTAGAGAGACAAAAAAATAGCAGAACATGCTGCCAGTTTATCTTCTACTAACTGCTCAGAATCAGAGGGAAATCCACACAAGACAGAGGACACCAGAAAAGATACTCACATTTTGCTCTGTCGTTGCACCGATCAAACACATTATTATGACCACCTGCCTATACCCCTGAAGGTGTGCTGTGGTATCCAGCACCAAGACGTTAGCAACAAGTCCTTTAAGTTGAGAGGTGAGGCCTCCATGGATCAGACTTTTTGGTCCAAAACATCCCACAAATGCTGGAGACTAAATCAACACATTGAACTCGTTGTTGTCCCTCAAACCATTCCTGAACCAGGGAGTGTTATCCTACTGAAAGAGGCCGTCAGAGAATAAGGTTTCCATGAAAGAGTGGAAATGATGTGACCAGAGCATCACACTGCCTCAACCGGCTTGTCTTCAGACCATACCACCTTCTTCCATATCTCAGTGGTCCAGTTCTGACACTTACGTGTTCACTGTAGGAGCTTTCATCAGTGGACAGGAGTCAGCGTGGACGCCTTGATTGGTCTGCAGCTACACAGTCTTATACACACCAAACTGTGATCCACTGAGTGTCCTGACTCCTTTCTATCAGAACAAACATCAGCTATTTAATGCAGCAGTTTAAGCTTCAGTAGCTCATCTGTTGGATCAGACCACATGGCCAGTCTTCTCAATGATCCTTGGCTGTCCATGACCTTGTGTCTGATTCTTCAGACAAGGGTGTCACAAGGAATGTGACATAAGACATAAAACACAACTGTTATATCTGAACTTATGAACTTATGAACTCCGCGACCCTTAATAGGAACAAGCAGTTACAGAAGATGAATGAATGAATGAATGAATGAATGAATGAATGGGTCAATGGGGCTAGGAAATACATTATGTCAAAGTAAGTTCCTCACTAAGATAGCAGCACAAGTTAGTGCTCCTCTGGCAAACCTTCAAAGAAACAGTAAAAGGAAATGTTGGAGTAGAATGAGATTTTAGTGAATAAAATGATGCACTTTAATTTGTCTAAATAATTTTTATTCTTTAGTAAAAATAAATAAAATAAATATAACTGTAAGCAGTTGAAAGATAAATACTGGTGGTATTATACAGAATATTTAAAATTCAAAAAGACACAAACCTTTGAACAACATGCAGAAAAATTGAATTAGATCACCTACATATGTTAAATGTGGTTTATCTTCTTAAGTGATGTAACAGCTATTATAGCTGCATGAGAAAACCTGTGTGTAGCATCAATGAACTGGAACGATGTGATGCCGCACAAATCAAACAAAGCCAAAGAGGCAAAAGAAGAAACTAAGAACACTTTTGCATTCAACTTTCTAATTTGGATTTGTCATTTCCTCCACTGGACCAGGCTGTGGCTTTAACTGACACTAGAATTTCATTTTGGCAAATCTTCAGGATCTCAATTAGGATGAGATGCTCTGATCTGTTCCAGCTGCACTCTGGAGATTCAGGCAGATAAGACGGCCAGATTTTACATCAAATCTTTAAATGAGAAGCTTAGCACAGCGTTAATACTCCAGAGTGAGTCTATAAAGTAGATGTGTTTGTGTGCTGTGTGTGTGTGTCTCAGGCCTCAGCCAGACAGCTCATGACCTTCAGCATCAGCTCTGTCTTCTTGTGTTTGGCACCAACGAAGACTCCTCTCTCTTTCAGCCACATCAACAGAGTCGCAGATTTCAGCTTTGATAGCTGGAGAAAGCAAGAAAAGGAAAGATGAACAAAACAAAAATGAGGAACGACAAGCAGAGTTGCAGACAACTATAAAAGACGGTGAGGACAGCTGACATCAGAACCAATGGAAGCTTCAGTGAACACCAACGACAAGAGAGTGATGCTACATTCAAACACTGCAAGAAAAAAGCTGCCAACAGCACAAAATGTCAGATCCAACCCTTTGGATATTTTAGTTTTTGACTTTTCAATCAAAAAGACATATAAAACAATCCTGTAGTTTTACTTGTACTTTTATGTCCTTTCACTACTACTTTCTTGATTTGTCATTTTTTTAAAACACGAATCTGTTCACACTGTTTTTCCACAGTTAATGTTGACTTTTGCCGAAGACTTTGAGCTTTACAAGTTGTAAAAATTACAGCTGTAGCACTCAATTGATCTAGTTTGGACTTTTTCTGTTATTTTGCTCAAACTTTTATTCAGTTTGGATTTTCTTGTATGTTTTTCCTGTTTTACTTTGAAGGTTTCTTCTCTGCTTTGCATTTTGCTTACTGCCTGTCTTATTGTGAAATGTTCCTTGTTCCTACATTAATTTTTCAACATGCAGTCTTGCCTGTTCTTGAGAAAAGTCATCAGTCTCTGTCCAAGTACAGTTCAAATACCAGGATGTGTTGTTGACCTTGTCCATTTTATCAGGGACCCATAGTAAGGTAACTTGTGTGGAACTGGTACAGCCAGGTTTCCCAGAATGAAGAAGGGATTAGATAACGATTGATAAATGATCTGTATCTTTTAATTAGTTTTGCTTCCCTCTGTGATAGTTTGCTCCACGCTCATTGGTTTCACCTGATCACCTTGTTCTCTCCATTAGTTCTTTGAGTACAGTATATAGTCCTTTCTTTCCCGTTGTTATTTGTCCATTCCTCTGTATTTCTAACTTGCAAGAAACTAGTTTCTTGTTTTCTGAGTTCCATGTTTTCTGTGGTTTTTGAATTTTCTGGTTTGCATTTTTCTTTGACTGCATCATCTTTTCTCATAATTCTTTAGGTGAAGTACGAATCTGTGTTGTCTTTTGTAGGACTCTGGATTCATCCTACTTTTCTCTGAAGCACTTTTTGTTAAGTCCCATTAAAATGGACTCTTTTCTCCTGCTTCGGACCTTCCTCCTTTCATTTCCTGAATCCAAATCAGGTGCATGTAAATGTACTCATCAAACAAATAACAGTAGCAACACACTTTCATCTATCTCTGTGAAGGTTCTCAGTCATCCAGGTCATGGTATATCCAACAAAGGTTAAAAAAGGTACCTGGACTTGAAGTCCAGTTGCCTTTTTTAACCTTTGTTGGATACACCTTCATCTATTATATTATTTTAGAGCTGCAGCAGTGAAGGTCAGAAATGCTTCCAGGTTAGCGTGTTAATGTGCAAACAGTAATCTGCTAATAATCAGTGCACTGCGAAGTCACTTACAGTCCATCAGTACAAGATGAACATGCAGAAATGAAGCTGAACACACCATGTGTTCTTCTCTGGATGTTTCCCCTGCTGATCACAGCTTTGTAAATCAAATGACTTTCGACTGAGATGCTGTACATGACAGGCGATAAAATCTGTTTGTGGGAGTAAATCTCAAACCTCCCAGGCTGAAAACATCACACCTCCGTCACCAGCACACTCATCAAGCTGCAGACACCCAGCATGAGATAAGAGATTAGGGAAACTAAAACACCTATTAATGCAGTGACAAAACAAGAACATGAGAACATGTTAAAGTAGGACTTCAAGTAAAGTAGAGGAAACAGACTTCAATCTTACTACGCGATAAATGTAAGGTAATTATATTAATTGAACTGAGCACCAACACGAACGGCCTTGAGGTCGTAACAGTCAAGTTGCAGTTTAGATCCATATTTGTGTAAATTAAATTTCAAAATCTCATAATTTTATCAGGGATAGGCTCCAGCAGACCCCCGCGACCCTTAACAGGAATAAGCGGGTACAGAAGATGAATGAATGAATGAATGAATAATTTTATCATATTAGCCTAGGAGCTAGCCCGAACTTCCCTCACCCACAAAAGTCTTGCAGCAGAAATTTGGTCGTGGGTTGCTCGATTCATCTCACAAAGATCTGTTGGGCCAGTCAAAAGGGTTAGGGTTAGGGTATACTGTTGTATATGTAAAACAAAGTAGAGCCATACTATTGCTGTACTGCGCTATTCACTGCATATACGGACGGAACTATGCAAAACAGAAAATATAACAGATCTATTGTTCTTGATTCTGCAGGTTGAAGCTGTAAATCTGATGAATGTGGTTATAAATGTGCTCAGCTCCCTGTGGACTCCCACCTCCTCCTAACCATTCATCATTTTTACAGTCCTTACCCTGCTTTGAAAGGATGTTTGTAAGGAGGCTGCCTGACCGCTGCTTGGCTATTCATCACACTAACACACTTTAATACATCATGTTAATGTGTGCAGGCCTCCTAAAAGATGTTTATGTGGAATCCAAAGGTGGACATACAAAACAATAGGATACGCTGGAAATTCATCACACCTCAACTGTTCCGTACCAGCTCACGCTCCACCGTGAACAAAATAGGGCTGCAACAAATTAATATTTTTCAACTGATTCATCTGTTGATTATTTCTTTAATTAATGTACCGACTATTTTCTGAGCAGTCAATTAATCTTTTGGTTAACTACTTAACTATAATAAAACCTAAAAAAAAAAAAATATTCAGGCATAATGAATATATCTGAACAACGATGAAAAACCCAGTTCAAACAGTTTTACCAACTGATACTATTCAACAAAAGTGTAATTAGTAAAGATGTTACTGTATTCTGTCTTTAATTAGCATACATTAAGTAACATTAACATTAACATCTTAACATTAAGATTTCATTTCAATGACTTGTGCTGATTGTAATTGGAAATTCCCTTTGTATTAACCCGTAGAGGGTCACCATTCATACTCACATCAACCTAACACACAGGTCTATGTGAGAGGAAACTAACTGCATACAACTTGTAAATGCACTGGAAAGCAGCACTGCCATGCTAGCATCGTGATTGGTGTCTGCTCTGGAGTCTCTGTAGAGTTCCTTTCTCAAAAGCAACTGATGAGAACACAGAGACGACTCAAAGGCTCTGACCACCACCAACCATCAGACTAAATATCAAATTTAGTCGGAAAGTTTTAGTCCAGATACTCAGAGGCTCCGCTACAGTTGTAAGCAATTTCACTTTTAGTCAGTGTGTAACCACTGGCAGGTTTTAGCTACTCGTCGTATTACACACACCATCTACTCAGATGTCTTCTCTATGTTCTGTGCTGCAGTGATCCTGCTGATCCACATTTATTAACTTCAGCTCCAAAATGAGCTGCTCAGTTTCCCTTGCCATTGTTAGAAGTACAGAGTGAAACTCAACAAAGCTGACCTGCTGTCGCCTAGTGTTTTAGTGAAGTAATTACAGAACCATACAGGCACAGTGCACAGGTCTAAATGCTTTCCACGGTGTATGGCACAGGCCCACAAGGACTGGCTGCAGGACTATAAACCAAGCTTTACACTGGTGTTTTCTGGTGTATCTGTTCTCTTAATTCACCCTGGATATGCCTGTGTTCTTCTCTGGATGTTTCACCTGCAATTTCCTAGTGATTCCTTGCCTGCGTTTCTTTGCTCTTGACCTCTTTTTGACCTTTGGACTATTTGGATTAACCTGCCTCTCTCTGCAGCACTTTTTGTTACCTTTATCGTAAGACTTTATTAAACTGACCATTATTATTTAATCCAATCTTGCTTCTTTGAATGCGTCGTGTATTTCAGCCCTCCTGCTTTTCCTGCCATACCTGCTAAGAAAATTCAACTCTACTGCACCCAAAGCCCACCCAAATAATTTGATTGGCCTGGAAGGTCTTTGTTGGAGCATAATCAGTTCCCAGTCGAGAGACTCCAGACCAACTTTCCTCCACAAAAAAATGTGTTGGTTAAATCTAAAATATTTCTCAATGAATCAAATCTGGAAATCAGTTATAATATCCAGCCTTATCTCAACATCAAATAAGGAGGTCAGAAGGAGAACCTGATCATCAAGTTTGCAGATGATACCACAGTGGTGGGACTCATCCACGGAAATGAGGAGGCAATGCACAGGAAAGAGGGGAAACATCTTGAGGGCAGAGACAACAACCTGGTGCTCAACGCAGTCAAAACGAACTAGATGATCGTCGACTTCAGAAAGTCTCGACCTGAGCACACACCCCTCTGCATCAGTGCTTCAACAGTTGAGAGGGTGAGTAACATCAAGCTCCTTGGAGTTCATCTCTCAGAGAACTTTATGTGGTCAGAAAACACCACCGCAATTGTGAAGCGTGCCCAGCAGAGAATGTACTTTGTGGGAAACTGAAGCTGGCTTCATTTCCCACCCGCATCCTCACAAACTTCTACAGAGGAGTGGAGGAGAGTGTGCTAACCTATTGTAAATCCTCATGGTACTCCAGAGGATAGTGAGGGGAGCAGAAAGAGTAATCAGAGTCTCACTGCCTCCTATTCAAGACCTGTTCCATAGAGCACGGAATATCATCAGAGTCTCCTCACACCCCCTCAATAAACTCCTTGAACTGCTGCCATCAGGCAAACAGTAACGTAATATCATGAGCAGGACTAACAGACTGCGCAACAGTTTTCTCCCACAAGCTAGAAGTTAGACTGGTGAACTGCTGATCTGACCCGGGAGGGGCACCGTGCACCATGCACTTTGTATTTTAGTTATTTTATTTTAACTTAAGTCTTTTAGTATTGGAACTGAATCTTTTATCTATTTTTCTAAGTCTGCACAGATCGTAGAGAGAAACACAATTTCATTTTGTCGGCATTACAGCTCTATGTATGTCAAAATGACAGTAAAGCTTGATTTTGATTTGATTTGAAATAAATGACTCATCAAAGCATTTTGGTTTTGGGTTGTCTTTTCCTGTTTTAATTTTGTAACCTGGTGCCTTTTTATACTCCAGTTAACTTCCACTTTCTCAGTATGCATTTGTCCTTGTGAATCGTCATCAGCCTCTGCCCAAGTATGGTTCCAGTTCATCTGACCAAGTACAGCCCAAATGACCAGACATGTTCTTGCCCCGCCCGTTTTATTGAGGATGCACCGACAGGTAACTTGTGTGGATTTGGCCATCAATAAGTGTGCTGCTGATAATTATAGAATGACCTGTTCCTTCCCATCTGTGCTTCAGAGTCAAATGTATTGAGTCCAAACTACCGGACCGGGTAGGTAATTCTGAAGTTTGCATACTTGGTATTGAGTAATGTCCACTGTCTGCTTAATTTCAAGTCAGGTTTTGTTTTCCTGAAGTTTTCCCTCGAGTGTTTCTGTTCCTTGTGTTTTGTGTCATTTGGGTTTTGGGATTTTCTGGATTCCATTTTCTTCTTTTGCGCTATATTTTGTCATTACTGATTGTTTGTTGGACCCTTTTGTGCAAAACTGCTACAGGCATTGATAGGAAGAGGAGAAGAAGCGGGAAGGAGGACCAGAGAAGCCAGTTCAGTTTGTCTGCTCACCTGGTTGCTTCTGGCCATTTCCTCCACATCCACATCTTGTATTGCTGCTCTGGATTTCTTCGGATTTAAGTTGAAAACAACTTTCTAAAAAAAAAAAAAAACACCATAGGACAGTCTGGAAACACCTGAGAAGTCACTAATGCTTCTTTTTCAGCCTTTCAGTTTTCAGCTGCAGTGTGTGCTTACTATCATCATCAAGCCATTCAATTCTAATGATACCTGCTACACAAGCTTCTAAGCATTAAAACACAATGACAGTTTAACAGTTAACATACACAATGAAACCAAATGACGATAACAGATGAATAAACAGTATAGTTTGAGATGCATCAATGAGTCAGCATCTGCATGACTTAATTCTTTAAAATCTGGAAAATAAAAACTAAATTTGCCAATGAATTATGTTTTATTTTGGCAGTTTGGAAGTAACTGAACTGACCTTTTTGCAACTGTTGGAGGTTTCGTTGGTGGAGACGTCAGAAGATGTCAGAGGCTGTGGTGATGCAGCTGATGTTGTTTTAGCTGATTTTTCTTTCATTCCTCCACTGGAGTCAGTGCGAGTGTTGTTTTCAAAGCTGCTGGCCCTTATGATGGTTTTGGGCTTGGACTTAGATTTAAGCTTGAACTCCGGCTTTGGAGGAAGGATAAGCCCGGGTCTAAACTTTGATGCAGAGTTGAGACTGGAGATACGATTGATTTTGGAGCGAGCTGACGGCTGAGGAGTGGTTTTGCTATGGAGCTGTTTGGAGGGACGGCTGAAGAAAGGGATTGTAGGTGGAGGAAGATTTGAGAGTGGTACAGTTGACAAAGAAGGAAAGGAAGAAGCTTGAGCACTAGTCTTCTTCCCAAGGGAGGGTAGTGTCACCCTCCCTCTCTCTTCCCCTCCTCTGCTCAGCTGCTCTTTCTGCTTCTGGCCCAGAAGGGCGAGGTTGATGTGGCGGGATGGATGCTTGTTTTTGAAGATGGGAACCAGTTTAGGAGATGGGTTCACTAGGGGAGGAGGAGGTGAGAGGCCTGAGGAGGAGACGGAGGCGATGAGGGATGGTGTTGGCTTAAAGAAATGGAGAGAAGAGGAGGAGATAGAGGAGGCAACGGATGAAGCTGGCTGGAAAACACGGCGAGAAGACAAGGAGGTGGTGGATGAATTTGGCTGGAAGAGAGGGAGAGGGAGAGAAGAGGAGAAGGTGAGGGATGAAGCTGGCTGGACGCCTGGATGAGAAGATGAGGAGGAGATGGAAGAGGTGATAGATGAAGCTGTTTGAAAGACTGGGAGAGAAGAGGATGAGGTGGAGGAGGTGAGGGATGAAGCTGTTTGGAAGGCAGGGAGAGAGGAGGAGAAGGAGATGGAGGAGGACAGGCATGAAGCTGGTGGGAAGCAATGCAGATGAGAAGATGATGAGGAAGAAACGGATGGAGTTGGGAAGGAAAAAGACCCACATGAGGAGGAGATAGAGGGGGATGAGGAGGAGGAAGGAAGCCAGTCTCCATCTGCTCTACATCCCTGAGTTTGTGTCAGACCTTCACCAAACCCACGCCCATAATTCAGAAGATCAAGAGCTCCTTCCTGCTGAGTGAGAGGGGCGGTCCAGGCTGGTGGCTGAGACCTGAAGGAGGGCCTCACTGGTTGGGAAGGAGGAGGTGCAGGGAGCTGGGTGAGGACTGGCCTGATGGAGAGGGAGGTGGTCAGGTTGATGTGCTCGCCATTCAACACCTGAGGAGGAAGAAGAGGAGAATAAACAGAGTTAAACTTACAACATGAGCACAGAACATGATGTTAAAGTTTGTAAGCCAAAATTGTTTAGCTTATGTTTAACGGACTCCAGTCTAAAGAGAGGTTTTCAGCCTTCCCCCGGACAGAAAAGACCTCTTAAGTCTTGCTGCCTCCCGGCTGACCGCTATAAATATTTTAGTTTCACTCTGTGAGCACTGAATCGATCTCTGTGGATGCTTCACTGTGAAGCGTTTCTCAAGCTCATAAAATCCTCTTCAGCTGTGCCCTGTGAATAAGAAAGTATTTTCCCTCTGCAGCTACATAATGAGCTTTCAGAATGAGAAATAACTTTAATTCCTCCAGCTTCATTACTGTGTCAGAACAGAGAGTTTATAGCTTCAGCAGACTTCACTGTAAGTTTTAGAGCTGCTCAGGAAACCGACGAGTGGATGAACACTTTTATTAAATGTATTAAAGAGAAAAACATCCCCTGCACAAGTTTTACCAATTTATTGGGGCTATAAAAGAAGTGTTTCACATAAAAAGGTCAGATTTTTATTCACAAGAAGTGTTTCACAAGCTTCTTAAAACAAGTCTCAACCTTCTTCATTAAAACAAGGCCATGATAAGAAAATGATTAATGCTTCTAGTTATCTACAAAGAAAATAAATCATTTTAGAGGCCAGAGACGATAAGGCAGACATTTTCTTTGGCACAAAAGTGACCTTCTTTTTGACATCTGTATCATAAAGATGAATTCACTGAGAGGACCTTCTCTGCTCTTTCTCTTCAGTGTCATACCTCAGTGGTCATAAACCTAATCCTGAAGATTTTCACAGGGAGGGAAATGCTCTGATAATCCTTCTTTCCTCTCTTGCCACATCAGTCTTCACAAATAAAATAACCTTCATGTGTGCGTTAGTGTCAAAGAATGAAAAAAAGAATAACAGAGCTAAGACAGAAAGAAAAAAAAGTTGTTCACACCACAAAGACTACAGCAAACGACTAGCTGGTACATATGCAAGTAACTCTACCAGCAGGTGGCAGTAGTCTGTATTCATCATTCAAAGGAAGAAACTGGAAGAATACAATTAGCTGGAAGGCGGGAAACTAGTTACTGTTAGCTGGGAGCCTGTGAAGCTAGGAAGAACTGTTAGCTGGGAGTCTGCGAAGCTAGAAAGAGCCACAAACTGTGGTGCAGGACTGGCCTCAACTGAATCATGCTAATCAGTTGGTCTACACTTTATCCATTCTAGATCATCATGTTGTGGAAATAGTTGTGGATATTTCAATGTTCAAGCGAGATAAAGAAAAATGAGGAGAGCCTCTTTGTCGTCTTGTTCCTTTCATCACCTTCTCTGAAACTGATCACCCAACCAGAGTGATCTCTCTTAACAACTCACTCTGATTCAACATGATGACTAATCTGAAAAGCTGCAGACGTTCATAGATGGTCACCGATATACCGCATACATTCTTATATTGCTCACTTTAGTCAGGTAAATTATCTGAATGCTTCTTCAGAGTTTGGATATTCCAGCATAGCACTGCAAGCCGTGATCTTCACACAGAGCAAAGGAAAATGTATTCCACACAAGGGCCATTTTCTCTGACAAATCCAAATGTTTGTATCACAGAGGTACGACTGAAAACAAGTAGTTAACAATAGTTTTGTGTGTGTACCTGTGCGGAGGACGCAGCGTTCAGACTGACAGTGTGGTAACTGGATTGGCTCGTCAGATGTGCAGGGAAGCCACAAACGCTCTTTAGTCGACCCCTGATATCAGACAGGAAGGAGCCTAGCGCCCCCTGCAGGTTGACCCGAGGACAGCGCTGCACTGGCTGCAGGCGGATACAGCTCAAAGGGTAGCTGCTCAGGATGGAGGGTAAAGAAAGGTTCAACTTTTATCAAGAGCAACAAACTAATTGCCATATTTTTTTTCTCATTCTTTCCTATGGTGTCAAAAAAATAGAAAAAAAAGGTTTTAGAATTGGTATTATTTTGCAGTTTGCTTTACACTCTACACTGTCTACACTGAAACTAGTAAACCATCAGGTTCATACTGATTATAACTGCACTGACCAATTCTAGTAATCTCACTTACACTGATTTCAGTTCCTTTCTTGGTATTTTAACTGTATTATTGCAGAATAACATCAAGAGTTTTAAGTTAAACCACCTTCAATGTGCTTTAAAACAATTTCTCAGAAAAAGGTCCAACATTTGACTAAATAATACACATAATAATTTTAGTGTCTTTAAGCATACGTGAAGAGTCTCTCTCCAACTAGTTTGAAGTAGACACTGCAGTATACCAGGGATAATAACAGTACAGCTCCATACTTTCATTAATATGAAATCAGTGTTTTAGTGTTAATATGTCTCCAGAAAATCTTTTTTTATTCAGCTTTGCCTGAATAAAATCAAGCACATTGCAGGTGGGGTTAACAATA
The DNA here is from genome assembly GCF_963514085.1 of Chelon labrosus. NCBI lineage: Eukaryota > Metazoa > Chordata > Actinopteri > Mugiliformes > Mugilidae > Chelon > Chelon labrosus. Next base: position 24,488,535 of record NC_140351.1, on the reverse strand, counting down.
ATTTACAACATTCCAACATTTGGCTAATTAATACACATAAAAGTGTCTTTAAGCATACGTGAAGAGTCTCTCTCCCACTAGTTTGAAGTAGACGCTGCAGTATACCAGCTCCTCCTCTGGCAGCTCAGGGAGTCTGTAACCATACTGGAAAACACACACTGTGTCAGGGATGATAACAGTACTGCTCCATACTTTCATTAATATGAAATCAGTGTTTTAGTGTTAATATGTCTCCCAAAAATCTTTTTTTATTCAGCTTTGCCTGAATAAAATCAAGCACAATGCAGGTGAGGTTAACAATCATTTACAACACTCCCTGATATGATTGAAGGCTCTGTTCCTGTTCCTTGCTTTAACAAGGTCTAGCTTAAAGTACAGGTGTAAACACAACCAGGACACATTTGAGTGATCTGATCAAAGACCACATCTGGAAATGATCTGGCATACGTTTGACCTCACTCCTTTGGTAGTGTAAACACACAATGAGTCCTTTGTCTCTAATAACAACACTTTCAGTGAGAGAGACAGACTTGTTCCAAAATATTGATTATCTGTCCAAGTCATGTTGCACACACAACACACAGCTGTTCGTGGTTCTGATCCAGCAGTAGGTAGAGATCCATGAGAGACAGCAATATTATTTACATACAGAAAAACCAGATCTCAAGAACTGGTTGTGGAGATGCATGTTAATGTCAGGTGTGAGCTACTTAAAGTTGAATCCTGGCCAGGACGGATGTTCATGCAAAGTCTGAACGGGGCCTAAGTCTTCACTCTGAATGTTTACAACTGTATGTACAATCTAATAATAGATTGTACATACAATATCCTCAAATTATCTTCAATTCCCTTTGAGTCATGTTGCATCTGTTGCCATGACAACTCTCTCCGGCACCAAGCAGATAGTTGTCACATTTGTCTTGTGTGGCAACTATCTCACTAATTTTTTGTTGTATTTTTTGTCCCATGTTGCTGTGTATGTGGTTAAAAGGCCATGATGACGCATTAGTGAGCTCACCAGGTGGTTCCAGTGGATCTGCAGATCTCTGTAGGTCTTGAAGCGTCCGTCTCTAGGCGGCTGACGGCTGATGGTAATAATCTGACCTTTCTTCATGCTAACAAATGCACAGAGATGAGGAGCTGTCAGTAGGTGACAGGACAGAATCACTGACTGTTAAACAGAGCTGCAGCTCCACCTGCTGCTCACACTCAGTATGACACAACTGTTAACAGTTAATCTGAACAACATCCTCGAATTACAGGTTATTAAAAACCAGCAGACACATCTTTAAACTCTTCACAGAGCTTGTAAAAGCCCTTTTGTGTTGCGTCCAGCAGGTGGAGCCATCCTACCTGGGCAGGACGTGACACCAGATGGCTCCCCCTGTGTGGAGGATGAAGTCGGGATCGCTCCAGAACTTCCTCAGGACTAATGGAGGAAGGTCAAAGTCCTCCAGCTGAAAACACACATACAAGTCACACTGGTGTACACACTACACACTAACAGAGCAAACACTCTTCTGTATTGGATTTCTTTAATTCTTTAAAGAAAAAACACATCTGGGATTTATTTGCATACACATACAGATAATAATAATTATATATACATATGTAGTTTGGGGTGCTGCGAAAGTGAATAGAATTAAACACTTAAGTGTTTCTGTTATTTAGGACAACCCTCTGACTACAATGTCAAAATAACAGAAACACAATTCAATGGTACGGCAAATAGCCTCCATAATGAACACACAGTTGAGTCAACAGTGTTACATATAAAACTAATGCTGAATAACAGAAGCTTCTTTTGGACTACAGGATTTAATTGAGTGTAAATATCTTTACAACAGTGATTATCATGCAGTATTTTTGCTCTCCTACTGTGGCCGGGGCCAGTAGGACAGTGTTAGCTTCAACGCTGATGCACATTTGGCGCCCACTCGTGCTCAACTCCAAGCCTATAACACACGAACACATTAATATGTTTTATAATATTCATGCTATAGAGAATAGAAACATTTAAATAAAAGATGACGAACTGAACATAAATCCTGTATGTAGGAGTTACACTTACTGACAGCATCGAGCCTCCCTCGTTTGGTCAGGAAGTCTTTACCTAAGAACACAGTGAACACAAATATTCCCGCCGTACTAGTTGGTTATTTATAGGGATGCACGGAAATTAAAATTCTTGGCCGAAACCAAAAATGGAGAACCCGGGGCTGAAAACCGAAACAGAAACAGCGAAAGAAATTATTATGACAATTATTAGTACCATTGCATTTATGGCTATGACTGTGTACTACCCTCAGTAAAATCAAGGCATTGCAATTGCATAAATTAATAGTAATGTTTCAAAGAATAAATAAATTCCAAAATTATGAAAATATTTATTTAGCACATTCCAACAATGCACAATATAAAAAAAAATTCAAAATAAAATGTTTAACTTGACTCCACTCATGTGTACATTAAATAATAATGGAGCAGAAGCTTTTGCAGCTGGAAATCAGAATCGATGCACTGTGCGGTTAGACTGAGCATATTTGTTTTTATTTTTATTAAAGAAAAATGGGTGCACTGCACCTTTAAAAAAAATAGCGCTTTCCCTTTAGGAGAGACGGTAGTCTTAACTGAAGCTGTGCACGGCTGTGGATGTGTGTCCCTGAACGGGCATGTCGCAATAAAAAGTGAAAAAACAAAACAAAAAGATGAACGTTTGTCTTGCTGTTTGTTTTGGAAGTGCAGAAGATAAAAGATTAGACTATTTTTTTTTTCTTTTTTTCAATGGCACGCGATCTACCCGCACTGCCTTCGCGATCTACCGGTAGATCATGATCGCGGAATGGGCACCGGCATCATCACTGGGAAACATCCTGGCTTGGATGTTTTGATTTCAGGTGATAAATTAATCCCGACATGGAGAAATTCTTTGCAGATGCACGCCTCTTGAAATTTCAGCATCACACATTTTGCAAATCGCTATCAGTGGGTCTTCTATAACATTTATATAATACTTTATATACTGAAATACGTCCACACGGCAGACATGCCTGTGCTGGCTGCGGTTGTTGCTTGTGTCATCACAACATCCTGTTTCGGCCATGTTGTTTTGGCGATAAAAGTATTTCGGCTGAAAACCGAAAATGCACTTTTGGGTAATTTTCTGCCGAGAATTTTAGGTGGCCGAATATTCGGTGCATCCCTAGTTATTTGTTTTGTTCAAACCCATCCATAAGACAAGGGGAGAATTATTTTTTATTTATAAATATTTATATACAAATATGCAAAAAAATATTTTAAAAGAACTGTATCAGGACTTAGATTGGTAGTCAGTATAAAATGATGGTTGGATCCAGAGATTTGTGGTATATCCAAAATATTTTACATCTAGTTTCTCATCTTTCATGTCTTTGCTTTTGTTCAGCTCTTCTCTGTTGTCATACTTTTTAAAGTCAATAGCTTTCAGGCTGATATGTCCAGCTGGTGCAATCTTTCAATCTGTCTGAAATACTTGCTGTATCTTAGTTATTGAACATGTGCAGAGGTGGATATGTAAAAATGAAGTGTTTTGGCAGCTGTTTGTTGACATGAACATACAACTATTTTGCAGTTTGTAAAATATCAGCTTTTCTGTAGAACACAGGAAATATACTCTGCTGTTTCCATTTGATTTAGAACACACAAACCAAATACATCCACACACACATTTATTCTAGGTCAGACTGATCCAAGGTGAAGGTTGGACAGAGTGTTGCAACACTCAGCTTTGATTTTATCAAACACACACACACGCACACACACACTCATCTTTATAAGGACCTTCCATTGACATAATGCATTCCCTAACCCCTAACCCTAATAACTTTCCCTAAAACCAGGTCTCAACTGGCTTAAACCCTTCAAAAGTGGCCTAAACATGGTCCTGCAATGTAAGTATTCCCCAAGTGTTTGGTCCCCACAGCTTAATAAAAACAAGAACACACATTACAACCCTTACCCTGATAAGCTACAAATACCCTGCTTGACAGCACTTACAGGCTGGACTTTGCTGTGAAGAAAATAGCACAGTCATTCAAACACTGACAGCATATCACAGTTTTTGCCCATTGCTTGAACACGTTTTGCAAAACTTGGCTCATTTTGTCAAAACTCTTCACACAAGCAAATAAGACACAACACTGGGAAATAAACCATTCACATCTATGTCAAATTGAAACTCTGCTATCAAAACAATCCTTTGTCAAAATGTCACTCTGATGACAAAATGATACCCACTTGCATCATATGAATACACTGTCAGATCAGCAGCAACACACCAGTCTGCTTTATATAAAACACTGCAGTCTTTTGTTTTCACTGTTTTTATTCAGTTCCACAGAAGGAAAGTTTTCACAACAACCAAAAGTGAAATATTCAATTCAAAATCATTACATTACAGTACTGTATTTTACAGTACAGTAAATTCAGTTAAAGCAAAAATAAAACAAATAATACACTACTGTAAACACAGAAAAACACAATTCTGCACAAGTGGGCTTATGGATCCTGCCTTCCGTTGGCGTCCACCCCCCAGTAGGTCTTCTAGCCATTCTGTAGAAAAATCCAACCACAAATTGTTATTGTTTGCTTCGTTTTCTACAGTACTGAATATACTGTACTTTACTGTATTTCTCATACACAGTACTGAAACATCTCAACACATTATCACGGTATGTTTCACAAAACTACCACTTTTGTTTGAAAAGGAGCATTAGCCTCCCTGCAATACAGTACATGTGATATGGTGGCGTGATATGGTACAGTACTGTACATACTCTAGATACAGTCTGAGTAGAGTAGAGAGTTGAAGACATACCTGTTTTCCAGTCAGAATATCCTTTTTATGGATGAAACTGTGAAACGGCATAGATTAGGGTGGACTCTCTGCCCAGCTTCCCTCATAGTTAGGCCATGGTTTATGACATGGTCCACCAAAGTTGCTCTTATGTCATCCAAAATAATGGTCCTTGCATGCGCTCTTCGACCACGTCCTCCTCCCTCTCTCTGTCTTCCTCTTCCTCTGCCTCTAGCTCTCCCTCCCTCCATGCTTACAAAGTTCTCAAAATGGCTTAAGTGAGGTGTTTTTGTAGCTGGCTGATTGGTGTTCAGTTTCCTAAGTAAGTATTTTCAGGTGTGTGTCTAAGTACTTTCAATTAACCTATGTGTGTTGTCCCAATGGTACAGAGATTTCATTTTTTAACTAAGTATCTTATGTATGAAATAGTGTGTAGTGTGCAGGAGCAAGTGTGTTGCAGAAAGGGGCAAGTGTGTTACAGAATTTCAACTAAAGTGCAAAGCAGCGCTTTTGTTTAAGGCAGGGATCCCCACACTTTTTTGGCTTGCGAGCTACTTTTACAATGACCAAGTCAAAGCAATCTACCCGTGTGTGTGTGTGTGTGTATATATATATATATATATATATATATATATATATGTATATATATATAAAATTGGTGCACTTTAGAAAACACCTTTAGAAAAATAGTGCTGTCTCGTTACGAAAGGCGGTAGTCTTGACTTGTTGTTGGAAGTTGTGCGTGGCTATAGATGTGTGCCGCTGAACTGAGGGCATGTTGCAAATATAAAGTAAAAATAAATAAAGATAAACGTTTGTCTTGCTGTTTGTTTTGGAGTTGCAACGGATAAATGTTTTAGACGAACATCTAAAAAAAAATTTTCAATGGCACGCGATCTACCCGCAATGCCTTCGCGATCTACCGGTCGATCACGATCGACGTAATGAGATGGTTTAAGGTTATGGTTACACTTTGTTTAAGGCATAGTAACAACAACTTCAAGTTATGTTACTTTGGTTTAAGCATATGTCTACAGTGTTCAAGCAATGGGTAAAAACTGTAATAGTCTTGCTGATTCAGATTTCATTTTTCTATCTTTGCAATAAAGCTAGCTTTGTTATTTATGACACCGACCCGGTTTGTTTGTACCCATCATTTTGTGGATAGCTACCAGACAACAGCTTGATTTTCATTCATACATTCCAGAAATAAACACTGATTATGGTCCGCCATTGGCAAGCGTTGGGCTGCCAATGAGCATCTGTGGCTAGTTTTGACCTTCATCTCATGTGAACATTCAAATCTACAAATAATTTCACAACAACATGGTAATCTAGAATGAATAAAGTGTAAACCAAGTCATCAGCATAATTCAGAAAAGGCCAGCTCTGAAAGACGGTTTGTACCTCTTCCTAGCTATTTAGCCTCCCAGCTAACAGTACCTATCACTAGCTTCCAAGCCTCTAAGGCCTCTACTGTTAGCCTTCCAAGCCTTCCAAGGCTAACAGTAGGTCTTCCTAGCTTCCTAGTCTCCCAGCCAATAGTAGCTCTTCCTGTTCCCTAGCCTCTTAGGTAATAGTAGCTCTTCCTGGCGTCCTAGTCTCCCAGCTAATAGTAGCTCTTCCTGGCATCCGAGCCTCCCAGCTAACAGTAGCTCTTCCTAGCTTTCCAGTCTCCCAGCTAATAGTAGTTCTTCCATAGCCTCCCAGCTAACAGTAGCTCTTCCTAACTCCTATCCCCCCTGCTAATAGTAGCTCTTCCTGTTTCCCCTTTTGAATTATGAACTACTGCCACCTGCCAGTATGAAAAGTTATTTCCTCTTAGGTGCAGAACATACTGTATGTACAAGCAGGTCATTAGCTGTAGTCCATTGTGAGAGCAACCTTGTGGTGCAGACACAATCAGGCTTTGTTGCCGATAACTCTTTGATGTTGGTTTGGTGTTTCCAAGCCTTTCCTTGCAAACAGTGACTTGTTGTAATGACAATACAGAATTCTGAAGGACAGTCCCATTACAGAAAAACTGTTAACCATATCAAATTATGCCTCATGACTGAGGGAGGCAGAATAACAGGCTTAGAGCACAACGTAAAGCCACTAATATGCTGTATTTTTTTTCAATTCCTGAAGGCATTTGACTGTAAAGACAGCTGGACATGTTAAAAAGAGTGAGCAGTATACCTGAGATGAGGTAGAGTCCTGCTTTGTTCCAGCTGGGAGTCAGTCTGGTAATCAGAGAGAAGGATAGACAACACTGGAGATCACCTGGAAACACACACTGAGGAGAGCTCAGCTACACACACACACACACACACAGACACACAGACAGATGCACACACAACATAAAATTCAGTTTTTGTCAGTTGAAAATATCTGCAATTTAAATCAATTGTAAACATAGAGTAGCTAGCAAAATGTCCACCTCTAGACTGTGTCTCTGCCCAAACATCTGCAGGGTGCCTCTCTGGAAAAACTGGATCTTAAGGAAGAAAAGAGAAGATTATTTTAAAATACATCAGCAGTGTCACTCACAGAACAAACAAAGTAATACATTATTTTTTCTGCAGCATTTTATTCACATTTGGGGTTCAGTAGAATATTGTGCGCAACAGAAGATTGTATCAAAGCAATCTATCTGTCCATCTACTCTTGATCTCCACCCTGATGTTATTTATTTTAGAGACAAAGTTCAGATTAGAACTGAACCCTGGAAACTTCCATACTCAGAGTAATGTCACTGCTGAGGTGTTTGCAGCACTGACAGAAATCTCTGCTAATAAAGGGAAATAAGGGTTATTATTGAGGAAATACTGAACTCCATGTGGATATTTTAATGTTACATACATCAACATGTGCACATCAGTAATTAACTCACAATGTACATTGTGCAAGGACAAATCAAATCTGTCAGCTATTATCACGCTCTGCAGCAGAGGAAAGAGTCTGTGTCTTCATACTGGTTTTACATGTACTGGTAGTGTGTGTAGACGGCAGCGTAGCCAAATAATTCATTCCTGCCATCAGGTTTACGATGTAAACGATGTTACCCCCAACTACACAAACACACCTAATCAGAAAAACAAATTCAACCACACTGCTCTAAGCAGTACCAGTACCTCTGCTAACATGACAATGTTTAATGAACTGATTTCAAGACATGATGGAGGATATTTAGCAACAACATGTACTATACATATTTAAATAAAGGTTAGGTTAAATAAAATATTAAAAGACTATAATAAAAAGGAAAGACACAGCTATCAAAGAAAATAAAGAGTGTGTGTCCATTTATCTGTTTGTGGTGACAAGTTAAGAGTTTTAGATGTTTAAAGTGCTGACATTTATCCAACAACTAGATAAAATTACTTATAAGTAATGCAACACATATGAAGAGATTACAGTAACAAGTGTCCTAAAAGTACAGGAGCATTTGTGAGTGTGTATGGTTTTGTTATTTTGGGGCCATTTTTCTGGGCCCCACAACCTGCAATTTAAAGGGTTAAAACCAGATGAGACTTTGTTTTAGGGTATAGGCTACAAATACCCTAGGGTTAGTGTGACTTAGTTGAGATGGAAACATGTGTGTGTTTCTTACAGCCATGACTGCTGTGATACCAGTGAAGGAATCCAGAGCTGGAGAGGCCAAGACATCAGAGTACAGCAGCACCAGTTCTCTGTGAAAACACATAAACACACTCAGGTCTTGGACACATCCACAGATGAATGCTGAGTTTAACTGATTCCTCCTTCTAAGTGACTGGTGGTAACCCTCATATCAGGACTCAGTTGTCCACCTACACCTAAAGGACATTGTATGTTCTATAGAGGACAACAATGTCCACATTTTAGCCAAAAAAGGTAGATGATTTAAAAGAAGAGTAAAGGAAACCCCTCTCTGAACAGGGGAGGTGGACTGAGATATAATTTGTTATAAAATTCACAACACAGTCTGAATATCTGTCCCCATGACGTTTCACTTCTGTTCACACCTTGAGTCTGGTGTCTCTGGACGTTAATGGGCGGTTGGAGTACCACTTCATTAATCTGAACAACTTCCTCTAATCCCAGGTGAGTATCAGGTCATTATCGAACCATAAAAACTGAGCACACCTGTCCTCCCTCCTAACTTTACTCAGGATTAACATGTAAAATGCATAAATAAACTTTTCACATGGGCGGCTGTGGCTCAGTAGGTAGAGCGGGTTGTCCACGAACCAGAGGGTTAGCGGTTTGATCCCCGGAATGTGCCACATGCCGAAGTGTCCTTGAGCAAGACACTGAACCCCCAGTTGCTCTCAGTGCGTGGCACTGGTGTGTGAATGTGTGTGTGCTTGTGTGAGCGAATGGGTAGATGTGTCTGTGACTGTAAAGCGCTTTGAGTACCAATAGGTAGAAAAGTGCTATATAAAAACAAGGCCATTTAATTCACAGGTTTTGCTATATCTGTGGGTATTCAAACGGAAACAGGGTTTGAAAAAGAATCTACAGCTGCGTTAACTCAGAAAACAGTTTATTACCAGCGTGAATAATTTTGTTGAGACAGCATGAGTTTTAACCTGCAGGTCTTGATCTGTTTGCTCCTTGGCTCGTCGTCCTCCTCCTGCAGAGACAGAGTGACACAGACCAGCTTCTTCAGGTCAGGGAGGCTGAGGAAAAACAACGACGGCTGGACGCATCTGCTCATCCTGCACAAACAGAACCGGCTTTTAGTTTCTAATATCATGTGAGATTCCTAAAGCACAACAAGACTGGGACGTTCCACGTGAATTAAAAGAACTTTAAAATGCTGAAATATCTGTGACAGGTGGAGTTTAGTTTAACCGGTGGCTCAAGCTATATCCAGTATCCATTAGCAAGTCGGTCAACAAGTATACATAATATTTGCTCATTAAACAATTAATGGAAGGATTCAGAGGCTTAAAATGAACTCCAGACAGCTGTTATAATGAAACAGTAGGCTAGTTAAATGATACCTCATGTGCTGACAACAATATTTGTAGCTAGTATAGTTATTTAAGTCAATTAGTTAAAAGGTTTAAATCAGCCTCACTCAACTAATTGTATATCTTTGACTTCAAAATTTAAAAGTCTAATGTTTACTGTTAGCTAAAACAAGCTACCAAATTAGCTTACTGAAGCGAATGCTTAGCTAACGTTAGCTAAACGGAATTAACCATAAACTACCTAAATACTGTTTTAGGACGGATTTTACATTAATATTAAGACACCAACTTTGTATTCCCATTCACAGTAGACCACGAGAGGAGTTATTTTCTGAAATAAATCTTAATTTCACAACAATTATAACAGAAAACAGACAATTCCATAGAATAAGATTTAGAAAAATGAAATAGCTTCCAGGATTGTAGCCAAAGAGTTGAATGAGGGGAAGAGCGGTCACACCAGCAAGCTTTTACTAGCTGGGAATTATCATTATTACTTTACATTATTATCATTTTTAATTTTACATGTTTAGGACAGTCTGTGGTCTATGGGAATCTTTGTATTTTAAAAATATGGAGTTACAAATAGCATGTTTTATACGATGTTGCCATATTTGGGTCTGTTAAATGTGGATAGAAACAAATGAGCCAATTAAACATGTTAAAAATAAAGAAATCCAGATGTGATTTTACATCCACTTCATGATTAATTCAAACTAATAAAGTTAAAGCTGATTCACAAAACAGGATTTTATTTATGTATCATGTATGACAATCTATGATACGAACGTTTAAGTCTTTTAGACAGGTGTTTTAATTAGTTTTTTTTTTTTTGCCGTGGAGTGACAGGCCACAACAGTAGACAATCTTTGACATGAAGAAGGAACGTTTTCCCGCTGGAGAGCTTCGCTTGTAAAATAACTTCTCATACACAAAATGTACCAGTAGACCGCCAGTTACATGTTCAAGCTTCCGGCTGAATCACCAAGAGGAACGAAAACAGTTGTTACGTGAGATACGTGAGTTATTCGGAACTCAGGTTTGCGTGAGAAACGGCTTGAAAGCCGTTGAACTCAAGATACCTTTACCCTCGTTCTCGCCCACTGCTAACTGATGACTGACAGCGGACAGACCAATTACAGCACTCCCTGAGTCACAGCGACGAAGTTAACGACCAATATCAGCGCTAGGTGGACAAAGGGGGCGGTCTCGGTCGCCGTATCAGGAACTTTGCAACTCCGTCAAGTAGACATCAGGTAGCCAACATACCGGAATTCAATGTTTCCAAATAAAACAAATTTGTTACATAATTGACGTTTAGACATTAAAAAAAGAAACATTCCATATGAAAATGTTGGATTTGTGGGTTCAACTCACCATTTAGCTCTGTTCGGATTGAGTTCCTCAGTGTCTAAAATAGGATAAAGTTAACACGGAAATAATTGAATAAAATATTTGTGGAGAATCTTCTAAAACTAAATTGTGTCTGTCTTGTAATACGGCTTCACTTTCATTATTCTAATTGATTGTTGTTTTATGCAACACGTCTTATTTAGGAACGTATTTAGCATAAATGCCATCTACTGGATATATATCATATGACTTTTATTATTTTTTTATTTATTTTTGTATTTTTTTTGTCAAACAGTTACGTTTACAACTGTTGCGTTGAATTCAATCTGAAATAGACTCTTATTTTGGAATCAAGAGCCGGAAGCAAGCGTCTCCCGCTTAGGTGTTTGGATCGCGGTAAACTGAGAAGTCCAGCTCTGAACCTTAGGACTCTAGGGTAAATGTCGATTCGTTTGTGAGGTCTCAGACTCTCTGGGATTATATAACCACAAACATCAGGCGGCGCTTCCGTGCTCTTAAGTCAACTGCTCTTTACGTCCGAACCGTCCGACTCTTCACGGCCACAAATGGGTGACAAGGAGGAGAAGAGCCCCGATGGAGTCAAATATTACAGACTGTCAGAGATCGAGCAGCAGAACTCGTTCAAATCTACCTGGATCATCATCCACAACAAAATCTACGATGTCACCAAGTTTCTGGAAGAGGTGAGGAGCTCGGTCAATGTTTGAGATGAAATCAGCAAGAACAGGAAATAACCACTGTGACGGCTCAGACCTCCACACTGTAACAGCTGGTATAGTTTTTATTTGGATTAAATCTCGAGACAAATTCAGAATTACAGGGGCCAGAGGAAGGCTCCTGGGGGAGCGCCAGCTAAATCAAAAAGACCAGGAAGCAGATCATCAATAATCAATAATCAGTCCATATCACTTCATCTGAAGTAAAATGCAGCCATAAAGCAGGTTTGGTGATTCAGATATTTCACTCCATGTGGAAGCCCAGAGGTGACCAGACTGTTAAAACAGTTTTTATAATTTATTAAATAATCCTTCAATCTTTCAGACTAAATTTCAAAATTTTGAATATTTGCTTCTTTATTTGTCTGTCACAGAATGATCATCTTTGTGTTTGTTTGATTATACATTAGGATGCTTTGTAGGAAATGTGACTGAAGTTATCTGAAGTTTGATTGACTACAACAATTTATCATATCAGTGACGCCAAGAAATAATCCATCCATGACATGAATGCTAATCTGGTTCAAATGTGGAAGACCACAAATGAAACTGATTCGGATTCATTTTGGTGTTTTTGGTGGTTTTTTTTTAGGAGACAAATGTACTGCTGCAACAATTAGCGAAACAGTTATCCGTAAATGTGTTGTTTTGTCATTTTTTGTCTGTTTTCTAGCAACAGTAAATTTAATGAATATGTTTTTATTAAAAAAAAAAAACTACATAATAAAAAAATCTGATGATTGGGTTATTGAAACACTTGTTAGCTGCAGCCACAAAGAAAATAATCATCTAATACAAATAAAAATAATTTCACTCTGAAAAAACTCTGTATGTTGAAATAATCAGTGTGTGACCATGAAAACACAAACTGTAGTATTTCTATTTAATAGAGTTAAATCAAACCAATGTGAGAATATGTGTTTTTAATCACATTTATGCTCAACTGATGTCTGTGAACTTTCTAACAGTCTATGTGATGATATAATTAAGGACTTTGACCAAACAGACAATAATTCACCTCTACAGTTAATGTGAAGGTGATTTAGTTTAAACAGCGGTAAATCTTTCTGAGCTGAAATGCTCCATTTAAACCCAACTAATATTCACTCATTCACTTTCCTCTTAATCTCTCTTTTATATAAGTGGAAGTGTATTCTGGACAAACATGACGTGAGTCCACAACATGTCAGAGTCTGAATGGCTCTGGTTGTACAGAGTTCACTGAGTGGGCGTGTTGTCGTGCAGTCATTCAGCGGCTCTCTGGGCTTGAGCCACAGATCAGGCTGAACAGACTTGTCCTGCAGCAGAACATTCAGAAGCAGAACATGAGGAGATTATTAATGTGTAACTCTGAAGTGGAAGCCGTCAGCTGATGGACGAGTGTGTTTGTTTTCGTGTGTCAGCACCCTGGAGGAGAGGAGGTGCTGAGGGAGCAGGCGGGGGGAGACGCCACCGAAAGCTTTGAGGACGTCGGACACTCCACTGACGCCAGAGAGATGGCCAGCGACATGGTGATAGGAGAGCTGCACCCGGTCAGTGTGTGTAGGGTCTTGTTGTGGAAGTCATTTTGTAATGGAATACTAACGCTGTGGGGCCATTTTTCCTACTCCCCTCAACTTTTTGATGGTTAAAACCTGCTCAGATTTGCTTTTAGGGTAAAGGTTACAGTTAGGTGATAGATAGGGTTAGGCCAGGGAATGCATTATGTCAATGGAACACAAAGTGTGTGTGTGTGACTTCAATGTTCAGACGAAGTGTGCATCGAAGTAACATAATTGTTGGTCTTTGTGTGTTTGCAGGATGATAGACACAAGATCGCCAGACCTGTGGTAAGTGAAGCAGTGTGTCTGATGGAGACAATGGTCATATGCATGTCATGTCCCTGATGTGTCAGTGCTGTGACTCTTGATGGCGATGATGATGAAGAAGCTGATGGCGGTGATGAAGCAGCTGATGTAGATAATGATGATAAGGACTGCTGTTTGTGTTTTACAGGAAACTCTGGTGACCACTGTGAAGGAGGAGAGCAGGTACACACACACTTCACAGACTCACTTCTGTTATTTCATCAACTGTCTCTCTCTCTCAGAGTCAGTTAGTCAGTTAACAACATGTCTCTCTGTCTGTCTCTCTCTGTCTCTCTCTGTCTTTCAGCTGGTGGTCTAACTGGTTGATCCCGGCTCTGGCAGCGGCCGTCGTCACCATGATGTACCGCTGCTACACCTCAGGGAGCGAGTGACATCATCAGACCTGCAGCTGTGACGTCATCAAAAGGCAGTACAGTCACAATTCCCAACTCTTGATTGACAGCTTCTCCGGGCCAATGCTGGTGCGTGGAAGCTGTGGCTCCTCCCAGCGAAGATCTCATTTCTAGACGAGGGGCTGCTCTGACCGGCAGACCGGATACGTCAACACCAACTCTGCACCGCTTCTATGTCCCAGTCCTACAGTACCCACAATTCCTTTCATGCGGTTTAACCGACCAATCACATGGCATTATGTTAATGAAGTAATTCATGTTGCATTTTTGAAGATGCAGGTTTTCTGGAATGTTCTAATTTGAGATCCTGTATACAAACAGTGGATGTATAATTTGTTTTATCTTTTTATATCTTTGTAACTGAATGTAAATGAATTTATATACAATCAACTGCCTTCACAACATGCAGTCTGCTGAGCTCACTGTGACTGAAGTGTAATTGTCGGTCCTCCATCAGGTGCTTTTACTCAAAGCGTTGATTCACTAATTAAATGGAGGCTCTGAAGATGAGTTCTGCTTGTAGCTCATGGCTGAAATCGAGCATTAATTCAAAAGTAAAGCAGAAAAAACACTTAACACTAGAAGTGGAGTCCTTCCTGCTCTGACTGATGTGTGGAGTGAAGGATCAGGATCAGAGCAGAACCACCAGCCGAACTCACTGTAACTGCAGCTTTATGTTTATGCAATAAAAAAGATTTGGTCATAAAGCTGGTTGTTTTTGTCCTGACTGCTATCACGGATGTTTGCTCTGGTTTGGGGCCAACAGAAAGTTTTATCAGATCATGTGACCTGGTAAATATTTGGATGTTTCTTTATCAGAAACACAGAAAAAATAAAACGAGATGCTACATTTTAGACGTAAAATGTAAAGTTATCTCGAAGTTATTACGATAAATTGAAATGTTCATTCATTTTCCACAACTGCTTGTCCTCGAAGGGGCTGCGGGGTGGGGGCCTAAACCAGCTGCCACTGGGCGAGAATGAATGAAAACAAATTAAAGCAAATCTTCCTGATGAGTTTATTTTGAAATGAGATTTGCTGATGCGCTCCTTTTATTGTGGCGGGCTGCAGGTGTTTGTGTGGCCCAGTTTGCTCTGTGATTAGCTGGGGGGGGGTTATCAGCCGGAGCAGATGAAGGCCGGACGTTGAGCGGTGTTGACTTAGAGGGAAGGTCAGTTCAGTCCAGTCAGACTCAGGATCAGCCTGGAGCTCTCATTTCCCTCCAGCCAACAAATCACAACAACAAGACAAAAACAACGCAACAACAAAGAACAAGGATCCATCAGGATATAATGAATCCAGGGAAATAAATTGTCACCTCATCTTATATGACACATTTAATCATATTTCATAAACATTTTGTGTTTCCATTTATTTTGTATTTTGCCATCTCCTATTTTTAATTAATTACACTTGTTTGTATATTGCATGTGCTGTGACTTTTGATTTCCAAAGATTTTTTACTTCAAAGTTTCTGTCCTAATAATATCATTAGTAGTGCTATAGATATTTTTATTTTTACTTTCTACATTTTTATGATGCAGATTATTATTATTATTATTATTATTATTATTATTATTATTATTAATGAAACTATAGAACATAGAAGAAACTGCTGCAGGTGGACAGAAACAAACTGAAAAAAGAAAGAAACGCTGCCATCTAGTGGTGACAGTGAAGTGGTGAAGCAGCCGCACATCAGCCAGGTCAGCCCGGTTAAATGAAATCATAGCTGCAATAATTTGATGTTTTGAAGAAGAAGAAATTGGGATGTTCATCAAAAGTTGTGACTTTCTCTCATTAGGATGACTGATTAAGCGTTTACAGAGAAGACACGCTGTAATTCTTTATTAGTTTTTTGTTGTCGTTTTTTTTTTACATTTCCCATGTTGAAACAGAACATAGGGTGGCTTTGGTTAATATACATAAAATAATAACCAAGAGAAAAAATAATACACATTAAACTAAGGAAGGGTGTCTGGGGTAAGTGTATTTGTTCCACAGTGATTTTTTCCATTATGAAAATATCATGTATAATTTAGTACCAGTCATCCAGAGAAGTTAGGACACTTAATAGTAATGATAAGTAAAGGTAATAGCTTTCCTAGCAGCTACAAACTGGTATTTTTCTTTTATATTAGCTTTTTGAATTTGGAAATCCAGTATACAGTTCTATCCAACTAAAAGTAATTTTAGTGCTTAATCTGATTTCTCGTGGTCTTCTTGTTTCCCTGTCCCACTTTTAGTTTTATGTAGATAGTGTTTGCTGTTTTTGCTTCTTGTAGCTCTTTGTACAGTCAAGATATTATTTTAAACCCAGGGTCTGCCCCATAGGCACTCACAAAAACTTGTTTTCAATTGTTTTGGCTTTTTTTCATAAAACTGTTTAGGCAATGCCGTACTTGACGGAATCTAAAGTATACGTTGTTATTTAAGCCAAATTTTCTTTCAATGCACTGAAGTAACCTAAAACCATTTTGGGTGCAGTATGAGGATAAACCACTATTCTCCCTTTTTTTTTTTTTGCAGCCTTTGTCCAACCTGCTCAGGGTAAAAGTCCAAATCGTGGGTTGGCCATCGTAGAATCCTCACTTCTTCCTAAAGGCCGCTTTTAGAGACACTCGTTAGCCAAATGTTTAAGGGTAAATGAATCCATTCATTGTCCAAACCCATCAGGTTTTTAATTTGTCTTTAGTATCCTCACAGTGCCTTGACTGGGACTTCCCCTGATGTATTTACTTCAGTTTCATTCCATCTTTCTTGATAATTAGAATCACACCAACCATACAGGTCTTTAACTGAGCTCAAAAGTAATAATCTTTTAGACAAGGGAGAGCTAATCCTCCTTAACTCTTTGCCAGTTGGAGGGTCTGAAATCTCATTCTTGGTTTCCTCTCATGCCAAATGTATTGATAATAATTGATCCCATTCATTAAACTGCTTCTTTCTACTCTCGATGGTTTGATACAAGTATAACATCTTCGGCAAAGCATTCATTTTCACAGATTCTATTCATGATTCAAAACTTCATATTGGGATTAAATTCCATCTCCGTATATCCCCCTTTATGTCTGGCTTAAAGGGTGAAAACTCAGGGCATACAGACTATCTAAATCTTTTGGGATTATTATTTAAAGATGTTTTATATGATCAGGACACGCTGGAAGTTGTACCTGTAGCGGTGTGACGTCAGGACGATGGCAGAGGTGGCGTCACATGTTTGTTTACTGACCTAGCTTGACGCACTTGTCAGAGCACGCGGCCCGCTGCGTTACATAACAATGGGAGCAGTTTGTGACTTTCAAAATTGGTTCCGAGAATCACCCGGAGTCTGTTCATCACAGCACAGGTTACTACAGAAACAAGGCACGCGGCTTTATTCAGACCTTTGAGAAATAAGTTATTTCTTTAAGAACTGGAATATGTGCTTTAAATATCTACTGCGCTGCTTAAAAATGACTCAAAACATCTGCAGAGTTTCGCACCAGTTCTGAAAGTAGACAAAGAGAACCCAGTCAAACACATGGAACAGAAATATGATACATGTGTATTTTATTATTCAAGAAAGTGAGCCAATACGTATCAAGACACTCTGCTACAGACACACTGTCTGTGGAAGTGTACGATGGCACAGACAAAGGAGCTTGTTGATCATCAGGCTGGAAAAAGTTACAAGACTAGCTCTGAAGAGTTTGGAAGCCACAAATCCACAGTCAGACAGATTGTGATCAGATGGAGGAGATTTAAGACGACTGTTACCCTCCACAGGAGTGATCCACCAATGAAGATCATTCCAAAAGAAAGATGCATATTAGTCAGAGAGGTCACAAAGGAACCCAGGGAAACTTCGAAGCAGTTTCTCTCACATTGGCTAATGTCCATGTTCATAAATGAACACTAAATAACCATGGTGTGATGGACAAAGACACTGCTCTCCAAATAGAATGGTAAATGGCCTTGTTTTTCTATAGTTCTTTTCTACCTATTGGTACTCAAAGCGCTTTTACAGTCATAGATGCATCTACCCATTCACTCACACAAGCATTCACACACCAGTGCCACGCACAGGGAACAACTGGAGGTTCAGTGTCTTGCTCAAGGCATGTGGCACATTCCGGGGATCAAACCACTAACCCTCTAACCAGCAGACTATTGAAAATGAAAATGTTTTGTTGACATATGAGACCAAAGTAGAATTCATTGATTTAACAACACTGCATTCCAGCATCAGAACCTCATCCCTCCATGAAACATGGGGGTGGTAATGTCCTCGTTTGGGTTTGGTTTGCTGCAACTGGGCCAGGACGGCTAAAAGAAAATGTCAGGACATCTGTCCATGAGCAGAACCTGAAGATAAAAAGGGTCAAAACAACAAAGAACACAAGTTGATCTACAGGAGAAGGTTAAAGAAGAACAGGATGAATGTTTAGGAACGGCCGAGTCAAAGTCCTGACCTTAATCCAAGAGAAATGTTGTGGGAGGATCTGAAGTAAACAGTTCATGTGAGGAAACCAACCAACATCTCAGAACTGAAGTCTTACTGTTCTGAGGAATGGACTAAAATTCCTCCAAAGTGTTGTAGACGACTGATCAGCAGTTACCAGAAACATTTAGATGATGCCATTGATACACAAAGAGGTCACAACGGATACTGAAAACAAGGATTCACATACTTTTGCACCTCTCAGATATGTAATATTGGCTCATTTTCCTGAATAAACAAATACCAAAGTGTAATATTTGTGTTTCAATGTTTGACTGGGTATTTTTATGACTACTTACAGACTAACATTGGATAAAACCGGAATAAAATGACTTTACTTGTCAGTACAGATAATTATTTACGTATTTTAGGACAGCAGTCAGAATGAAGCAAACAGAGATCATGTTTAAATGTCTCCTGGAGGGGACAGGATTCAGTCACGTATCTGCGTGTGTGTGTGTCTGAGTGCGTGTAGTAGACAGTGTGTGTTATTATTATTGTTTACTGTTGTACCGCTGCACGCAAACAGGTGAAGGTTGACGTTTGTTACGTGACGGTGCGCGTGCTTGTGGAAGTTTCAGTCAGACGACACCTCATGCGCTCTGCCGAAGGGGGCGGGAGACTCTATACAAGCTGCCCCGCGGTGGGACCACTGAGGACTCCGGACCCGGCCTGCAGCCACAGCTCACAGGCCGCCTGGCTGCCGGGCAGACATGCCCCGCTCACCTCTCCACGCCGGCGGAGAGTCGCCCTCATCGGGTCACTCTGTAGAAAACGGCCTGGAGAATGATGAGGAGGAGGAGGAGGAGGATGAAGGAGACCTGGACGACAAAGTGGACGCGTCTCATCTGGAAAGGTTTATGAAGGACAGACGGAGAGCCCAGTCTCTCCCCGCGTACCCGGCGGCGCTCCTGGACGGCGACTCCGAGAGTAACGGGAGGAAGAGGGTGAAGTTCGCTGACACCATGGGGCTGACCCTGGCCAGCGTCAAGCACTTCAGTTCCCTGGAGGAACCGGAGATCCCCAGCAAGGTCCTGTCCAGACACAAGAGCTTCCCGCCGCAGCAGGACCTACTCAGCGACCTGTGCCAGAGCTTCAAGTCCGGACTGGGCACAGACCGGCTGGTCGCCTGCTTCCCGGAGCTCGGGAACGCAGAGCTGAGAGTCCAGCAGCTCCGGGTCTGTCTGGAGAAGGTCGCCATCACCCATTTCGACGTGCGGGGACAGATCCGGGTCTTAAACGGCCGCAGCGACCAAGAGGTCGGAGTGAGGTACACCTTCAACGAGTGGCTGTCCTACGTGGACGCGCAGGCTCTGCCCGTGGCAGCCGATGAGCCGGGCTTTGTGGGGGAGCGCTTCGTCTTCACCGTGTACACGCCGCCCTTCATGGACTCCAGCTCGGCCGTGCACCTCGCCGTGTACCTGAGAGACGAGGAGGGGGAGTTCTGGGACAACAACGAGGGGCAGAACTACACCCTGAGGTACCACAGCATGTCCGGCAACACGCCCTTTGTCAGCGCCGCTTTCCACGCCACCTGAGCCGTGCGTAAAAACATGCCACCCGTGCGTAAAAGTCCCACGGGGCACGGCTGCACCTGCTGTTTTCATTTATTATGTGTTGTGTCGAGTCTTTTTGAGATTAGAGAACCTTTCTTGATTTGGGGCCTCCATTATCTCTCCTGCTGTCACTTTCTAAAGGACAACAACTCAAAGACAGTTCTGGACTTTCTTTCTCCCGGAGGACAAAAACAACAGCAGGTTCTGGAGGATTTTTTATTTTTTTTTAAACCACCAACACCAGGTCTCTGCTGCTCCAGGACTCCATCCACTGACAAGACAAAAGGATGTGGAATAATTACCAAATAGATTTTCTGTAATAAAACATACTATCACTAGCCTGATGTGTTGAAGCTGCACAGGATGAAGTTTTGTTTGTAAACTCTGCTGGAACATATCTGCTAATAATGAAACACTGTTGAGGTGAGAAGAAAGACAAACAGGAAGCGTCTCATTTTGTGTCTGTGATCTAGAAATAAAATATAATAAATCCACTTTTGAGTTTGTTTTTTTTTTTTCCTGGAGCTTTAGCTGAAGACTCCAGATGAAGTGGGGTCCTTGGGTTTGAGCCTGGCTGCATCTTGTTCTTCATCCCAAATGCACAAATATTTAAAGAGGCAGTGACTGAACTTTAATCTGTGACCAGCTGCTTGACTTTAGAGGTTTTAAAAAGGAATAAAGTTGCTTTACGTCAACTTTTGTGCTGCAGTGTGAGAACAAATAAAGTTTTGAAATTAAAAGTTTCTAATCCCGTGGTTTTGTTTCATCTGGTTTTCTTTTAAATACCTCCCACTTCTTCTGTGTTCCGGTGGTGTATAACTTCAGTCTGTAAAAAGATAAATGATTTATTTGGGTTGCTTTTTATTTCTTAGTGCGATGCCGATCATAATGCTCAGGGAGACAGTCAGGAACCCGAGAAAAGAGGCGTCGATTCACAGAGATTTCAGCTTCTGCAGACTTTATTTTCTTGACTACATTTCCAGATAAACAGTGGCTATAGAAACTGTTAAATCGGCAGGTAAAAGAAACATTGATTCAAAAGGGCGCACACTATTACTATATCTGGCTGTACAGCTGCGTTCAGAATCAAACACTCATCGATCTCGTGAAACTGCTCAGAATTGCCTTCACCTGAAGGGACTGATTAACTTCAAATGAACTCCAGCTTCTCTTGGCTGCCTCTTCTTGGCTTCTAGAAAAGCCACAGGCCGCAAAAAGCTTAAAAACATGGACATGATCTTATTGCTGAAAGGTGTCACACAGGTGAGACAGAGTGGAGAAATTTCACTTCAGTTCAAAACACATCATTTGTCCCTGATGGTCAGTTAAAAGGCACAGGGAGCAGCAACATGAACAAAACACACCAGTCAAAGAGAGATCTGGTCACTGACCACATTTGGAGGTGGTATGGGTCGCATGTGTCCACATTCCTTTGGTAGTGTGAATGCAATGTGTGAATGCCCTCCTATACTCAACAGGGGTGCTCCTGCATCAGCGGCGTTTTACCTCATTTATTCAGAAATAATCACACAACCGCTATTATAAATGATCACCTCAAAAAGAAAAGGGCCTGTAAGTGATGTTTGTTCATTAGTAATGAGAGCCTTTTAAAATATTCTGTCCTTGTAGCTGTTACCTAACTAAACAATAAATAAATCTAAGCAAGAATTTACAAATTAAATTATTTAATATGAGTACATGAGTATGATTCTGTGTTGATTATTGATGCGGTCATATTGATGTATGAGGAGCCGCGTGTGGTTATGTATTTCCTTAATAACAGATTTCTTTATTTACCTTAATAACCAGAAATTCCGTTGCGTATGGAAACATCCAGGGTTGGAGTTATAACCTGAGTTTTGTGCATAATAACTTCATGTGTGTGCGCCAAAGTCATGACTCACACACACAACTTTACAACTTGTTCCAAAATTTGTATCATTGCCCCAAGTCATGACACACACACATAGAACAGTGCTGTTCAGATCCATTAGACAGCAGCTGTTAAAATATTCTACTGTGCCCCAGATGATGTCGGGGTTTATTTGCATACACAGCATGAAAATGAGATTGGATCTGGAGACGCATTTGGAGACACATGTTAATGCCAGGTCTGAACACAGGTATCTAAAGCTGGTCACTTGTGACTGAATAGCTCAGATCAGATCTTAATGCAAGGTCTGAACAGGCCTAGTGACAAAGCCTTCAGCGCCAAAATGCTACGTGAAGTCAAGTTACAGAGAGGAAAACTGTCTACTGAGGGACAGAGCATCAATATGATGCTGGAGCAAGGGGTCAGAGCTCAGGAGATGGACAGCGGTGGGGACAAAGGTGGCTCTCCTCATTTGTGTCCTACAACCCGTCCAACGCAGTCTGCGACCTGATGTGAGCCACTCAAACACAGAGTGTAGAATGTTTGAGGGATCTCGTTGGATCCTGTGAGCATTTCAGATTGTTGGAAATGTGGCAGTGACTTCAACAAGGAGCTCCAAAACTGATAGGAAGACAAAGAGAGAGCTGGTCAGGGAGGAGCTCAAGAGGCCTATGACGTCTTTAAAGGAACTGTAGTCCGTGAAAAGTTTACACCCATGTTAGTCCAACGTGAGAGGAATCAAACCTTTCTGGAGCCTTGAAGAACACGAATGAAACAGCGTATGGCTGAAGATGTTTGTAAGTGATCTTTGAAGAGCAGAATGGACGAGACAGTCTATACCTCTGCTTTCTCTCAAGGCTTCTACACTGTCTCCTGGACACCTGGACGTCTTGTAGCTCAGATACAGCTTTACAAGTTGAATCGGAATTTAAACACGTGGTGATAAATTAGGCTTCAGTCTCTCAGGGTTATTAACCAGAAACAACAGTGGCCCCACCTGGAGAAAAGTTCTACACTTGTGTTTTGAAAAATGCCCAAATGATTTCTGCGGCCGGTGTCTTGGACACCTGCAGGACAAACCGAGATTAAAGAGCCCGAGGCAAATACAAGCACGTTAACATGCCAATGCTAATGTTAGCATAACACGCTCCAGCTAATGGTGCCAAAAAAACAGGCGTCACGTGATCACAGAGTGGAGCCTGACCCAAAATCACATTAAAATTCATCATGATTTTTGCATGACAATGTGTTTAGCTTGGCAAGCCAGTGTCTTTTATCGGGATCCGTCAGGTCTTTGTCCCGACTGCCGTCTGTCGCCTCTGTCCCCAGACCAAAGTCCAGAAGTCCTTGAATATAGTCATGTTAACAAACCTGAGTCCGTCGTTTGGTCTGTCAACACGGTCAGAGGCTCAGAGTAACGATCGGAGAGATCTGTGTCACTGTTACTAGAACAGCTGCTGCCACCAGACTCCACTGTGAAATTGGTCGATTTAAGACTCGGCCCTGCGGCCAGAGTAGAGGTCGACGTGAACAAAATAAAACACATCGTCAGATTTATTCAAAGTGTTGGATGGTATCTTTTCATTTGAAATCAAGCGCTCCTTCAGCTACACCTCCTCTGTGTCTCCAGAATCAGATCCCCTGTTTATTTCATCTTCAGTGTTGCACTAAAATCAGTCTCAAACCAAAACAATAAAAAAATCCCACTGTGGGATAAACTAAAGGATTATCCTGTCTTAAACAGCTTTTATTTGTTTTCATTTAATTGTACTTTGGCTTTTATTCTGTACTTTTTTTTTGTCCCAGGAGAGTTTTATTATTTTTTGTACATTAAAAACATTAAAGAATAAAGTCTCTTTATAGTTTTTAGGGCCGTCAGAGGTTCTATCTCCATTGTATGCTCGGCTCACTTTTTGTTTCACAAGAATCGGCTCAACTTTTATATCCATGCAGTCATTTTATATATTCTTTTGTCAGTTCGTTGTTACTTGAGTTTAAATAAATCATTATTTTTAGTATTTCTGTTGAGACCAACAAATCGGTTGGCCTCCAGATCTGGACCCGTGTTTCATAATCGATTGTTTGTTGGGGTAAATTCAGACTCTGTGTGTTCAGGTGACGAAACGCCAATCATCCGTTGAGCAACTCCATCTTTTATGTGTGTGTGTCCTCAAACCAACAGACGTGTCTAAAAATAGCAGCCTCTGGTGCCTGCGGGTCAGTCACCTGCTTCACCTTCACCTCCACCTAAACCAAACGCACCTCTGAGCTCAGCCCGTCTCCAGTCACGCTGTTTGTGTATGATGGCGGCTAAACGCACCCACCAGGCGGGGTAGGCCTCAGACAGATGTTCTCAGGGTTGTTTTTAGCTGCAGACACAGTTGTGTTGTGTTATTTTCTGCAGTCAGTCATTTCTCTCTGTTAAATCTCTCACTCATCCAGGCCACAGTGTATGCAGAAAAGAAATAGATCTAGGGTCTGTGACTGATCAGGGCATCTTTGCTATCTTGGTACTCAGACTCTGAGCTCTTATTGATCACCTGTTCACTGCAGACATCCAGCCATTACAGTGAAACATATTCAGTGTCAGACTGATGGGAGCACGAGGCAGAACCTTGATAAAGCTAAAAAGGGAAAAATGGTAAAGGAAGATTTCTTACATAAAGAAGCAGAGCAGGAAGGTATACAGACTAAATGCCTGGATGTTAACGCTTTGGTGCATTTAATGACTTCATAATTTTGCTGCAGACACGACATCTGCCTATTTTACGTCTCTCTTTTCTTCTTCAGCATTGGTCATCAAGGTTCATTAGCAGCTCAGCGTTCAGATAAATGAGTCTGTATGAAGCTAAAACAAAGGCATCTTGAGTTTCTTGAAAACATTTCATCAAAGTCTTCACTTCTAAATGACTAGGGTCTGGAACATGACTGAATGTGACTGATGGTGAAAATACTTAGCACAACCAGAAACTACTAGAACCAGTCTGTTGGGGCTTGCTATTAACTAAATTAAATAGCAGACCTCGAGTTTCGTCTTGTTAGTCTTTGACATGGACAGTATAAAGATGGACATGGACCAGCTCCTCAAAAGTGAAGCCAAAGCAAGTAGAGCTCCCCCTGGTGTCTGGCTGCAGTATAGGTCATAAGCTCCACCTCCTCCATGTTAGTGGATGGGACTTTGGCCCAACTAAAACACTAAAATACGCGTCAAATAAATTTTTTTTTCAAGGATGGTTTCTGTCATTTTAGGTAGTTAATAGAATGCTGATGCGTGTCCAAGTGTCCATTCTTCTGGTATGTTTCGTTTTAGTTAGTAATTTGACACTACAGAAACAGGATGTGACATCATGATGACTACCAGTTGCCATGCCGACCGCTCCATGAGACGGTCCCATAGGGGTGGGTGTAGGAATAAATAAATGGATAAATAAGTACAGTGCATAATCCAACATCTCCTTGTAACTGGAGGTAGCAGAGCTCAGTATTGATTAAATGAAAACGCGAGTCTGGAGGAAGTATGGGCAGGTCATGGATATCGCGGCTCCGGGTGACTCCACTCTCGGACCACTCTGGGCAGACTCTGGATCCAAACTCACAAGATGAAGGCATCGTATCCCTGGGCAAATAGCATCGGTTTGTCCAATGCAAGGAAGGGGGGCACGCATTATTCATATTTATACAGTCTATGGTCCTTGGAAGTGTTCTGACCATGTTCTGACCTTTCCATTGGAAACAACAAGACCTAGAAATCTGTTTTCTATCGTCTCATCTGATCCCGATTCAAAGGGCTTCCATGGCTGGTAAGCTCAGTTGGTTAGAGTATGGTACAAATAAAGCCCCCGGTTGTGGGTTTGACCCCTGTATGGGCCAACCAACTTTTAAGGAACCAATCAATAAGGGTCTGACCCAAGCAGAAATTTAAACACTTAAGATATTTAAAAGAAACAAGCTGACACAAGTGCAATTGGACTTGTAAGGTCTGTAGAGGACGTATTGTCCAAGTCATTTATTCAGTTCTACATGAGAAAGAAAACAGGATCAAAACAGATCCCTCTAGTTCCAGGAGCGTATCTGGCCATTCCAGACTCATATTTGAGTTTCAGGTGGAAGATGTTCCTGATAAAACCTAAACTCCCCTCCAGTCAATTAGTACTTAAGACTTGGATGGAACATTTACAACAAACCGTACAAGCCCAGTTTGTTTTTGGGACCTGCATGACTGAGAACCTCAGCAGACATTTTCAGGTTTTATTAGTTGAGAAAACAAAGCAGCAGAACTCTGAGAGCAGCTCCTGTTTCCAGTTCACTGCTGATGAATAGATTAATGTCTCTAATCACTGATCAGTGAAGGAAACCTACAATTGGACAGATTCTCAGGCAGCTTCTGAACTGGTTCTGTAAGGGTTCACAGGAGGACGTCATACTGAATCCAAACATTGCGATTTCTCTGTGGTTGAAAACATATGAAATAAACTGGGTGAAGATAACAGATTCTTCTAATCACAGGTGAAAGAAAGCTGAGACAAAGACCACTGCACTTGTTGGGTTTCTCCAATGCGTTTCTTCCAAGTCTTCAGTTCTAAATGACTGGTGGGGAGTTTGGGTTTAAATAGGAACATTTGTGGGTGTTGCCCTTCAGAGACTTGCATGATGTTGGTACGGTAGGTATCTGGTCATCAACAGACCCTAGTCCTTTAGAACTGACAAAGCAACTTAGATCAAACGTCTTTCAAGAAACTCTACAAGTCCAATTGCCCTTGCTTCTGATTTCTGAAGTTGCTGCTTTTGCCATTTTTGCTTGAAATGACTCAAGAAATGGATCACTCGTAAACATGATCGGTTAATTTCTGCCAGGTCAGCAGTCATTCAGTTGACTGATCGTTACAGCTGTAGAGCACCAGATAAGGACAACAAGATGCCATGTATAATGTTCAACCCGGTTGCTATAGTACAACTGACATGTTTTGAGGAGGAAGGAGAATATGTAGAATAAACAAGCTGCTGCTTATTAACTGTCCATTACTTAATCGTAAAGGAAGCAAACACAGGAATCAAGCTTGAACTCTGAACAACTGCCGTCCATCGATAACGCACAGAGCAAATATATTTCTCTCAATACGCCTTTGGCAAAACAAATTATTAATAGACAAACATCGAGAGGCAAAGAAAAAAAACTTATGTGTGACCAAAACTGTGGTTTGATCTCTGGGTATCGGTTTTACCTCTAAGCGTATATAAAGCTGATCAAATGAACTGATCTATGAAGGTCAAATCAAAGAGAAAAGACAAAACATCCGATGTTGAAAATAATTTATTGAATGAGTTCTTTTGGTCATAAGTCCATTACAAGGCTCCTGCGACTGATCAGTGATCACTTGATCACACTGACACAAAATCAGTGGTCAATAACAGCCCAGTGAGTCTGATCAGTAAATGCCTAAAAGAGGTTATAATGCAAACTCTAAGCTTCTTTGTAGCATTCCTCTGTCCTACACCTCCCACAATACATTTCACACTTCCACTCCGTCACAGTTCAGTTAAGCTGGATGTTGGTAGTGTTGACGTTGAGCAGTGACTCCCTCCTCACGACGATCCTCCTTCACCTCCAGCCGAGCCGCCACTACTCCACCACTATCTTCTGGGTCTCGTACATCTTTCCTATGGAGACCTGCAGAGACACAAACACTACGTAAAGCTACACTGCAATGTTCATTGGTACACAAATGTACCTTCTTCATTGGCATGGAACTTAAACCCTTAAAGCACTAGGGTGCTGGGAGGGGACACTCACCTAAAAAGACAAAATAAATCAGCAATAGTGGTCTACCAGGTCCATATGTATGACCCTGGTCTCTTTGAATAGGTAATAGAAATTGGATGTTTGATTTGTGACAAACTCAAGAAGAAATTTACATTTTTATCCTGGCCTAAAATTTCCTTTTAGATTAGATAGTAAAAACACCCTGATAGCAATGATTTCTTGTACAGAGATGTCACTGAAATCAGTGAGCAACCCCTTGAATATAACTGTACCAACAGGTTATAGAAATACACACATTTTCTGTAAAGGTTTTTAAAAATAGTACCAGGTGGACTCCCCATTTAGATAACAAAAGGACCCAAAGTGTGACAAACTACCTTTGTACCTCTTGAAACGAACTCTGTGGAACAGTATCGGGTTTGTCGGCTGGAATACCACAGCACACGAGTCCATGTTTTGACAGGGCAGGGAGACCTACACATACTTTCTCCATATGGCTGTTATGCACGCATCCAACTCCCCAGGGAAACTAGTCACCGAGGCATGTTGGATAACTGTGCAAATCTAACTTTCTGTATAAGACGGCTGGAAAATGCTACTAGAGGAAAATGCTCTGTGTTTCATGTCCAGAGAGCCTTGTCATTGTGTTATGTCAATACTAACCAGCTGAACTGTCAAATAGAGAAGCCAATTATGGTGGAGTGTGGACAGCTGTACCGTATGTACAAGCGTCCACACTCGTGTGTGTGTTTGTGTGTGCACGGGCCACAGTTCACAATTGATTTTGTCATTTTTTTCTCTACAGAAACACAAGAAACTGATGTACAGAACACGGCACAAATATGACCCGCACACACACTTCTGTCCTGAACATGTAACGTCTGTCTGTTTGAACATGTGTGTCGAACACACGGTTAATCCAGGACAAAGCTGCAGAAACCTTCATATGAACATCTGAAGGAATGAATCAGAATTAAAAATCAAGAACAATTAAAAACCATAACATTATGACCACTGACTGGTGACTATTAGTTCCTGTCAGTGGGTGGGATATATCATACAACAAATGACCATTTTGTCCTTAAAGTTCAAGAAAAATGTTCAAGTTGAAGGATTTGAGAGATTCTGAAAAGGACCAATCTGTGATTGCTAGAAGACTGGGTCAGAGCATCTCCAGAGCTATAGCTCGTAAAGTCCACCGAAATGTGGATGTTACTTTGACTTGTAGCACCTACCTAAACATTGCTGCAAACCATGTGCACCTTTTCATGGAAACATTATTCTCTGATGGCCTCTTTCAGCACGATAATGCTCCCTGGTCCAGATTTGGTTTAAGGAACAACGAAGACTTCACGGTGTAGACTTGGTCGCCAAATTTCCCAGATCTCAGTCCAATTCAGAATCTAGGATGTTTTGGACAAACAAGTCTGACCCATGGAGGCCCCACCTCTCAACCTGCAGGACTCAAAGGATCTGCTGCTAATGGTTCGGTGTCGGACACTGCAGCACACCTTGGGGGGGGACACACTATAGGCAAGTGGTCATAATGTTATGGTTGATCTGTGTAGGAGCATCTCGCCGTTTTCCGCTTCTCGCCATGAGGTGAGGAATCTTCAATGTGACGTTTGTCAAAGCTTCTTTTAAGACTCAGGAAAGTTTAAATTCAGGAGCTTTGAGTAGTCATGAGTTCAGTTTGAGAATCCCATAAATGAATTTTGATAAGTGACACGGTATTTTTAGGAATCACGAAGATATCTGGGAAACCTTTAACTGGAAGAATTGGTAAGTCCCATTTAAATATGAAGAACTGAATGGAGGATTCTGTCCCACAACTCAACAGACAACATTCAAAATATCTTTACAGATATTTTCCATTAAAGTGGACCACAGATGTTACACTCCTGCTCATGTTAAAAATAATAAAAGGATCTTGCAGAGTGTAACACCTGTTCATTAGAGAAGGTCATCTCTTAGTGCAGTGAAGCTTGAAGCTATTAAAGGCCATGTTGCATCGCTGCAGCACCACCAGGGGGCACAATCACTCCACCAACCCCTTTACTACACATCCTCATCAATAATTCTGCCATCAACCTCTTTCTCTTTCTCTAAAGAACTATTTCACTCTCTCTCTCTTTTTACTCCATCAGAGGAGACCCTCGCTCGTCCTGATTGGCTGCAGCATGGTGTAGGAGGAAGGATGGGGGGTGGCTCTCTGAACCAATCAGCTGTGAGGAGGCTTGGCCCTCATGTAAATTGTTGCGGCTGCAGCTCCTAACAAAGGGATGGCCTCTCTCTCTCCCTCTCTCTCTCTCTCTCTGTCTGTCCCCACCATCAGTTTGTTTTATCTCTCTCCAGGTTTGTTCCTCTCTCCGTCTTTGTCTCTGCGCCTGACTTCATGAATAATAAAACCTGTAACGTTTCATTTGGATCATTTAGTTAAGTCCAAATAACTCAGTTAGGACCATCACAGCAGGTCAGCGGCTAATGAAGCGAAGCATGCTGGGATATTAATGACTGTTTTCTCTGAGTCGGTTCTAATTTTAAACTTCCGTTTTCACGTGGTTGAACACGACGATCAGCGATCACCTAACTCTGGCCTCCCTTTGCTCTGACTTCTGATTCATCACTTTATTTCATCCATGCCACTAATCTTCCAGACATGTTCTACCGGGTTCAGATCAGGTGACTCAGAGTCTTGTCCAAGAAGCCTGTTTAATACTTGGAAGGATCATCCTGCTGAAAAAAATAGTTGGGGTTTTGCAACACACCAAGGAGATTGTTGGCTGTTTTCCAGCGTTGGGCAGTTTTTGCGGTGTATCCTGCGATGTTGGCGCTAATCCTCTGTTGGCAGTTTTTGTGTTGCTGATACAGCATAAAAAATGCCTCAGTTAAAGAGATAACTCTGATTGGCTGTTGAGCTTAGAGAAACAGAGCACGAGAGGAGAAACAGGAAGTGATGAAAATAAACGAGCAGTCCAATTCAGTTGAGGTGGTCTAATTTCTCTGTTTTAGCTTTGTGTTTGGTCTCCAACAATCTCCACCATCAACACCAGGGACCCCATGTACGAGGAGTGCACAAAAACATTCCGTACGTTCTTGTTCACAAAAAAGTTCAGATGTATCAAGAGTGAAATGACCGTGAACATGTGCGTGCCTCATGCCAACCTCATGGCTGGCGTACGCTGACTTCTACAGCTGCTGATCCTTTGGCGACACTTAAAGGTGATGCTGGAAAACTGTCATAATAAATGAATGTGAAAACAATTAGTCCGACCGATCGGGACTGTGCCGATCGACCCTGAGCAGAGCCATGCCAGCTGTGTGGGACGGAATTATCCGCATGTCAGCCAGGTATATCAGATTCCCATACAATGCATCTGAACAGGTCAACATTAAAGAGCAATTTGCAGCGAGAGCCGGTTTTCTGAATGTAATCAGAGCCATCGACTGCACACACATTGATATAAAAGCGCCATCACATGATGAATTTGTATATGTCAACAGGAAACATTTTCATTTCATTTTCGCAAAGGCAATTAACGTAATTTCCGGACTATAAGCCGCTACTTTTGTCACTTGCGGCTTATACAACGAATATATGGATTCTTACAGCTAACGGTCACCAGGGGCGCACTATCATGGAAGCGCAAGAGCGAGACAGACAGTTTGCGCCAGGTAACGAGAGCAAAACAAACCAAGTGAGTCCAAATGCAGTACGAGAGCTGCTTTTAAGTTAAAGGCGATCGATCTGGCTGACTTTTCTGGTATAGTAGGCTGGTTATTTTGATACAGTAAACCGTGTTACTGCACCTTTACTGCTGTGTTGGCTGTTTTCGAAAAAGATGCTGGTTATTTAGTTGAGCAGCTGGGTGACTGCACTTTTGCTGCCGTGTACAGGCAAGCACTTTTAAAAACGAATTAAATTTAGCCATTTAACGTTATTGCCTCGTCAAGCGTTGTAAGCTTTGTTTTTTGTTATACTGCACTACTACGGTACTATGACTGCAGGAAGTGCGCTAGGAGCGCACCGTTGTATTATTTGTGCACTGCATGAATGCTGTTTGTAATGTCAAAGATGTGAAAGTTTGATCATTGATTGATTGATTGATTGATTGAAAGATTTATTGTGTTTCTCAAATGTAAATAAATGGGACGCTTTGCGTTTCCAAACAGTCATTTCTGTCCCGACAATCCCCTCTGTGGTAGAAGAAACCCTTACGGTAATTAAACATTAAAACACCAGCGGCTAATAGTCGGGTGCGGCTTATATATGGAACAATCTGTGTTTTCCCCAAAATTTAGCTGGTGCGGCTTATATTCAGGTGCGCCTTATAGTCCGGAAATTACGGTACCTATCATTGAACACTGTGGTGAGATGGCCTCACACACACCACTCACTCCTCTTGCGTTTATTGTTTATGCTGGAGGACAGGTGCCAAACAGTACATTTTAGCGCGCCTACACTCCAGTGAGTAGCATCTCCAAGTTCTTCTTTTTCCCCGTCTTATTCATTCTTATGTTTTAATTTTCTGATTATACAGAGAGGGGAATCTCAGCTGCAGGGTCAATTTAAATATAATTTGCATATTTAAATGGAGGCGTGGATAGGGAGGGGTCGGGTACAACATGTGCGCTCAATTCCACGTTGATTGGGATGTACAAATGAAACACACTTCTGGATCTGAGTGTGCGCCACGTTTCAATAGGAAATCCAAGTCCAAGTCTTTGTACATGAGGCCCCAGGTCATTGGCAGTTTGCTGGGCGTGAACCTCAGTGGCATGTTAGAGAATGTTGGAAACAGCTGCTAAGAACGAAGCTATGAGAGCTGAGAGACTGAACCACAAGGGCAGCAACACACTAAGCTAACGATAGTCTGTTTTTCACTGTTGGGCCGCTGATGAGTCTTCAGGCTAACAGTAGCTCTTCCTAGGTTTCTAGTCTTTCAGCTAACACTAGCTCTTCCGTTTTCTGCTTTTTAATGATGAAGACTACAGACTACTGTCATCTGTTGTTATGAAGACTTATTTCCTCTCAGGCGCAGAAGCTATGTACCAGCTGGTTCTTTGTCCTTAGCTGCCAGTGGTTCTTGGATGGCAGTTTGTTGTGCCTGGGCCTTTCAGAAAATGGTAGACAATATCCATAAATGGCCAGCAAAGATACTTAAACTGATTGATATGAAGGAGCACAAATTGTTCAAGAAAATATTGCCCGCAACATTACAGAAGTAGTAATAGCTAGACCATTGGTGGTATCCATGGATTCATGCTGTTGATTCTGACCTACCATCTACAGCACAAAGAGCTTCATCAGACCAGGCTTTGCTTTTCCATCTTCAACTGCCAACAGTTTGTGAGTTTGTTTCACTCACAAGGTCTCCTTTTCACCATGTTGATAGTAAATTGCTTGCTTTTATATAGAGCTTTTCTACCAATTGGTACTCAAAGCGCTTTACAGTCACATCTACCCATTCACTCACACAAGCACATTCACACACCAGTGCCACGCACTGGGAGCAACTGGGGGTTCAGTGTCTTGCTCAATGACACTTCAGCATGTGGCACATTTCGGGGATCGAACCGCTAACCCTCTGGTTCAGGGACAACCCGCTCTACCTACTGAGCCACAGCCGCCCAAGATGTGAAGTTGCAGGACTCTGTGCCGCACTGCTGCCATGTGATTGGCTGATTAGCCAACTACACGATAAAGCAAGTATATGGATCCCTAATAACTATTTAAGCATGACTAAATGCATGATTTCCAGGGTTAATGCACAATTAATCACACAAAAAGCAAAACGTTCATCGTAAGTTGAACTAAAAATCTTACTGAAATGTATGGATTAAGGAACATATGCAGCGACACTCAGTGTTGAAGCCTCCTGAGAGACCTCTCCTACATAACGACAATCCCAGTGATGAGTGTTATAATGGAAAGCTAAACTTAGCCTCCTTCATACACCATCATATCCATCCTCTCAGCATTACGCCCTCTCACTCAGGAGCAGTATAAACCACAAACACTCACTCCTCTCCACCTGCTGAGTCGTGACTGACTGACCTTCAGTATTACTCCCACCAGGCAGGAGGTGCAAGATTAATATCACACTGCTGCACTCAATCCAACTCACAAGGCAGACTGAGGAGTAGTGAGTGAAGAGCAGCTTTGTGCTGAGTCTGAGATATTACAGCTCCTCCTCCAACAGCAGCTCTGCAGTCTAGCCATGTTCTCTGAACTTGACCCAATGGTGAAATGTTAAAAACAGAACCTCATCAGGTCAGCAATCCTACAGGGCAGGTTTTTGAAGCTCAGTGTGGTGTCTCAGGCTGTCTGTATCTTGGAAAGTTAAAGAAAGGTAAAAGATGTGGAGCATGACTGGATCTGAGGCTAATGACTGTTAGCAACCTGTGAGAACACCCATCTTTCATTCAAAGCAGCCACACCCTTAATTCTGCAGAATTTCCTTGATTCAAACAGGTACATTTTTCGCACTAGGCTGTAGGCTGCAGTTTGTTGGCTTCATTATTTCTAAGCCAGTGGTTACCGCTTGGTTGTAATTGTAACAATCGTAGTAAGTCATGTTTACAACCACTGTACAAAAACACCTCAGCAGAGAAGATCTGTCAGCTTTCCTCAACACAACAAGGTAGTCGAGTTAGTACTTGGACTATTATGGCGGGTTTTGCCCATAAAGTCAGAAAACATCCAAAAAATCCAAACTATGTCTTTAAAGCAAACCACACAGCCAGCACCTGAAGCAAATGAGTTGATTTAAATCGACTCATTATTTTGAAGACTGTTGTCTGTAGTGATATTAAATTATTCCCATTTATACAGAAGGATGTTTCTAATGTTTATGTGTCAATGGGCATGCTGGTCAAAAAAACTGAACACTGTACACATTTTAAGCAAACCTTCAAAAATCTCCTTCAAATTCTTTAAAGATCCTTCTGGACAACATAGAAAAGCATCTAACCGGTTGAATATGTTTGCATTAAAATACATCTGATGATGTGTTACGCTATTATAAGGTCTGCTTTATGGTGGCTGGTAATCTTGGTGAAAAACCTCAACACTGGTGTGCGGTTAAAAGGAAACGCTGCCCTGAATAGCAGGAGACAGCAAAAAATCGAAGTTAAAGAGCCATTGAAAGTGGGAGGAAAGATATGAAGAGACGAAGAAACCTGGAGGAGGCCAGCAGAGCAGCTCACACAAAGAAAATGAGGTTTTCTCCTGTGAGAGAAAGAAAAAGAGGAGAAGAAAGATGAAAAGACAGAGGGCCTGGGACGTTTTGACGCTGTCAAACTGAAATTCATGGAGGCCTCGGAGAGCGGCAGAGAGAGGATGGAGATGAGAGCGATGGAAGCTGGAGGATGATAATAAACTGAGCATAAGGAGCTCTCCACACCGTTCCAGTCCTTCCATTTGTCAGATGCACAAACACATTTAACTGTCCAACGACTGGCTGCACAGCTAAATGTTCAGACCTGAGAGTCAGGCTGCAGGAGGAAAGAAAACAGCATTTCACTTCATTCACCAATTTCTCCTGTCAGTATTCATTTACATGCATTAATTAAGTAATCTACAGAAGATCTTTGTGAGTTCATTTACTTATAAACAGTAACATGAGACAAACGAATGGGCCCTGAAGTCTTTAAATGAAATCCAGTTGTTCCAGCTGTGTGTGAGACATTTACAGATTGAAACCTGCTTTACTTCTACTTTTCAAGGGTGCATGAAGGAAGTCCTGAACTGTATCATCCATTAACACCAAGGCTCAGCCATCCTAATAACCTATTGTTGGCCTATGGTTGGTTGCTGGCATGGTTACCTTTGCTAATGTACGTCCACTTAGACAAAGACATTGGGTAGTGAACTTACTTCTCAGTGAACAGGAAAATGTTAAAAATTGTGCATGGGGTACTCGTAACAGCAACTCATGAAAACACAATCGTGGAGTTGGTATTTGTCATTTTCCCCAAACCAAAGGTAAAAATTGAGAAGTATCGCCTCTAGATTTGGCAGAGTGGACAACCACACTGTCAGTAAAAGTACCTATGTATGTACATAACTAGGCCAACTCTTCCATGGACAGTAAATGAGGATTCTCTTCATTTGCATTTAGCATTTATAGAGGTAACTGTAAATGACACTTCAAGTACAAAACGCTCATCAGCACACTGAAGTCCCTATGTTTGAGAAGATATCTGAGACCCCCTAGGAAACATGGAGGTGAGACTAATTGTTGGAACCTTTGACTGTACATAAAGATGAATGAACCTTCTGTGACGTCACCCATATTTCCTGAGAGGGGTTTTTGAAGCTCAGTGTGATGTCTCCCAACTGTCTCCATCTTGGAAAATTCATAAAGGGTCAAAGAGGTAGAGTGTGAGTGCAGCTGAGGCTAAAGACAGCTAGCAACCTGTGAAGACACCCACCTGTCCCTCAAATCTGCCATGCTCTTAATTTTGCGTAACTTTACTCCTTGATAAAATTTAAACAGGTGAGTTTTCCCTACCAGGCTGCAAACAAGTTTATTTTTGCTAAAACATTGGACATTTTCATATGGACATCGATGAAGATTGACTCACTTTTGAAGCCAGTAGTGGACAATTGGTGAACTGTAGTTTGGAACATCCATCCTGGGGAACGGCAGTTTTTGGTACTACTGTGTCACCTGTCTTCTGTGAATTTGGTTGGAATTTGACCAATCGTAGCCAGCCTTTTTTCACAACCACCATGATTATTATTGGGAGCCATTTACCATTGCCAGGTTAACAATCTCTGAGCTGTTATTAATCAACTTTATGGACACGTTGTGAAGGCTGTCGTAACGCGTAGGACGCAACATCTGGATGAAACAATCAATGATCCTGACACTCCTGAGCTCCAATTTAGAGGTGATATTCAAAACTTAAAAACTCTCATTATTAACATCAATTACAGTGCATGTTCCTTTTCTGGTGATCATTTATAATAGTGGTTGTATGTTTTTTTTCTGAATGCATGAGGCAGAACTCTAAAGGAAACACCAAAGGAATGTGATCAAATGCGACATAGACACCTCCAAATGTGGCCTGAGGTCGGATCTTTAAAATGCAATCTCAACGCGCTCTGGGTTTGTTCACATCTGTACATTAATCTGGCCACTTGTGATCGATCCGATTCTCCAGGACGGATGATAATGCAAGGTCTGATTAAGGCCTAAGTCAGCAGGTTTTCAGCGTTTTTCTATATGAATGAAGTATATGAAGTGGGGCTTTCATCTGTATAACCTAACCTAACCTAATGGTAACATAAGAAGGCAGGGCTTGACAAAGGGTCAATTACACTATGTGACAGTCCTTCACATTACCAGGGATGGTGAAATAAATCGAAAAGTTTCCATCCAGAAAAACAGATAGATGAATAGCTGTGGTTCATCGAGTTTATTCAGTTACTTTCAAATGTCAGAAAAGCTTAAGCTATTTATAAATGCTCACAATATACAGTACATACCCAGCAGCAATGTGCCATGTTTTCACACATGCCATCAGGTAAGTGTTTCTATGGTAACTGACTGGCCAGAGAAAAAGTTGAGGAGATGAAAAGTTAATTTGTGTGAGAAATGCAAACTTTGTCAGCATCATCGATGAGGAGGTGAAGATACAACAGACAGACTATTAACCAAAAAAAAACTTCCATCTACTTTCTTTGCTCTCTAGTCTCTCGCTGGGGATTTTAGGTTTGTTTTCACAAACTCAGCTGCCTGAAGCTCAAGACAGAGAAATATACAGTTTACTTAGTTTAACTCTTTTCTTTTAAAACCATTTATTTCTCCAGGGAAGACTGACTGAGCTCAACTGAACTCTTTCCCGACTTTGCTTCAATTTAGGGCCTTGACGCGTAAGGCAGATAGAAGATAATGAGCCGTCTTTGAATGGGCTGTGAAGTTGGTTGGAGGATTTAGGATGATGATGTAAGACTGAAAACATTTTTATTTTTTTTTGCTCATGGATGTAAAGTAAGTACTCACAGATCTCTAATGTTGAGTTTGATAAACATTTCAAGCCATTCATTAACTGCAAAGCTTCTTGACAACTTTTAAGGGAACAAAGAAAACCAGAGCTCAGAATAATTTCTATAAAAGCCTACAGTGTTTTCCTCTTAATATTTATTTAACAGAAGAATGCATTTAAAGACCAAGTAAAATTCTCAACACAAAGACGTAATGCTTGCTCAACACCATCAAGACAGGCAAACCAAGCAATTGTTTGAGGCCCTGTGAACAAAATGAGAAACCTGGGCCCCCAGAGGGCTACCTTCAGGCATAAAACCCATCTGAAGGCCCTACAGTGCAACACCCTCAGGGTTTCCCATTCAGTGTTAATATGACAGCCTGCCAGGGTCTAACTGATTCCGCCATGGCCTCCTTCCCCAACCCAAAGCCGCCTCTACACACATCCTGGCCGTTAATCACATAATGTGAAGCTATTTGTATTGTTAGCACCGCCGTTTAAAATCCAATGTTTGTGCATTTATTCGCTGAAAATGTCTGCAGGTTCTAAGTCACCCAGGTCAAGGTATATCCAAACCACAATCTGAAACAACAACAGCTGGACTTTTAGAGTTTCTTGAACATGTTTTCTCCAGTCTTCAGTTCTAAAGGACTTGTGGGGAGTTGAGGTTTAAATGGGAAAATCTGCGGGTATTGCTCATCAGAAACTCACAATCATGGTTTGTTTGGAACTGAAGACGCTATTTGAAAGAAAAGTCTTGAGGAAATCCTAACTGCCTTTGTTTCAGCTTATTTTTTGGATGCTGTTGTTGGCTCTTTACTCCTGTCAGTGAAAGTTCAAGTGAGCTGTAGACAAAATGAAGGTGACCACCCACCATCTTTGCCTATCCTGCCCTCATCTAAACAGACCCACAATAAACGATATAATGCTGCAAACATGTCACCAATACAGTAACATTTTTGTGAGACACACCAGAAACTGATCCTGCGGTTGTTTTGCTGCTGGAAGACCTCTAAAGTCCAAACACACACAATGGTTTTCTACAGTGCTGCAATAAGAGACTCCCTCTGCTCTTTGTGTATGTGGGTCAGACATCTTGAAAAAGGGCCGATGGGATATCTTTGCTTACACACCCATCTCACTCTCCTGAGTGACCTTGGAAATCCCCTCCACTGAAGGCCCACCCACCAGCTTTAACAAGCTTGTTGGCTTGTCTATCTTCTTGTTAACTGGCTACAATGACATGAAAAACCCCGCCCACTAGACAACGTTCGCAGCCAATTAGTAGTCAGAGCCAGAGACTCTGGTGTTGGCCAATGGGATGCAGCTAAAGGACTAATTAAATGTGATTAAGCTGTGAAGTCAAGGCCAAGCACGCAGGAAAATGGGACACGCACAGTTTAAAAAAAGCAAGACCGGGGTTTCATATGCGTCACTGCTCCCTAAACAGTCCAACAGTAATGAGGAGTTTCTTTGAAAAGCTGTAATATTTCTTTTCGGTCGAGGATGCGCTAATTAGAGAACGAAAAGAGATGAAGGCAAACTGTGCACATATTTCAGGACCGTCCAACCGTGTGTGTGTGTTCACGTATGTGGAGTTCCCTCGCTGGCGACCACACTCTGCTGTGATCTCCCCGTTTCAGTCCGTTGCGTCCAGAATACAGAGAGAAGGAAAAGAGGACGGTTGTAAATTGTCAGTCGTTCCGCCTCCTTTATTTTCTCCCCTTTGCCCAAGTCTCTTCCTCTTCTTTTTCCTTCTATTTATGATATTAATTTCCACTCTTTATCAAATCTCAGGAGGATACAAATGAATAATATCTCAGACATTTGTGACAGAAATTAGTTCAAACCTGAATTTATTTGGTCTCAGACTGGTCTATCACAGCTCCTATTACCTTTTCTGGCAAATACTGTAAGCTTCAGCCGATTCAGTCAATTTTCTTCTCAGACTGATATATTACAATCTGTTTTTTTCAGGTGAAGGTTTGGGTTCTGGAGAAACTAAAAGCTTCTGGACACTGTGGCTCCTATTTCCTTTTAAGCAGCTGAAATTTCTCCAGGAGAGTTTGTGAGATCTTCTAATTAATCGCATTAAGGGCGGCGACACAGTGGTGTAGTGGTCAGAGATTAGTACAAACCTGTCAGCTGGCTAGGGCATTTATGTTCAGTGTTTCCATGTTCTCTCCATGTCTGATTGGGTATTCTCTGGGTGCTCCATCTTCTTCAGACAGTTGAAAGACATGCTTGTTAGGTTAAGCGAAGATTCGAAACTGGCCGTAGGTTACACTGGCGCCCTGTCCCAGCGTAACCCGTCTCTTGCCAAATTACAGCTGGGATAGGCCCCAGTCTCCCCGCTCATTCTCCAGATCATCCTCCATGTTAAGTCCACTCGATATTTATTCTTTAAGCAAGTCAGTGTCAAGAAAGTCTTTTCACATAAATACATAGAACCAAATGGCATCAGTACATGCATAGCAGCCTTGAACAGCTGTGGGCATTCCCTCTTAACTAATATCCAGAACTCACCCAGCGTCTTGGAGTCAAAAGTGGTCTTTAAGGATTGATCAGTTGGAAGTTCAATCAGCGTGTTGTCCAGATCAGACGTCAGATGATTTGCCGTGGTTACAGTGAACAGTGATCATATCCAGTCATACTGTTCAGCAGTTTCTTCTGGGAAGTACTTAAAGTTAAAGTATTCCAGAAGTGCTTGAAGGTGAGTAGTGATAGACTTCTTGACAGTTTTTACACTCAATGCATTTTCTTCCATAAATCCCTCCAGCCCAGAAATCATATCACTCGTCCCATTTCAGCTCGTGCTGTCCAGCGCTCCAGTTTCTTCGTGAATACCTGAAGTTTATCATTCAGTGACATGATGTCTTCACCTTGCAATGACATACTAAGTTTTTTAAATATACAAGACAAATATTTCAGCCTTGTTAGCCAGTCAGGATCAAGGTAAGCTGGGATCCATGTTCAATACAGCTCATACAGGCGGCTCAGCATGTTCCCTCATGACAGCCACCTGACCTCTGTGTGGAGCAGCAGGCCCTGAGGCTCTGACCCCAGTTCATTACAGAGAGTAGCAAACACTCTCATGTTAAGGGGACGTGATTTTATGTAGTTGACCAGTTTTACTGCAGTTTCAAGAACATGTTTAAGCTCTGTGTCCAGTGTTTTGCTGTCGGTACACAAAGCAATCTCTTCTTTTAACTTGGTGTCAAGTTTTGTGAAAATGTCCTCCCCTATACACGCTCCCTCCAGCTGGGTGGAAAGCAGCATCTCTTCGTTAAGTTCTCCTTCAAAACTGTATCTGATTAATACAAGTAGCTGGGCAGGGTATGATACATCTATGGAGTCATCTGACTGTAAAGAATACCTCCCCTTCACCAATAGTCCCGTTAGAGAGAGGTACTGAATCCAGTTCAGTGGTCAGTTATCTCTATACGTAACCAGACTCACAACTCTAACCACAGGTTTGATTAAAGTTTCCCCTGATGCATGATTGGGTATTCTCTGGGTGCTCCATCTTCCTCAGACAGTTGAAAGACATGCTTGTTAGTTTAAGTGGAGATTCGAAACTGGCCGTAGGTTTGCATGTGAGCATGAGTAGTTTGTCTCTTTCTGTGAGCCCTGTGATAGACTCGCGCCCTGTCCCAGTGTAACCTGTCTCTTTCCTTTGTCCACGTAGCAGGAAAAAAAGCAGCAATGCTGAGATGCTTGGTGTTCAGGTGTCAACATTTTCACAGGCTTTAGATTTTCATATGCCAGAACCTCTGTGCACACTACACATTGGGGACGTTGGACCTCGTTGATGATGGTGCAAGTGAATCTATACTGGATAAATTCCTCTCTATACTTCCAGGATTTGGAGGAGGGCTGGTCCAATTGTTGGTGGATTTGCTACTTATGGATTTCAAGAGCCCCTTTCCAGAGGTGGGTGGCTTTTCTAGCAGCTGTGCTTCTACGCTGTCCTCTGCTGGCCTGTCTGTTGGCTAT
Source organism: Chelon labrosus (assembly GCF_963514085.1). NCBI lineage: Eukaryota > Metazoa > Chordata > Actinopteri > Mugiliformes > Mugilidae > Chelon > Chelon labrosus. The sequence goes on along the minus strand of NC_140351.1, from coordinate 24,446,742 downwards.
TCCTTCTCTGCTTTATCTTTTATTAGTAATAAACATTGTTTCATCCAGATGAAAATGTCTTATACTACCCACACCTGAAACCCTTGTATGCTGACTGGAATAAAAGTAGCCGCTCGTGTGTATCACTGTTGTGGTGTAAAGTGATGTGTGATTGACGCTGTCGCTCATGACCTCAAGGGGCAAAACAGTGTGTGTAATACTTTTCTATTTGCATGGTTAATTTCAAAATAAACTACAGTTATGATTAAGATATGCCATTTATCATAAAATTCATGATTTGCTAAACTACAGTCAGGACAAGGCCATAATGACAGTGTGTTAAAAAAAATATGTGGAATTTAAAGGTATTTGCATTAATTCCCATTAATTGTATCAGCCAATGTAGTTTGCTAATTCATAGTTTGATATTTATATGTTGTACCTTTATCTTAATAAATGATTTATTACACACTAAGACGTGACAGACAGTGGAAGGGATAATAATCAGAAAATGACTGACAATTTGAAGTTGTGATTGTTGATCAATACCTGACGCATTACAACTGTTCCTAAAACTCCTGTTTAAATATGTTTATGGCTTCAGACTCAATAATTACTTCTCTATCGCAGCACTGCAGAGAGGAAGACGACTCTGAAAAACACTTGTACCTGAACGCATCAATACAGACAAGCCGGGGAAAATGAGAAGCAGCGATTCTGAGAGCAGTGAATCAATAAGCTGGTTGGAAATCTGATGAAGTCGAGAGACGGAAAGATGAGAAGAGAAATGGAAGAAACAGGCAAACAGAGTGTAAGAGAAAAAGTGATGCCATGAAGAGGTGAGAGCGAGTCCTTCAGTAAGAGGTCATAAAAAAACAGCCCACTTTAAACTAATCGAGGACATCGATCCATTGGTTGGTCCTGTACAACCTTGACTGAGGATACAGCAACTCATGCCTTCCATTTTACAATATCTACATATTATCCAGACCTATAGTATATACAGCAAACCACTCAGCATATCATAGATCTGAAAATAAATCAGATAGGTTGATCAGGTTGAGAAATGTCTATGTAAACTCTGTCATGTTAGTAAAGCAGAGATACTAAGGGATTCTTCCTATTTGGACATTGTGATCCGAGTTCTCCTGTTCCACCGAATAGAGTAGGAAAATCTAACCATACTTTTAACAAAGTAGTCTTCTACACTGAATAAAGCTGCACAGTCAGCATACTGCCCTTTACCAGTTTGTCCAACCCCAACCAATGACAATATTAATTTGGCGAAAATGTCTTTCAAGACTAAATAAAATGGTTTCTAAACTGAAATATTTCAAAATAAATTGGTACCACATGTTTGCAAGATGGCATCAGAAGAACAGTCCAGTCAGTGAGTTTGCTTTTCAATCTCAGTGACTTTATCTTTACTGAATTTGCTATATTTACAAAATGCAACAACAATATGTGTTATTTCAACCAAAGCAGGGGTCATCGAGTCTGCCCACAGAACTTAAACATAGCCAGACCTCAGGTATCTGATCAGAATCCCTGCTGAGTGAGAAAAGAAGAAACTAAGTTGGGTCGCTCTCCTTCCAATTCCACAGCTCCTCCTCTCTCATTTACTAGCATCATCTCCCTGCCTCTTATTACTAACTGCTGTCCTCACATCACAATTGCCCTCTCCAGTCAGTGAATTTCATCATGCAGTGTGTGTGTGCATGTGTGTGTGTATGTGTGTGTGGAGGAGGAGGATTAAGGATCACCATTGCATCATCACGTTGCATCAGCCCAAAATTTCTATGAATAGTACTAAAAACAAACAAAAAGAAAGCACCAGAAAATAACTGAGAAGTGTGGTGTACCATCTTTGTGAGACTGAATAAATCTAAATAGACTGGAAGTCTCTCCATTGGGAGCAGATACAGCTCTAGGCCAATCAGATCGTTTGGCCCGTGGAGTTGAATTTGTTTACTAAATGGCTCTGATTGGAGTACTATCCCGTTTTTGGTCTCTGGGATAGGAGCCTATCCAGGCTCAAGCGACAACCTCTGAGTCTGAGTAGCGAAACCAATGAGGAAGTGTAAAAAACTGCAGCACATCGAGTGACAGCTTGAGGCCGGCTCAAATCCCAGAGGCGGAGTCCCTCACAACCAATATGGCAGCTGCCATGCCCGAGCTTCAATCCAAAACCCTCAAGCTTTCAAAGCTTGAGCAAGATTCTGAACCCCCAGTGTGTGAGCTTGTGGGACTGTGTGACTGTAAAGTGCTTTGAGTACCAAGTAGAAGCACTATATAAATACAAGACCATTCACCATAACACTAAATCATTTACAATAAACCAGAGTTTATGGTGTTGACTGACCAGCATTTCTAAAGTAGAGAACCCATGTTTTCTAGAGGTACGAGCTACCCTCTCCACACTACGTTAACTTTAATATCTCTATTTACTGGACTTAATACAGTGGCATGGTGCACATGTGATCAAGGAGTACGACAAGAAAAGGCTTTATGAATATCTAGGGGAGGACATTTTGATCAGGATTCAAATCTGCTGAAACTCAATATTAAACGATTGGGATTGGAATGGGGGGCAAAAAAAATAAATACATTGACTGGGATATCCCTAGTTAAAGCACGCCCCATAATGAAATCCAAATGACACGTTACAAGACTCTTGATTCTGATAAGAACATAGTCTGGCTACGACTAAATCTAATCAAAGGCCAGTTTTCTATTGGCAGACAATGACTGTTAATATCAGCCACACTAATATTAGCAGAAAACATGTTGCATTCCTCTAAGACACCAAACAGCATTCATTTCAAATCTACTAATTACCAAGACAATATGATCACAACATTCATCAAGTACAGCCCCCAGGAGGATGTGAAGGTCTGCCAACAGCTAGGGCACTTGGGAAATGCGGTAGAAGGCCAATAAAACTCCAGAAATGCTCTTCTTTCAGTCGTCATCATATGATCAAACTAATCAAGGTCTGATTAACTTTAATCATTCCTTCTCATATGTTTGTTGGGCTTTTTGACCACAAGACACTTGATGTGTGATTTTGTAATGTGCTATTTTTGAAGCAGATCTGGGCCGCTCTGCGTGTTGGCGGCTTCACAGGGGAACAGTGGGGTTAGAATTTTTGAGAAATCAATACTTCAGTACTCTTTCTCTTTTTTTAAGAGTTTGTAGGGCTGGCGATGACGTTAGAACCAAAAGAGCCCAAAGAGATGAGAGAAGAAAAAGATCTGATGCTACCAAGTCCACTTCTCTGACTCTCTTTCACTTTCATGTATCCATTCGTCTCTTGTTGTGCAGAGATGAAGTCATGTTTTTCTGGGCACTGGGGGAAAAAAAATTACGAAGCCAAAATTAAACTGTAAACTGTTCTTGACTCTTAATTACATTAGCGGTTGTGGTCTCTGCAGAAAGGAGTTACACTGAAGTAAATATCAAGAGGTTAACTGAGATGTGTAAAACTATTTCTGCTCCATTAGGAAACTCTGGTGGGCCGCCACAGCCCCGGCAGTCGATGGGAATCACTAGATTTTGTGCCACCTCTTCTTCAGTCTCAGCGTTTTGTTTTCTTTAAGCAGAAAAAGAAAGAAAATCTGCTCCCTGCTCTTTTTAATAGAGTTTCTTTTGCAGCAGGCAGTCAACCACAGCATTGTGTGTTATAGCGCGTCTAAAGCTCGGTAAAGCCACCAGGAGCGGTAAGGCAGCAATAAAGGTGTGGGATTTCTGAGGTATGGAGGGAGGATGGCTGGGGATTTTCACGGCTCGAAATGGGGGGGAAGAACGAGAGGGAAAATGAAGAGAAGGATAAGAGCGAGGAGGCAGACTTTCATGCAGGGTGTTGCCCTACTTTTCAGCTCCTGTCTGGTTCAGGCTTTCCCAGAAATCTCTGGGTTCCCTAAAGTGAGCTGCAACTGCGTCAGAGAGGCAAACAGATTTCAGTCCGTCTCCTGCAGCGCCGAACATGTTATCAGTTTGGTCGTACAGGAAGTCATCCACTGTAACATCCTCCACTGCAGCGAGACTCGAGATTTCTTCAGAAAATCAAGCAGCTTAGACTGTATTTTAACAAACATGAGAACTGTGATCAACAATATCTTTGCATGAAATGCTTCATTATATAACAACATGAGGAACCTTCTACAGATATCACAGTCGCTAATATTGGCTACGAATAAATATCTATAAATCTGCTTGGAAACAAATAGATAAAAGACACTACTAATCATAGCAGAACTTGCTCGAGAATTGTTTTCTTCAATATCACTGTCTTCCAGTGATATCTGTCTGAACATCAGTGGTGCAAACAGGAGCATCCAATAGCTAATCCAGCATACTTTATATGGTGATAGTGTACTGTATATAATGAGCGACATACACGGAGAGATGTTCATGACTGATTAATCTGCCTGTCCTTTCTCTCATTTAATATTTGAGAGTGACTCCTCAGTCTCTAACTTTCTACAGTGCTAGCGAAAAGCTGAGAAAAGCTCTCTTTAAACAAACAAACAAACACATTAATGACTGAAATCGCTGCAGAGCTAAGAACTGACATTGATTTAGAGCAGCATCCGGTGGCCATCAGAGGAACTGCAGCCTCAACAGTTAGCCGCAGTGTTAGCGACACACCTGGACGTTGTGGCTGCTGCAGATGCGTCTCCGCTGGATTACTATTGTCAGAACCGTTGACATTTTAACACCGCGACTTGAATCACAGCCGACTCCCTACCAGGTAAATCTCACCATCCTTTGAGTCTTTTCATTTAAACGCCGGGACATATCTTCCGTGTGTTTATTTAACTCGACGATCGGAGTGATTGAGAGTCCGTCCAACCCCCGAGAGCCATAACGGGGGCCGGTTTCCCCCGACCTGGCAAAGTATAACTCACCGGCCTGTGGCATTTAATCTCAATTGAGGCAAAATGGCCGAAGGCTGTGTGACACTGCTGTGACATTAAGCAGCAGTAATCGGTGAGAAATGGCTCTGCGGAGGCCGCCGCCAACACACACACACACACAGACTCACACACACACACACAGACTCACACACACACAAGGTGATAAAGTGAAGCCATAACATTAACAAGTCCAACAAACAGAGTATTTCTGTTTGTGTAAATGTGTGTTTAAATCCGACTGAGCCACATCCATCTGTTCTAGAGCTGCTCAAATGATCAAGTGTGAATGAATTAGTGTTATTATAAATGCTATCCAGTAGTAAAACAACACATGTGCAGGCGAAACCTGACATGACCTCCTCAAAGGCTGACCTAGCAGATGGGAAATACATAAGTTGGCATCAGGTCAAAGCTGTGATTGATCAGGTGATTAACTCCTGAATAGCTTCTGTACCGCATGTAGTCCTTCGTGTACAACATGTCTTTAGGTGGAGGAGGACATTCGATTCTGTGTTTTCTTTGCGGGGTAGGGGGTCAGTTGACAATTAATGAAATGTCAACTGACTTAGTTTGATCCCACCTGATCAGATGGTGCAAGAATCTCCAGATAATTTCACAAAGTGTCCTCCAGCCCCAGATATGTGGTCTACTTTGTGACGTCCTGGCTGCTGGACGGGAGCAGCAGAACGCAACGACCCTGGGCCCCGAGAGAAAGTACCACCAAGTGGCTCCTTGGATGCTATGTATGCTGGTGTCAGCAGCCAAGCATCGTCACAGATGAATATCTACCTATCAGAGCTCTCAAAGTGGATAGACGCTTGTTTTTTTGTTTTGTTTCTTTAAATCAGGACAACAAAAGACCTGAGCAGCACGAGTCTAGCTCTTTAATTAGTTCTGATGATTCCAAAATGTTCCACACACACTGCCTCTCATACGTTTCGGGGCCAGGATTACCTTGGGTGCTTCTTGCTGCCATTTTTACTGATTAGCTTAATTGGTCGATAAGTTAATCAACAGGTTGAGCTGAATTTTAAATGAAGTTTAAGATCAGTATCAGAACTTAAAATAAAAAGCAACAGCCCTAATCTGTCAAGCAAAACTGAACCCGCTCTCTTTTCCCCTTCATCTCCTTCCAACTCCCTCTCAGCTGTTTTTCATTCACAGTGTTACTATTTCTCCCCTCTCTTTCCTCCACACTCTAATTAAACTGAACATGCTGGTTCAGTTTCTCCACGACAAACAGTCGAGCGGCTCTGCAGCAGCAATCCATCATCTTTACTCCCTAACTTACAAAGGCACAAACGCACAGAAATGCGCACTTAACTGAACACACATTGTTACGCAGGGACCCAAAGACACAATTAAGAATAAAGTCTACTTTTTAAGCGTATCCAGTCAGTGGAGACGCAAGTACACCCACATGCAGCAGATAAATTCATGCTGGACGCCTACGCACGAGTATAAACACATAAACAGAAGAATTACTGAGAGAAGAGGTAAAGGACTAATGCAGAGCTGGACTCTTGATTCTACCGGAGCTGATTTTTGAGTGAAAAAAAATCTCTCACCCAGTCACTGACCTAACAGCAGAAACGGAACAAAACTGCTCTCAGCATACACTAGGAAGAAGTGCTAGGAGTCCAAAACAGTAGGTGGACTGCAACACTATTACTACATTCAAGGGACAACCCTTAGGGATCACCATTCACACCATGGCCCTGTTCAGATCTGGTATTAACATCGTCCTGACTGATTTGATCATACGTGGCCAGCTTAAAGTACAGGTGTGAACACACTAAGGAAACTTGGTAGTCTGGGATGCGTGTGACCATGTTACTTCAACTGTGTGAACACAGAATCCTGGCCATATTGTCGGGCCACTTACTCAACTGTCCTCTGTGTAAGCAGAGTTCAACTCACTAAAAAACACACAAGCATTATTTTAGATAATCACCTTAGAAGATATGTATAATTCCTTCATTAAAAACACAACTTCATTTGGTTAATTACAGACGTGGTCATGTTACTGTATGCGTGGTGTTAGGCGGTGTTATTTCCTCAATAGTGGCCGATGTCTTTATTTCCTTTATTAGCAGAGACGTTTCTTTCTCCACAGAAACATCAGGGCAGAGATCTAGAAATAAATAAGAACGAAATGTGTGCGATTTCACCGAGAGAGACTTTACAGCTTGTTCCAAAATATGGATCATCTCTCCAAGTCATGGCACACGCAGAACAAACAGCTGTTCATGATTTTGAAACAGCATTAGATAGCAATCTTTTGTTTTGAAACAGCAGCTGTTAGACCATTCTATTTATTTCCCAAATTATGTCTGTATTTATTTGCTTACAGAGTGCAAAACTGTGATTGGATATTGAGTGGAGGCATGTGATGCATGTGGAGGTGCATTTTAAGGCAGACTGAGTCTCAGGTAAGAAAAAAGGTAATTAACATCTGGAACTACCCCCATGTGACTATCCTGAGAATCTATCAAATGGGATGATTTCTTGGATGCCTTATAGATAAATTGTCCTTTAGTCACAGGTCTGAACTGATATAAAACTTATTTATTAGGACAAATCCTCTGACATTTATTTACTGGAAGAAAGGATAAAAATTACAGTTTAGATTATGAAGTAAGGTGCTTCATGTTTGGACTGCTCCTTTTCTTTCTGATGATTAATAATGCTCTACATTTATCTAGAAGGACATTTCAACTTTACACAAGCATCTCTTCTTTAACACGCTGTATGGATCTGCACACAGGGGAGGAAATCTAAGACCAGAAAGCACAAAACACTAGCAGACTCATCCAGCAGTAGTGCGTATGGATTTTTTTTTCTATAGTACTGCAACAGGGTTGTAACAGGGAGCATATTCCTTCTGTGATGCATTTAATCCATGAGTCACTGTGGGCGGGATGCAGAGAAGAAAACACACACACACACACACGCACGCACAAACACACACACAGCTCGGTTCAAGTAAAATGGGAATATAGAAGAATATGAACTGCGGGTCTCCCCGGCCAATCTGAAACCTGCAAGCGCATCAAAGATGTCTGCTGCTTTCTACGTGAACCACTTGCGTGAAAGCTCTGACGACATTCTACCATGATACAGCAGAGGAAACTAAAGAAATGCATTTAATTGGCCATAATTCTCACTCCAACAGTTAATAGCACAGTTGCTACTGGTGTAGATTTGATTTGATCCAATATCAAATCATTTTGAGCTGTTTCAGTTTCAAAACGATTTGACCTAAAACTAATGTTGTCATTGGTTCCAGAGGTTTGTGTTATTTCCACAATATTTTCCTTCTAGTTTCTCATCTTTCGTGTGTCTTTGTGCAGCTCTTCGGTGGAAGAGTTGGAATTTCTGTCATGTTTTGTAATTCCCTCACACATGGACTAATCTTGTCGACTCAGTCTCTTGAGATTTGCTGTGTGAAAACAGTCTTGTGAGACAGTAATGAGATTTCTAAGTATTGAGTATCGATACCCACACATTGTTTAAACAGTCACCTGCTTTGTCATTAAGAAAAGACAATGGTTTCTGGCTTGAGCAGTCAGGACTTATTTTTGGTTGTTGAAAACTTTTCCCCTTTCATCCAAGATCAGCTCTAACTGGGAGTAACGCCCTTTAACTCACCAGAACTTCTATAGGCATTAAAATGCGTCACAAGCCGTCACTTGATTTCCATTCACAGTTTTGCACTCTGTATGCAAATAAACAACAAAATCATTTGGGGAATTAACAGAATATTCTGCCAGCTACTATTTCAAAACAGTGGATTGCTATCTAATGCCGTTTCAGAACCATGAACAGCTGTTCTTTGTCTGTGCATCATAACTTGATGATATCCATATTGCTGTTGCATGTGCGCACCGACATAGTGATATAATACAAATAATGGAACAGAATTCGCGGGGAAGTCTCTGAGGTATGTACTCTCAAATATAAAAACAAATCTGTGCAGTTTCAGCAGCCTTTTGTCCCGTCAACACAGAGGACATGGCTATCTTGTTTGAATAACCTTTATTGAACACAGTGTCTGAAGCTCTAAAGACTGACTCAGGCATGCTACAGCTGGTGCTCTGACAGAACGTTCAGGTTGAACCCCAGCTGTACACCTTAAAACATACATATAACGAAACATAAAACACATTGTCTAAAGATTTTTGAGCTTGGCTCTGTGAATAGTTCATTAGTTCATCAGAGTGCATTTATAGCACTGACTGTATAAAGATGGCCAACGGCTCCTCAAAAGTGAAGCCAAAGCAAGTAAAGCTCCAACTGCTGATTGGCTGCAGTATAGGTCATAAGCTCCACCCCCTCCATATTAGTGGATGGGACTAATATGGAAAGGTGGCATCGCCCGTATCCCCAGGAAAATGGTGCCAGTTTTGGCAATGCAAGGAAGTGGGGACATGTTGTCCATATTTATATACAGTCTATGGTTTATACACAGTGTGTGTGATGTGTTTATAGTGCAATCCTACTCTCATGTTCACACACTAACACAGAGGACACACAATCATCCGCTGGGATTGGCCGAGAGGCCGCAGGTGCATTAAAAGAGCAAAGTCACCAACAGCGAGGTGATTAGTCCTACAGTAATGAGGGTTTGTGTGCAGGACAGGTGGTCAGTCAGTACAACAGGTGTTCATCTGTATGCTAGTCAACCTGGTTAACCTTAGGGAGAGTCTGCAGACAGTGTGCATCTTTGTCTATCTTTGTGAGGACCGGCCGGTCCTCACTGACGGCGTGTTTAAGGATTCAGGATAGAAACGGGTTCAGGTCCTGGGTATGCATTTAGTATGTTTGTAAGGAGGGTCCTCACAAACACAGAAGCACAGATGTGTGTGGGTGCGTGTGCGTGTGTGTGCGTGTGTCACACCTGTCTCTGTATTACTGCCAGTGACTGTCGTCCCTCCTCCATCAGTCCCTCTACTATCTTTGGATCCGCTATTTTCCTGTTGGCCCTGAAGGCATCACGCACCCGCCTCACTGCATAGGTCCTGCAACACACACACACACACACACACACACACACACAAACACTTTAGATTCATTCAATCCGTTTACAGTGGAAAAAAAAAAAAAAAAAAAAAAAAAAAAAACAGTGAGTTATAAAGAAAAGATAATAAAAACAACAAATATGTGCAGTGGAGTCATTGAAACCCTCATGGGGGTTTATGAACACAAACACCAGAGCTTCGAAATAATAATAAGAGAGAAAACTAACAAAAAAAAAAAGGGACAAATTAGAGAAGACGAGATCAAAACAAACCTCAAGGCAGCACCAGAAAACAAACAACAACAACAAGTGAGGTGAAGAAAACAAGTTTTTTTTTTCATCCACGTGTCTGGAGAACAAGACTTCAATATCACAGTGCTGCACCTGGCGTCTACCTCTAGCAAAAGTTAGACATGTATATAATTATGTTCTCTTTAGTCCTAAAGGGCTTCCTGCTTTTAATCCAACCGCTACCAGGCCATGCTAACAGAGCTTCAGACGCAGCTTCCACTGCAGCTCAGCACTGAAACAGGATGTTGTTTTATACTGAAAGGACAGAATCATTGCAAGATGAAACTGGAACTGAATAAAAAGTAGGGTTGGGTATCACTACTGATTTCCTGAATTGATCAGTTCATTCATACCAGCTTTGAAACAATGTGACTAAAACTAATGTTGTCTTTGGTTCCAGTGATTTATCCGCTTTCAGTCCTGACGGTGCTCTCAGAGTTGGATCTTTGGTCATGTTTTGGACGTCACATGTGGACTAATCTCGGTGAGAGGAAATGGCATGAATTAAAAAAAAGAAAAAAAGAAGAAAAAAAAGTCAAATCAAGACTGATTTAAATAGAAAATTGATTCTTCAAACCCAGCCCTAATGAGGGGGAGACTTGTTAATGTCCAGCATGGACAGGAGGAACGATTACAGCAACACAAGTTGTGAAGCTGGCTGTGTTTGACCATGAACGGCTACGTCTCAGGGGCTGAGTTCAGACTGTTTCTACACAATCTCTCCGTAAAGCTAACCCAGAGGGTGATGGAAGATCCTTTCCTATAAACACAGGGATAACAGTCTCTCCACAGAGACACTGTGGAAAGTGCTGCATTTGGGTTCTTCACAAGAAAAGTGTCAAGAATAGTTGAGTGTACGAAAGACGAACCCAATGCTTCTGTCTTCACACAGTGGACAAATCACAATTGAAGTGGAAGTCGATGCTTGACCGACAGCTTTGGAGATGCCTGAAAGGTGTGCGGTGGGATTTTCCAAAGTTATCCGACATACAGTTCAGACTAAAAATGTGCCTTTTATTCTTATTCAAACTATAGTCAAGCCTCCTGTTGTTCAATTGCAGTGTCCTTAAACAGATTTACATTCTGGCTATCTCAGTGGACAACATTAATTTATTTATTAGTTACCAACATCTGAGCCTCAAGTCCCACTTTAGCTCAGCTATCTGGGAGTACTCTGAATTGAATCTATGATAGGGCTGCAAAGACTCCAAACACTAAATGTGCTGATTTCTAGGTGTTGACACCAAGCTCACTAGGGGTAAACATATGTGTAACATAAAAGAAGCCAGGCGAAAACAGGTTCAAGAACTGGATAGTTATTGTTCAATGATCACTGATTTAATAAAACAAAACACATAAGGAGGAGCAGAAATGGGCAATGGACGATACTTAAAGCATATGAACGTAAATAAAAGAAATAAAACAAAGAACTCAACAGAGATTCCAGATGCTAATGGGGATGCTAATGGCTAGCATGGCATCACTGCTTTCCAGCAGTTTGTTTCTGCACATATAGACCTTTAAAACTAAACCAGGTAGATGTGCATTAATGTTCTGCTCTAAGGGGGTGTTAGCAACCTTTAGCAGCGGTTCTGGGTTCTAACCACGCAGCAACCTTTGGATCTGAGCAGTGAAGCTAATGCGGAAATGCAAAAAACTGCAGTTCATCGTGTGGGCAATTGAGGCTGGCTCCAAAAGGGAGCAAATCCCCAGAGACCCCCATGTTAAAATGCCCAACTTTACAGCAATATTAAACATGTTTACAGCCTGGTTTTGGTCTGAGAGTTTATTTCACTATTCATGACATTTTTTTTAATAACTCATTTATTTATTTTTTATTAAGGTTTAAAGTTCTGCATAATTAGGGGGCCACCTTGAGTGACAGGTGACGATGGCAGTTGTTAGACGTCAAAAGCCGCTAGCTGTGGTCTCTGCTATACAGAGTACTAACATCCTATAAAAGGTCTGAGATGGGTTCTTCATTGATGGATGTTCCAATATGTCATGGTTACGTTTGAATAAAAGTTTATTGGGAGAAGTTCTGTTTATCATTTAGTGGTTAACAGAAGGATTGATCGATCGTTCAGAAAATAATTGATAGATTAATCAAGTGAACAGAGTAAGTGTTTGTTGCAGCCTTACTTTACATCAACAAGACCAAGGCTGGACGCAGTTAAATCTATCTGTCTTATGTGACAGCATTTCTGTTTCTCACCAGAAAACACAAAACAGAAAGAAAGAGCTACAGAGTATCCAGGACAAGCTGCAATCAACAAACCAGCATTTACTGAGAGGGAAAGACTTTCTGTTCGAGTGTAGGATGGTGTTAATCTGTATGACAGAGATAATATGTGTATACATGCAAATTGTTGTTCGACTGCACTGTTATCCCTCATCTGAGTTGAGAGACTGCTGATTAGCTCAACTGGACAATAACGTCCACAAATATAAAACGGTCATGATTGTGTGTTTAAATCAGAAGCCTCAGCCAGTCCCTTTGCATTTCCTTCCAAAGGTTATGGGCCTGAAACGACCTCTTGCAGATATTATTATTAAATGTGCAGCAGGCTGGATCTGAACAGCAGCAGCTGGTGTAAAATCTCAGCGTAGGTGTTAGAAATCTGCCAGAATGGACCTCAGTAACCTCACACAGCGCTGGGCGCCATCTTCCTGGAGCCCACAAACAGCAACTGTAGCCGAGGAAACAAACGAATAAAAAAATAAAAAAATAAAAATGATGACGACCTAAGTATTTCTAGGAAAATTATTATTGGTTTAATTTCCATCTTTCTAACTTGATGGGCCGCGGCGTCATTACAGCTGCCAGCTCTTCTGATGTGGGTAAACTACTGACCTTGAGTAGTTACAGCTCTGCCCGGCCAACCCATTCATCTCCCCTGTCTGTCTTTGTGTCTGCAGCTCCTTTAGGGTTTAAGACACAACCAATAAAAGTGTGATGGATCCGATTTACATGCTGTGGTTAAATACGACGGCCGTCACAAGGACGTGATGGTGAGAATGGCGAAGGGAGCAGGTTGGGATCGGTCTGAGGTTTAGAGAAGATGTGAGGTGCACGAAAAGACGTAAGAAATTGAGGAATTTAAAGCTGGAAAGAAAAAGGTGGGACCAAGGAAGCAAGAACAGAGGAATAATAATGAATAAGGAAGGAAGGAAGGAAAATGGTGGATGTCAAGAAGAAAAAGGAAGGAAAGAAGGAGTAAACATGTAAAGTTCTTTCACATAGCAGACATGTCATCTTCTTCTTCTGGGATTTTGGCAGCTTTGAACTGCCATTAAAACAGAAGAAGATGTTTTGAGGGTACAGGGACGTGGTTTTGGTTTATGGCAGACCTAAAACAAATAACTACAAGAGATCCGATCAATCATCATTTAAAAAAAAATGCCTGAATTAGCCTTGATACCTTCCTAGTTGGACTGTAGATTGACTGGTCAAACTAAAGCCTCTTTACCACGGCTGTTTAGTATGGCACCCACATAACGGCAGCCACCATCTCACGCTGCAGTATACCGTCACTTGTAAAAAACCCTGGAATCACCCACAACTCAGAGAGAAGATTCCCATAACCTCCTCAGCCCATCTACGTCTTGAGATCCTGTCCATACATACCATAAATAGGACTGGGGACACGAAGCGGCCCTTGCAGAGAGCAACAGATCCACATCATTTGCAAAAAGCAGGAACTGGTTCTGAGATTCCTATATCTCCGCACCCCATCTACGGCATGTACCCACATAACGGAAGCAACCATCTTACGCTCCATTATACCGTCACTTGTAAAGAACACCCTGAAATCACCCCAAATTAGAGAGAACAATTCACCGTTTTCCAGCATCCTGCCTGCGAGCCCTTACAGTGTGTGCTGAAGGCCAAGGACTTGATGAAAGTAGTTCCACATCTTCAGCTGCTCCACCCAAAGAAAAAGAACTTCAAATATTACCAGAAGATTTTTAATCAGTTCTTTTTGTTTGGCTGCAACTTCTGCCAAAGAAAAACAGCTGCAAGGTTTTTACCCATGAAGCTCATTTCTTGCATTCTGACAGACACACGCTCATGTATTCAAAACCCTTGTGTGAATAATTGAACTTTGTGTCGTCCCGTCACTAAGACTTCAGAAGGAATACTCTCGTGTGATCTCCAGGAGATAAAAAAGGAAACGAGACGAGGTGAGGAAAGAGGAGGAGAGGGAAGGTTTGAGGAGAGAGAAGAGGAGGTTTCCACCATCACTTATTCATCAGAAGCCTTTGTCATCTCGTGATAAGCTGACAGCTTTCTGGCGCACACTCAGACGATGACGTTGTGTTTCAGTGAATCAACTGCAGATGGTTATTTTTAATAGTGAGACATAAAAGACACAAAGAGGAAAGAGAATAGAGACATTAAAGACAAACCAGAGAGAGACAAAAGACAGAAGAGTTTATTTGTTGTTCCTGTGCAAAGAGGTGACCTACTTCTGACAGTCTGCGTCCTCCTTCTTCCCGTCGTCCTCCATCTTTCCCTCTCTCTCACTCTCTGTTTCTAACACTCCTGAGAGTTTTTGCTCTGCAGGGATTATGCTTTTTTAAAAAATAAAATAATTTAAAAACAAAGACGTCAGGAACGATAAAAATGAACTTTCTGACATCCAACAAAACCAAATTCAGCTAACAACTCTGACTCTGCTATTCAGACTTTTGAGTTGACAAGTGAAAATATATTAGAAATAAATTCTCCTTCAAATGTTGTGCACTCAAAGACTTCTTTTAAGGCTTTTCAAAATAAAAGCATAGAAACGCAACAAAAACAGAAAAACAACAAAAACAAATGGGGCCTCCTGTTGGTCTTGAAGGTGGAATGAGCTTCAACATGTCTCTGTGTGCTACATCTTCTGTAAAACTTGTTTTCTAACCTGTTCTCCGTCACTTCTCACAGAAAACTTCTTTTTGATAAAGCTTTTCTTTTATTGTCCTGCAGATTTTCAGAGCTAAAATAATCAGTTTTGTACACCCATAAACTCGTCGCCTTCAAATTTAATTTCGGTGTTTCCTGTTACGATTAGCTGCTGCGGTGAACTAATTTTCCTGCAGAGAAATCATGAATGTTTCATCTGGCTTCTGTTTATTTCCATGTTTTCTCTCCCTCTCCCTCTCTCTGACAAATTCATCTATCTCTCCTCCCAGGCAGAGCTGTGAGTGCCTGCATCGGCTGTTATTGTAGTAGGAGAGAGAGAGAGAGAGACAACAAAACAGAGCCTGCAGCGACGTCTGGCATATTCAGGTCATTCCACAACAACCCACCAAATATTCAGGTGCAGCTTTACCATGAGGGGAGCCCCAGAATGAAACCATGTAAATCTCTGCCTTAAAATGATTTCAGTTTCTGAAGAGTCTCTCTGCTACTTGGCCAACTTCACATATACATTCACAACACTGATGTGTGAATCAACATGTATGAAATGTAATTAATAGTGAGTTACTGAGTCCAACATTCATTCATTCATTCATCTTCTGCAACCGCTTTTCCTGTGAAGGGCTGTGGGGGGGCTGGAGCCTATCCCACCTGTCATCGGGCGAGAGGTGGGGTACACCCTGGGCAGGTCCTGAGTCTAACATGACTCAGTATTTCCTGCTGGTTAAGTTATGTAAGCATCACTTTCTGAGCATCAACAAACATGGATCAGCCATAACATTATGACAGGTCATTCTCTGGTTATCATGGCTCCTGTCAGTGGGTGGGATATACAGCATCAGACAGCAAGTGTTTGATGCTGTCTGATGAGCATTTTGTCCTCAAAGTTGATGTTAGAAGCGGGAAAAATGTGTGGAAGGATTTGAGACTTTGACAAGGACCAAACTGTGGTGTAAAGAAGACTGGGTCAGAGTATCTCCAGAACTGCAGCTTCTGTGGGGTGTTACTGGTCTGCATTGGTCAGTACCTATCAAAAATCTAGTCCAAGGAAGACAACCTAGTAAGATTGGTACCATCCAACAGACGAGATACTGAAGATTAGGTTCTGATAGAAAGGAGTCAGAACACACAGTGGATCACAGTTTGGTGTGTGTAAGGGTGTGTAGCTGCAGACCAATCAGGGCATCCATACTGACCCCTGTCCAGTGATGAAAGCTCCAAAAATGGACACATGAGCATCAGAGCTGGACCGTTAAGACATGGAAGAAGGTGGTCTGGTCTGAAGACAAGCTGGTTCAGACAGTGTGACGCTCTAGTCAATGTTCTGCTGGGAAACCCTAGGTTCTGCCATTCATGTGGATGTTACTTTGACTCATAGTACATCGCTGGGGCCTGTTTTGGGCTTGCCATCACTGATGAACTAATGAATTCTGAATTATACCAGCAAATTCCCCTATCTGTGTAACGTTGCTACTGGATACCGTAAAAATAAAGAATCTACCTATCTATCTATTATATTAATTTAATAATAGATAATACCTGAAACCTTATCTCTTGAACATACATAACTCACCATAAAGCTAGAACTTAGGCTTCTGGTTTCTTCTGTCTTAGTACTTGATAGTTTCCTTTCCTTTTGTTCTGTCGTGCAGTGCATGCTGGTACATGTAGTCCCCAAGGACCACGCCTCGTCAGCAGACCAGTAGAAATGCTGCTATTAATGAAGTTCTCTCCACGGCCGACTGGCCACACGCAAGGCCTGGGATGAGGCGGCAGACTGAACCAGCTGCCCATCTCCGAGCGGGTGGTGGAATATATTTCATTAGGACCGGCAGCAGGAGGAGACCACTTCTCATCTGGCCATTCAATAATTCAACACAGCGGTGGGCCGATGAAGGCTAGTGGGGAGCGGCGGCTCTCTGATGTCCACACAGAGCGCCGTGTGATGTGACGGTTAAAGGCACTATCCCAAACTCACCCCCACCAAAACACACAAACACAAGCATACAGAGGCTTTACCAAGCAGAGAGACACATCAACACGACACTGATGATGAGGTGACTGATGATTAGTACAGACCTAAACAGGCCAACATGTTATGCCAGACACTCAATGTGTCTGTTTGACCTCAAATATACATAAATCACAGTGGATGAATTTATTATGGAGGTTAAAGTCACTTTAGAAATAGAAGCGTGATTTAGTTTCTCTCTGAAGTCCTCAACAAGACGACAACAGCAACCTGTTAAGGAGGAGGAGGAAGAATGAGAATAGGAAAGTGAGGAAGGAGAAGAAAGAACAAGAGGAAGGAGAAGAAAGAACAAGAGGAAGGAGAAGAAAGAGAAGAAGAAGAATGAGAAGCAGTAGGAGGGAGAGGCAGAAGGAGACTATAGGGGAAGAGAGGAAAAGAAAGCAAGTGGAGAAAGCGGAGGAAGGAGGAGAAGAAGGTGAGGGAGAAAGAGGTAGACAATGAGAAGAAGAAAGAGAAGACGGAGGAGGTGGAGGAGTAGGAGAAGAAGAAAGAGAAGAGGAGAGGCAGGAGGATAAGGAGAAAGAGAATAAGGAGGAGGAGAAAAACAAGGTGGAAGACGAGAAAGGGGAAGAGGAGGGGGAGAAGAAGGAGTTGGAGGAGGAGGTGAGGTAGATGGACGAGCAGGAAGAGGAGAAGAAATTGGAGTAGGAGAAGAAGGAGGAGAAGGAGGAGGAGAAGGAGGTCAAAAACTAAGTGGAGGAGGAGGAAGAAGGAGAAAAGGAAGAAAGAGGAGAATGAAAGAAGGTTGGAGAGGCAAAAAAGGAGCAATAGAAGAAAAGGGAGAATTAGAAGAAAGAGAAGAAAGAGGAGACAAAGGATGAGAAGGATGAAAGGGAGGAGGAAGATAAAGTAGTAGGATAAAAAGGGGAAAGAAGGAGAAGGAGGAGGAAGAGGAGAACAAAGTGGGGAGGAGAAGGAGGATGCAGGAGGTAATCCAACATCAGAACAGGCCTCAGCAGCAGACTGGACTGACTTCCTACATAAATAATTGCAGAGTGTGTCACAGCCAGTCAGGAGTCCTGATGGGACCTGAGCAGCAGGAGGCCAGCAGACAAACCAGGTCAGTGGTCAGCGAAAAAACTGGGCCACACTCTGACCACTGCTGAGTTTAGAGCAGCAGACGCACTGACAAACCCTCCGACCTCCAAAACCAAGGCAGTGATGCACTGCTATACACACATCAGCTGAGAGTCAGAGACTCCTCGTGGACGCAGGAAACAAATCCAGTCCAGTGACACCGTTCAACAGCTCAATAACCAGAGCGAGAACTGGAGCTGGAGAGATCCGCGGATACTCTCATCAAGGTCTGCATGGCGATGTGAAAATCTCTGGCCCGATGGTCAGAGAAGACGTTCGAAGACAATCTTATAGTCTTAGAGTTGAAACAACAAATATATCTGTTAATTATTTGTTTCAAACATAACCTAAACATCACAGGGCCTGTTCAGACCTTGCATTAAGATCCAATCTGGATGATCCGATTACATAAAAGACAGGTGTGAACACCCTCAGGATGCACTGAGATCAGTTTTCTGTGTCAATGAAAGCAGTCCTTTACGGTTTTAAAATCTGTCACAATGATCTGAACACAATCTCCTCCTGACACTTGAACAAGAATAAATAACTTTCATTCATTCATTCATTCATCTTCTGTAACCGCTTGTCCTCTGGAGGGTCTCAGGGTCTGCTGGAGCCTATCCCAGCTGTCATCGGGTGAGAGGTGGGGTACACCCTGGACAGGTCTCCAGTCTATCTCAGGGCTAACACAGAGAGACAGACAACCATTCACACTCACACTTACGGCCAATTTAGAATCACCAATGAACCTAACCAGCATGTCTTTGGACGGTAGGAGGAAGAAGGAGTACCCGGAGAGAACCCAAGCAGACACAGGGAGAAAATGCAAACTTCACACAGAACGGCCCAGTTGGCCCATGGATTCAAACCCACACCACTGTGCCACTGCAAAAAAGTAACTTCCAGAAAGTAGAAAATGAAATAAGATGATTAATCTATTGATTATTATATTACTTTCAAATGAATACGCTGATAAATAAATAATAAACAGAACCTCTTCCAATAAACTTTTAAACGTATTTTAACACGATATCTATGAACAAAGAACCCAATTCAAGCTTTCACCAAATGACAGCATTTAACACAAGGTTCACGTATGCTTCAATTAGCATACGTGTTAAGTATGACTAAACTGTAAAGTCAGCTGTATCATCCTGTAGATGGTCACGATCCACACTCACATCACGACTAATGAACCTAACAACCATGTCTATGTGAGAAGAAACTCGGCAGACAAAGGAAGAACATGTGAACACATACAGACCTCAGTCGGCCAGTAGGTTAGACCTCAGAACCTTAATGCTGTGATGCTAACCCCCTAAAGGTTGGTAAAAACCCACTTAGGGCAGAATGTTAATGGAAAACTACGTGGTCTAGTTTCTGAGGTCTGCACATGCAGAAACAAACTGCTGGAAAGCAGCGGTGTCATGACAGTGATTAGCATCACCATTAGCATAACCACTAGCATCATAATTAGCATCAACCGTAGACTGTAGAAAAAATGAACGACGACGTCCTTCCATTGGTTAAACTGACGCTAGAATCCCAGGGATACGGGAGGTGCCATCTTGTGAGTTTGGAACCAGAGTCTGAGAAGTACTGTCTGAGAATAGAGCCACGTTATCGATGACCCCTCCATACTTTGTTTGGGTTTGGTTAATACTGTGCTGTGGTCTAACTCTGTCAGTTACACAAGAGTGTTGGATTAAGCACGGACTGCACGGACTGCAAATGTTTTCCTTACCGTCACGCGTCATGGAGCGGTTTTTAACGCAATTGTCATTCATCATTCACACAAAAGAAACAAGAATCAACGCCAAACAGACCAACAAAACCTCAAGATAACTACAAATATGTTGCGAAACAACCCCAAAGAGCTTGATTAACAGTCTCTAAGAGACACAAAACTATCTTAAAGAGACTACATTTAGATGAACACTGACCATAAAGACAGATAAAAACACAACGAGACAGAAAACAGTTTCAAAATCTCAGCATGCTACTGTTATAAGCCATATTTCCATGTTTAAAGTAGTTGAACCGAGGTGAATCAGAAATGTCAATAATAAAAACATAAACTTGAGCAGTGGCACATTTTTAATTATCCATGTCCTTACACCGAACACAAGCTCTTCTACGTTAGTAACACATGCCAGTTTCATAAGCGCCCAATAACCGTTACATGACATCCAGCCTGTCAGACGTAAACACAGGCGTTAGCGGCTAATTTAGCATCTTTCCCGCTGCTGACAGTCAGGTTAAACCGGCCAGCAGGGTCGATACCTTCAGTCAGACAATATCTCTTACCTAAAGTTGTACGAGGAGAACTTGCTGCTCTCTCTCAGCATCATCCTGTACAGAGAAATCACCTGGGATCGTGTAGACGCCGCCATGATGTTGCTATCAACGCCGCTCCCTCCGCGACCGATTATACCGCAGGACCCTTCATCAAGAGTGTCCAAAGAGCGCCTGAGCAGAAATCCGAACGTCAAATTAATTAATTTCTTTTGGTGTTTACTTATTTAAGCTTACATTCACATTTACAGAGGTCAGAATTATAAAAAGTCTCGGAACAAATGGCGTAGTTATTTTGTAAATAAGTTTTAAAGCGCGGTAAGCACACAGGCAGACGTGTGTTGACTAAAAAGCATCCCAACGCTGGAGTGTGACAGAAGGTGAGTTAGCTCTGCTCATTTTAACCTCTTAGAAATGTACTTTTAAACAGTAGTTCCGCTTCCAAAAGAATGGACGACTCTGTGAGGTTATAATCCCCGGCTTTGCAATACAAACCGGCAGCGTGTCGAGTCATTCGGCGCATTATTTCCCCCCTTAAATCTCCTTACTATCATTCTCCATGTGAGCTACTAGGCTGTAAACACACCTGTCTGAACTGGAGTCACAAAGTATGCCTGTTGTAAATGAAACAGTTTATCAAACTCCACAAGTACACAGATATCATTACAACTTTAAATCTGCCGCATTACTGTGTGCAGATACTGGGAACTCTGTGTGACCTTCCAGGTAACAAACTGTGACCTGAACATTTCACCAGCACTGTCCTCAGCCTCATACACACACATATATTAGTTTAAGTATACTTAAAGTTTTAGATGGTTGGAGTTTCTGTAACATAACGCATAAAATTGGTCCACACACTGTGGAACAAACTCATATTTAATATGGAACCATCAATAACAGAAAGAGATGGGCGAAGAGAGAGACTGTCCAGTCAGAGGCTGATCCACCTGATCAATGATTGTGATCAGAGATTAATTATTACCATGGAGATTAAATAAGAATGATCTGATCAGATACATGTGTTTACATGCAAACATTAATTACTATAGAACTTTTTTGGCAAAGTTGCTGCCGTAGAGCATCAAATCGACTGGAAATAGGACAGAAGAAGAAGAAGGCGAAGGAGGGTGTGGAGGAGCAAAAGGATGAGAAGAAGATGGAGGAGAGAAAGGACGAAAGGAAGACCAAGGAGGCTAAGGAGTGGAAGCAGGAGTAGATGAAGGAGGAAGAGGAGAAAAAAAAGATGATAAGGAGGGAGGAGAAGTAGGAGAAAGAGGAGGAGAAACGGGATGTGAAGAAGAGGAAGAAGTAGGATGAGCAGCAGGAAGAGGAGGAGAAGAACAAGAAGAAGAAGCTTTTGGATGATGTATTCACACAGCTCATTAGTCGGCCATCAATTAATATCTAATCAATCAGTCCTGTTGCTTCAGTTTCTCCAGGGGTTTATGTGAAATGAAACAGACAAAAAGAAAAAAAATAAAGAATAAGCTTTTAAAAGAGTCAGTGCAAACCGTGGTGGAAATATTTCTGTTAGTTTCATGTATGAATGAGAGGAACGCTACAGCATCCTTATCGTCCTTGGGACAGCGGTTTGTGTGAAGGTTCAGAGACACTACGCTGGTAGCAATGGATGTGTGAAAGGTCAGAGACACATTCTGTTTGTTGATGTCCTGCTGTCTTCGAGTGTAAAGGGCAATGACACTGCTGTGTGTTTGTGTGTGTGCGTTGGTAAAAACCTAGCTGAAAATATCATTGATTGTAACGTCAGTGTTGAACCCATTTTTATTAAGTTGTGGGGACATGCTGTCAGCTTTTTGTCCTAGATCTGAATTAGTCAGCTGTGGCTCAGTAGGTCGAGTGGTTGTCCACAAACCAGAGGGTTAACGACTAGATTCCTGGTACATTGACCACATGCCAAAGGGCCTGTTCAGACCTTGCATTAAGATCCGATCTGGACGATCTAATCACGTAAAAAGACACTTGTGAATACTCCTAAGGCCGGGCACTGTGCGACTGTCGGCTCATTTTGACAATCGCGTGTCGTGCTTCGTGCAGTATACGTGGAGTAACGAGGGGAGATTAACACCTCACGACGAGCTCCCGATCACAAATCATGTGCTCGCAAGAAAATCAAATCCTGGTCGCTCCTCGTGAAGGTATCGCACAGTAGAAGCAGTGCCATGAGCCGATTTGCCTCAACCTCTCGCACAGAGCATGTGCGATCGCTGAAGTTACGTCAAAACAACTTAGGTGTGCGTCTCCCACTTGCGGGTTCCTCTTCTTCTTCTACTTCTTTTTTGACGTTGCAGTTCCGGATACAAAAGTCCGGCGTGTGGTATATGGACGTATAGTGTGAGCAGTCAAGTCGCATCAGAGCATCGGGCCGTATAGTGTGAGAACATGATTCGTGGGCTGCGAACTTTTGAACTCAGCGATCTAGTCGTGCAGTTTGAGATGGAGCTGAACCGAAGGATTTAAAATATCGCACAGTGTATGCCCGGCTTAAGACACAATGAGATCGCATTTGAGAGATCTGATCTCTGACCACACTTGGAGATGGTCTGGGTCACATGTGTCCGTATTCCTTTGGTAGTGTGAACGCAATACATCCTGAGTCACATTTAAGACCACCTATACTCAACAGGGGTGCTGTGTCAGTGGAGTTTCGCCTCATTCATTCAGAAAAAAACATAAGGCCGCTATTATAAATGATCGCCTGTAAAGGAAAAGGATGTGATGGTTGTTCATTAGGAATGAGAGCTCTTTAAAGTATTCTGTACTTGTAGCTGTTCACTAACTAAAAAATAAATAAATCTAAGAATTTTCAAATGAAGATATTTACTATGAGTAAACGAGTTTGATCCTGTGTTAATTATTGATGCGATCATGTTGATATATGACGAACTGCATGCGGTTCAGTTTTTCCTCAATCACCGGTGTCTTATTTCCTTTTATTACCAGAGATTACAGTGCGTATGGGAACTTCCAGGGTTGGAGTTATAATCTGAGCTTTGTCCAGGTATAACTAACGTCAGGGCGGAGATCAGTGAATAATAACTGTGCCAAAGTCATGACACACACATAAAACAGTGCTGTTCTCAGTTCTGGAGCAGTGGTAGAGATCCATTAGAGACAGCAGCTGTTAAAATATTCTACTGAGCCCCAGATGATGTTGAGGTTTATTTGCCTACAGAGCGCAAAACTGAAATCGGATCTAGAGACGCATGTTAATGCCAGGTCTGAACACGCATACCTAAACCTGGTCACTTGTGATCAGATAGCCCAGATCGGATCTTAATGCAAGGTCGAACAGGCCAAAGTGTCCTTGAGCAAGACATTGATCCCTGACTTGCTCCCAGTTGTTGTCACCGGTGTTTAAGTGTGTGTGTGTGAACTGGGCTGGGTGTTGCTATTCTTCTGTTTCCTTTCCCTTCAGGGGTCGCCACAGCAAATCATCTGCTTCCGTCTCGCCCTATCCTTGTATCTTCTTCTCTCACACCTCTTTGGTCTTCCTCTAGACCTCCTGCCTGACAGCTCTAACATCTAACACCTCTCAGCATCCTTCAGCCAATATATTCACCATCTCTTCTCTTCTCTGAACATGTCCAAACCATCTCAGCCTGGCCACTCTAACTTTATCGCCAAACCATCTCTCGTGAGCTGTCCCTCTAATGTTCTCATTCCTGATCCTATCCATCTTGGACACACCCAGAGAAATCATGTTCAGTTCTGCTACCTCCAGCTCTCCCTCCTGCCTTTTCCTCAAAGTCACTGTCTCTAAACCATAGAATGTCGCTGGTCTTCCAACTGTCTTATAAAGCTTCCCTTTCATTCTTGCTGCTACTCTTTTATCACACAACACACCTGGCTTGTTTCTACACCCATTCCATCCTGCCTCCACATGTCTGCTCACCTCTTTTCCACACTCCCCTTTGCTTCAGCACAAGTTTCAGCACAAGTCATTGAAGTTAAATCGCAGTCTAAGCTCTGTATTGTAATTAATGACAGAATATAGTAAAAATATCTTTCCTAATTACACCCAATAAATCAGAAATTTTATTGAATAAAATCATTTGCTAAATCTTCAAGTGGGAAATGGGTTTTGGATATCGTGTTCAAATATGTCATGATTATGTCTGAATAACACTTATAAAGAAAAGTTCTGTTATAATTTAGTAACCAAAAGTGACACGCTATAAATTAAACTTAACTCTTAAATGTGTTTGCAGCCGAGGCTGTTGTCTGGGGCCTTTCTGTGCCCAGAACACATATGAACTGTTCTTTTTCTTCTGTATCTGCCAGATAATTACCCAAGTTCACTTTCAGAAAAGTAACTTTCATGATTTCTTATTTTTTTTTTGGTTTCACTGAATATTCCAGTCGTCTGTTTCTGACAAAATCCTCAGAAAACTGTTCAAAAGCCCAACTGGCTTAAGTGAAGAGTGGCAGAGAGGAGAGGAGGAACTCCTCATGGTGTCTGTATGAGTTTGTTTGATGTGCCGGCTTGCTTGCTTCTGACTTTGAATCACCGCTGTGAGCTGCAGATTGAGTTTTTCGCTCTCTGTCTCCTTTCTGCCTGGAGGATCAAGGCCACGACGTTCCTCCCATCGACCGCTTCCTCCCGAGTTCAGACCCCCGGAAGAATCCGTCTGGGACGCATCAGCCCGTGACCCCAAACTGATCACTTCAATCCACCTGACCCTCCATCCATCCATTGACAGACCCTCTCTTCTGCACCATTCGTTCTACAGCCTGAAGTAGGTGAACACATGCGTTACTGTTGTGTCAGTGTCTTGATCGGCACATTGATCTCGGTTCTGAACTCTCAACTTTCCTTCTTTATAATCCTTTACTCAGAGTCATTTCTCTTTATTTTATTGACACTGAAAAAAATATTAAATCCAGGGATGAGGCGAAGCAGCAAAACTGGAACAAAATCCATCAACTAATGTCAGTTGCTTGTTTAAAAAACTGACCTTTAGCCAGGGTGCTGAATAAAACATGAACGTCAAACAATTTCAAACTCCTGGATGTGACGTGGAACCAGCTCCCAAATTTTCTGAATGTCAGCGTCGACATTTGCATTGATTTCCGAAGGAATATTTTCTTCTCTGTCTTGCCGCACACACAGGCGGGGGCTTCCTGGGATCGGACATTATTTGGTGTGTTTAATGTCACGCTCGGCGGAGGAAATTGAAATCAGCGCAGCAGATGTAAACAAACCCGATCTCGGCTTTAATTGGCAGAAAAATGGAAATGTGCAGCGAAACCGAGGCAGCACTTTGATCTGGTGCTGAAGAGCTAGAGGAAGTTCTGCAGTTACTGGACTGGAGGAAACAGTGCGCCTGTGATTCATTAGTTGTGTTTTGTTTATTTCTTTTCTTTTCCTGTCTTTTCCTTTCATCTCCTTTCCTTTCCTTCCCTTCCTCACCAAGAACAGTCACGGTATCAGAGTTACCAGGTGTCTTTTTGTGGCCTAGGTGGCCTAGCATGCTAAGTGTATTAGCGACGGTTAGCGCTAGCATGTGTTCTGCTGTCGGTGAGGACAGATTAGCTGCCGCGCTAATAGCTGTGTGAGTTATTGTTTGCTCTCCAAATATCAGCCAGGATGTCAGATTGATTTCTCTGGCACGTTGGAGCACGGAGGTTAGCGTACTCCATCTGTTCCAGAAAGCCCTTCCTGAACCCGCTGAGCCCACCAGACCACGGTGAGCTGCTGTCTTATATAACATCTAAAACACTTCCTGGACTCCTGCCACAGACTCAGACAAACATATGTGTTCAGCTCTTTTTGCCACGTGTCCTCCATTTCAGACCTTTGTGGAACCAACACACTAGTCCAGGTCACCACCGACTAAATAGATAGACAGCTACACTGAAATTGAAATCTGCTTCAGTCGCATCCCTTCAGCCTGCTAGGGATTCTTGAAGCGTCATGTCCTTTCCTTTCCTTTCTTTTAACTACATATCCTCTCCTCTTCTTCCCTTTCCTTTCTTTTTGTGTGCTTTCCTTGCATTTTCATTTTCATTCATGCCCTTTCCTTTCCTCCCCTTTCAATACATTTCCTCTGTTTTTTTCATTCCCTTCATTTCCTTTCATTTCCTTTTCTTTCCTGACATTACATTTCCTCTCAATCAGTTTGAAAATGGCAGAGATGGAGAAGCAGCTGGAAATACTAAAGCAGAAACATGCTCACAGCTCTTGCGGTCTGAATAGCCGCGATGCATAGTTACATTTCTGGGGAGGTACGCTAGGGTCTGCGTAGGGCTACAGCCACAGCCCAAATCGACGCAGAAGGATATTATTTTGCGTGCGTCGAGGCTCCTGTACTGTCTGCCACACGGTAACATGGAGAACAGTCTACGTGTGGGGTGGCTGTGGTTCCTGATTATGCTGTGTGCCTATCGTAGGCACTGACCGCATTATTAGGTACACCTTGCTAGTGCTGTGTTGGACCTCCTTTTGATCAATGTATGTCTCCTGTCTCAAAAGATTGAGAGTTCAGATCAGAGTCCATCTTTGTTTAAAAATCAGTCATTTCTTTATGAGAGGCAATATTAGACCTACAGGTCAGCCATTCATCCTCTCTCTGCTGCCAATTACTTTTCAACAGTCCTGTGACTCTCACCTGCAAGCCGCTGGCTTCTTCCGCTTCCTCTGTCGCCCCTTCCAACTCAAAGTGACGGCAGTTTCCAAAGAAGAAAACTTACTAAAAAAAGTCTCGTTATGAAGAGCCAGGCTCTGAGTTTTAAAGGATAACTCTGTAAGCCTGTTCTCCACAAACCAACTTAATCTCCGCTAACCCGGAGCGCCACAAGGCTCATAAAGTGTCAGACGCTTTATCTGCGCAATATTTCCCACTTTTGACACAGGTGGATATAAAATAATCTTCTGGTTTTATTAGCTGCTTCATGTTGAGGAGTGAAACCTGCGTTTACAGCTTCTGAACTCAGGTGAGCACAAACATTTATTTGGCAGTTTAAGGAAGGAAAAAGTGCCCGAATCTTAAGGAAAACTTATTGAAAGTTTATTGTTTATCAAGGATTCACTTTGTTGATTAATTCCTTCCTTGATTAACCTGAGGATTATTCTCTTCATTCTCTGAATTCTTTGTACTGAGAAATAAAGAAAGTCCAGATTATATTTATATTTGAGAATATCTGGAATCTGTTTAGTCATTATGGAACATTTCAGGTGCACAGATTGTTTTAAATATCAATAAATTATGCCATTTAGAGGACAAAAAAACATAAAACTAGTGTAGTGGGGCTGACCCAAAGACCCACCGATAATGAAAGATGACTATGACATTGCCTCATGTCTCCTGTGTCTGGACCAAAAAGTTGCACTTGAACGCACCACAAAGACTAAAGCCAACAACCAGCTGGTGTATACTCAGCACCTGAGAGAAAATAACTCTTCATACCAGAAGGTGGCAGTAGTCTGTATTCATTATTCAAGGGAAACAGGAGCTGTTAGCTTGGAGGCTAGGCAGTTAGGAAGAGCTACTGTTAGCTTGGAGGCTCTGGTTGTCCAGAGCTGGACTCTCCTGAATCATGCTGATCAGTTGGTTTACACTTTATTCATTCTAGATCATCATGTTGGCAATATTTGAACATTCAGATGAGATCTCTTAAACTGACTTTTTCGACATGCTGAAACGTCTGAGTTTAAGCAGGACACATCATCTAAATTAGGGTCATGGATGCTGCCCAACAGTCCGACTGGCCAAAGACAAATCGTGGCTTGGTGTGTCACGCTGTAGGTCGAAGTCACAGTGTACTCACCCATTAAAACACCTTCCCAGTGTCCCCTAGAAATGTTTACTCATGGATCTCTCTTTCATAGCTTGCAGGCTACAAGGCACCAAATTCCTTATCGTCATTAATAGGGTCGAAATTAGCTCTAAAAACACAACAATAAAATGAAATGTCAGTATTCAGCGTCCCCTGTTATAAGATCATGAATTCCAAAATATAACTAGGACCATTTAAATGAGGAAGACGTTCAGCCGTTTTGGATGAACACAAAAGTCCAGTGCCATTTCTGACATACGGCTAGTGATTTATGGCAGCATTAGTCTGACATGCTGTATATCAGTACTCGTTCCAGTACAATCAGGATAAAGCCAACATGGTTTCTGTTAAAACCCGTTTTGTTGAGCTTCTGCAGCCTCCAAATGACTGGTCACTGACTCGTAGTGGCAAAATTGTTTGCATTTGTGTGCAAACATTTATGTATTTATTATTTTTTTTTCAGGCACAGCAGATGTTGTAAAGAATCTGAAATGTGTTTGCATCGTGTATAATCATCAGCAGTGAATTTCCTGATTGTAGTCACACCCATGGGACGGTGCTGTCTGAGGTTGACAGCTTCCTTTAAAACCACGTACTCTGAAAATATGAACTGTATAGATGCTAAATTAACCAAAAACTAAAAGGCTCTGCACTGTGTGCATTTGCTGCACATTTTCAGTTTGCGATTTACTCTCTTTCCAACGTCTCCTCAGCATATGTTTACTGCGTGGCAGCCAGGATTCACACTCCTACACACTTCCTCTCTCTGTCACACTGCTGTGGAGGTTAACAGGTGTTCAGGTATTCCAAACAGGTCCAGCTCACTTTATTTTTATCTCATGGAAGAAATGAATTATTGACGTGAAAATAAAAGTACTTGCTGAGTGAACCGTCGGTGGACCTTCACCTCCTGAATTGTTTAAATTTTGAGGAAGCAGATGCCAATATTGCGAACGCCTCTTCAGCTCTAATTAGATTTAAATCCTGCAGGTCTGCACACTCCGACTGATGGTTAGAAAATAAAATTATATTTCTGCAGCTGAGAAACAGTTTGCTGTCAGTGCCCTGCGGCGTTCAACTCAATGGCATCATTTTCCTGTCCGATCATCATTGATTTGTCCAGACCCCAACTGAATAGTGAGTCTCATGTTTATGGGCGGGTATATTAGTTGATATTCACCTGTTGATTTTTGGTTAGAGAGAGAGAGAGCGGGTGGGTCGCTGTATTTTTTGGTGACCGCTAAATTTCTTTGATCACTGTGACTATTTGTTGGTTATATTTTCGAGCATGTTATCATGAGTTGATTATCTTTTGTTCGTTAATAAATGGTTAAACTTAGTTTCGAAGTCTCAGTGGATTTTTTGTAGCGCGTCAGACAATAGGGCCCATCTTCTGTCTCTCAGCGACTCTTTGGATTTGCGAAGTCGCGACAATATCATACTTTTCTAAGGTTGTTTTCTCAGTCTACTATGCAGATTCTAGGGTTGTCCCGATCATTTTACCCCCCCGATCCGATCCCGATCTTTTGGTATTGAGTATTGACCTATCCGAGTCATGATCCGATCTTAAATAAACAACGTTTCCTCCCCTGGAGATTCTTTTCTTGTCTTATTTATATTCTCCTAGATCACGTGTGCACCGTACAACTGGATTCGTTCCAATAAATATTTCTGTCAAAGTTAATGTAGTGTGGAGAAACCTGTGTTCTCTACTCTAGAAATGTTCTGGTCATCCAACGCCATTAACTCCCTAATCCCCTCTGGAATATTTTTTCTCCTTGACGCTGTCTCCGGGAAACTTTTCTCTTCTTTTAAACATAGCGATCAGTGTTTGTTGTTGTTTCGGTGCAGCCTTTGCCTGAGTGGACTCCATAGATCCTGTTTTTTTGTAGGTGTTGAATCTAGTTGGTAGTATTGACTGATGATCTCCTACTACCACCTCACTAAACATCCACACTGTACAACTGTCAAATTGCTGTCTGTCTGTAAAGTGCTTCCACACATCAGATATGTTTAGTAACATGATTTTGGTTCCTCCTCTTCTTATTCCATGTGTGGCTGCTTTAACGCTACCCAACGCCATAAAAACAGAAGGAGAAGAGGTTTTGATGCTGCATGTGGACATGTTCTTGGCTTATGGCTGATCTAAAATAAATAGCTACAAAAGATCAGGCTTGGCTGAAGCCTGATTAAATCCAATCATTTTAAAAATGCCTGGATCGGCTCCTACACCAATCGGGATATCCCACCATTCTTTAGGTCAGCAATCTGCCTACCAATGTTACAAATCACTATCACTATGTCAGCCTAAACAAGCTAATGTCGTACGTTGTGAACGTTGAGTGTGCAGCATTGCTCCAACAGATGTAATCTGTCTCAGTAACATTACATTTTATCTTTGCATTCTGAGTCTTTGCTGCTTCGTCCACAGGGTGCAGAGTGAAATGTCAGAGAAAGATGTAAATTATTTTAATTAAATGTCAGGGTATTTTCAGTTATTTTCATTTTACCATAGTGGATATCGGTCAGTCTATATCCTGTTAACTACTCCAGCAGGAAATGTTAAAAACACTTGCCCTGTTTTTATTTTTGACATTGAAAAATGCTCCTTTTACCAGGTTTACAACTTGCATCACAGCACAACATCAGCCAAAGTTAACTTTCTGTTTTGTCAACTACACACATTTTCTGCTCGCTGAAGCTGCTGTGTGCTGAATGTGACAGACTGGGGCAGAAAAACCAAGCTTTGAGATGTCTCTGTAGAGGATGATTGATTCAAGACGGTGGCGATCGATACATTGCCGGCATCCTTGTATTCATAAAGCAGCTCAGCGCTTCTGCTGCAGGACAAAGCTCCACATGCCAAGCTCAATTTTCATGATGATGAAGGGTTTTACTGATGGCACGGAGAAAGAAAACAGTTGTTCCAATGAAAATGAACAAATCCAACAAGATAAATGACGCACTTTTACATTGTAGCTGTAAAAAACATCTCTTGAATTAGGACAGACTGTAGCTCTTGCACTCTGTTTCCCATTTCTTAAAATAACAGAAAAGTTCATCTAAATCTACAGAAGTTTTAAAATCCTAAATGATTTTAAAATCAGGTTACATCACACACTTCCCAGGGAGTTACGTAAATTATTGTGATAGATCAGGGAGCATTGAATGCACCATCTCAAGTCATTTCATGGGGAAATGGATGTAAACAAAACCGAGCCAGTGGTGTAGATCTACTGATCCACACTCTAGGCCAGTACAGCAGAAGAAGAACAACAGGACAAAGAAGACTGTGATAAACTGTATGAAAACTGACTGACAACCGCTCTGTGAAGCAGTCCCGTTGGACTGTAAGAGTAGGAAAAATAAATAGATGAATAAGTACAGTGTATAATCCAACATGTCTTTGCAACTGGTGGAGGTAGAGCAGAGCACAGTATTGATTAAATGAGAATGCCAGTGAGTCTGAGGAAGTGTGGGCAGGTCATCAATAACCTGGCTCCAGTCTCGGACAGTACGGGGCACCACTCTAGCACCAGCCTTGCAAGATGACGCTGCGTGCGTCTATCCCTGGAATGCTAGTGTCAGTTTGGGGAATGGGAGGGAGTGGGGACGTGTTGTTCATGTTTTTTACAGGCTATGCTCTCAGCTAACAGAAGCTCTACCTAGCTTCCTAGCCTCCCAGCGGGGACGTGGGGTCAGGAGAGGCTGGTGAAGCAGTCAAAATGAAAAGTAATAATGATAAAATCATATACGTTATAATATTTGTCCATTGGTCTGTGCTATTAATGTAATTTCTGTGTGATTCCAGTCATTTCGGTCATTTTTATAGTCAAAATCGCTGAATTTGCGTATGTCCTCTCCAAATACAGGAAGAGAGACATGAGTTGAGGTAGCAATGAGCTGAGCCTCCCCTCAGATTGCACAATCTCTCACAAACTGGGTTGGGCTTGTGTCATTGGTGCATGCCCAATATAATGTTTGTACACACTTGAACCATATGTCCTAACTTTCCATTGTCATTCAGTCTTGCTGATCTGACATTAAACCGCACTGAAAAAAGCATGAGGTGAGGCAGCCAGTACTTTTGCCTCATGAAGGAGGGTGCTAGTGAACCACAGGTTCATGCTTGTTCTGCTGTTACTGCTCTATTTCTACACTGAGTCAAGTGTACTGTTGCAGTTATGGTTGTAGCTGGTCGCAGTCTGTTTATTTTTTCTTTAGATATAGGTTATTTAGATTTGGTATTTAGGTATAGTTAAGATTCAAAAATTCTCGACACGGGACTTCCCGTCAAAACAGAAAGTGGTAAATAATGAAAAAGATTTTGTTGAACAGTATGTATTAAAAATGGATCAAATCATCGGAACATAAACCTTTAACTGAATATTTTCCATTAAGTCAAGATTTGGTTTCAAATTGAAATGTTTGCTTTTGTGTAGTCTTGGTGCATTTTATATTTGACGAAAATGGAACATTTATTTATTTTTGCACACTACTTTCATTTGTGTTGACTGGGTATGACTGTAGAACTGCAACGGCAAATGCACGCTGGCTCTCTTTCTCTCTCTCTCTGTACTGCTATAGATTTAGCGTTCTTCCTCAGCCAAATATGTACCTTACGTTTATGTGCATACAGAATGCTCATTTGAGATATGAAACATAACCGGTCGGTGTGGAAGCAGACAACTGAATGGTGAATTTAAGCCATTCCAGTGGGTTTATATTTGGGAATCTGAGTCAGTGCCTTACACCCCTCGAACCTCATGTCCTAGCCTCCCAGCTAATAGTAGTGCTTTCTGTTTCTTCCTTTGAATGATTTATACAGACTACTACCACCTGCTGGTATGAAAAGTTATTCCCTTTCAGGTCCAGAACGCATGTACTAGCTGGTCGTTGCTGTAGTCTTTGTGGTATGCAGGTTTTCTAAGCTCTATTTATGCTCTTTGTAATGTTGCAGACATTTCCCCTTTATACTTTTTGCAAGGTTTGTGCCTACAACCGTAAAATGATCTGATCCTTATTTAATCATGTCACAACCTCTTATATTTTTATCTGATGGCAGTTTTGAAAATAGAATGTCTCCCTACTGGAGCTTTCAGTCACAGAGGTTCATTTACTCCGTTCTGGGTGCTGTAAATAAATGTGCTGTGTTTGAAGCACTGGAGTAATTTTTTTTTTTTTCTCCTTAATAAATCTTCCACTACTTTCATTTTTGTTCTGTGTGTTCGCCGTCTTTCCCTCCTCTTCTTCCTCCTTCTTATCCTCCTCCTCCTCCATAATAAAGTCATAGCTGTGGATGTTATGCTTGAACAGGCAGGCGTTTTCTTGACAAGCAGCATTAGATCAAACCTGCACGGCAAGCCTGTAGGAATATAGAATATAGGTAGTAGGTGGAGAAAAGGAGGAGGGAAGGATCCCCATCCTTCCCTAAGGAGAAAAAGAGAAAGAGAGAGAGAGAGACAGGAAGGGAGAATATGAATAGGAGGAGGAGTCTGACAAGATGAAGGAGGGGGGAGATTTTATGGTCTGAGGAGAAAAGTGCAGAGGTTGCAGCTCTTTGCCACCCAGCAGTTCCTCTCATACATCCAATTTGTTTCTCCTCACTACGGGTCTCACACACGCACGAAGTCACGGACAAACATCTTTGGCTTGCTATTTTTACGAGGACATTCATTGACATTATGCATTCCCTGACCATAACCTGACTGTAACCTTTACCCTAAAACCAAGTCATTCAAACAGCCCTGTGAACACACGAGGACCGACCAAAATGTCTCTCCAATGGCCTAAAGCCTAACCTGGTCCCCAAAAAGATACTTGTACAAAATACAAACACACACACATGTCAGCATGTCCATCTTTTATAATTCTCCTACTTAGATCTGATTTCAAGCTGAAAAAGTCCTCAAAAAGATATACACACTCACATCTGTGTAATGTCTGGACAGATGCAAAGAGTCACACTTACTACCCACTACTACAACACACGCACTCATTCACTAATATCCCTATATACTTCTTTGACCGCAGTGGTCCCCACAGCGATAGATAAAAACACTTGCTTGTGTAATGTCTGGACAAAGGCACGTTTCTACAAACCCACAAACAAAAAAACATGATCTTTATGTTTTTGTGAGGACATTCCATTGACATAATGAATTCTGAAACTGTAACCCACAAAGACAGAGTTTGGCCCCCACATCCTGACAAAAACAAGAACACACAAGATGCTGTCGTTTTGATTAGTGTATGAAACGCTGAAGTCAAGTGTGTGTACATATCGAATGTGTTATTCACCAGCACCTCACTGCTACGACAATCAATCTGCAAGATGAAAAACAATTTGACCCTCAATTCATAGTTTTGTTTCAACCAATGCAAAAGCTAAGGCTAAAGACGCCCGACACTGTTAAATGTCTTTTCGTCAGTTTTGTAGGCTTTAAAGCGGCACAGTGTTCACTTGCAATTACAATCGCATCCTTACGTTTTCTCTTAAAATCAGTAAAGCGATGAATCAGTCAACTTGTTGATCAGTTAATCCTTGTGGTGCGACTAGAAAGTAAACATAAGCTAAATGTAGTAGCCTGTCATATCCAGACTGTTACTTTCAGAACATGAGTCTGGTAACTCTCCATCTGGATGAGCCATGTTTCAACTGATACAGAGGAAGAAATTGCCTTTGCATCAATTGGATAGTCCTCCGACCAGAGAAAGACCATCTTTACACCACAAGTTGGGCTAGGGAAGTTGGGCTAGCTTCCTTGCAAGGGTTTTGGCAGAATAATACAAAATATTTAAACACATTTGTGGGATTTTTTCACCACATTTAAACATTACCAAAAACTACTAAATGATGTACAATTGAAATTACTGATATAACTGATAACATATTAGGACAAGCTGTCATTGAAATTGATCCTTCAATGCTGCCTTCACAACGCTTATAAGCCAATTTTCCAGCTACTATTTTTAAGCTAGCCTAAACTTGCTATTGGAACATGAGTCTGGTAGCACTCCATCTGCATCAAAACAGATAAAAGAAACAACTTCTGCATCAATTGGATAGTCCAACAACAAGTCAGAATTATAGAAGTATGCAACATTACGCGATTAAGGCATTCTTGACATGACCTTAATCGCTGTTAACTGTTAGTCCTCAAGTTATTTCCTGTTAATATCTTTTACAACAGACATGATAGTGGACTCTAAACATCTGGCCTCTGAGACGGCAGCCATTTGGCTGTAAGCAAATTTAACTCCATGGCGCTCAGATGGCGCTTACATGGCCCTTACAGGCTGGCCTTAGGCAGATGGGTCCCTCCATATGAGCTGGGTTCTGCTCAAAGTTTCTTCCTGTTAAAAGGGAGTTTTTCTTGCCACCGTCGCCTTCAGGCTTGATCTGGGGGTTTCAGGCCGGGTTTTTGTAAAGCGTCTTGAGACAATTTGTATTGTTATTGACGCTATATAAATAAAATTGAATTGAATTGAATTGAATGATGTGTTTGGCTATGTCGCTGTTACTCGTCTGTCCACATAAAGCCTGCCCAAATGATTTGATTGGCCCGGCAGATCTTTGCAGGAGCATAATCAGTGGAGAGACTCCAGATTTTATACCACTAAATATCTGTGGGTTGGAGAAGTTTGATCTAGCTCCCAGGCTATAAATGTAGTTTGGTACAAGTATATCCAAAAACATCAAAGAAAGGCAAATGGACCTGTAGAGTTTCTTGAATATATTTCACCACTCATCTGTGTAGCTTCTTAAGTTCTAAAGGACTTGTGGGAAGTTGGGGTGTAAATGGGGACATCTGTGGGTGTCACCAATCAGAAACTCGCTTGACCAGTAACAAGTAGCTCAGTTTAGTAAATTTACTTGGCTACATTAGCTGGAAAAAAGTAGTTAAAGCAGGAGAAAGAGGAGGAGGGGGATAAATTAGGGTAGAAGAAAGAGCAGTGTTGCAGATGCAGAGGGGAGGACACAGAGTTTATGGCCTTTTTTGAAATGAATACAAGCAGGGAAAGGAAGTGTAGATGGATGTGAGGTCATTCCAGGACATGCTGTTTTAAATAAACGCCACCGTATCGCCAAATCAGTTCAGCTACAGCTGCTGTAAATCCTGCAGCGTGGCCGCCCTGCAGCCAACTTATCATGTCACACACTCATGCATATATATATATATATATATATATATGTCTACTGCAGCCGGCCTGCTTTATGACTGCACACACCCCCATACGTATAGACAGACGTTGTGTCAGGCTGATAACTAGCCTTTTTTCATCTTGAAATAACCCACATCCCTCCTGTCTGTGTGTGACATAGACTGTATATAAGTATGGACAATGTGTCCCCACTTCCTTGCGTTGGCCAAACTGGCACTATTTTCCTGGGAATACAGTACGATCCGAGAGTGGAGCCAAGTGGAGCCAAGCGGAGCTGCGTTATCGATGACCCGCCCATACTTCCGCAGACTCACTCGCGTTTTCTTTGTAACTGGTGGAGGTAGAGCAGAGCACAGTATTAATTCAAAGAAATATTGGATTATACACTGTAATTATTTTCTTCATTTTTTTTTTCCAACTCTCACAGTGGGACGATTTTACGGAGCAGTTCGCATGGCAACTGGTAGTCGCCATTATGTCACATCCTTTTTCTATAGTGTCAAATAAGTAACTAAAACATAACTTATCCAAAAAAATAACACTTCAGCATGCATCAACATCATATTAACTACATGAAATGACAGAAACCATACTTGAAAAAAAAAAATTGACATGTATAGTGTTTTAGTTTGGCCCAAGTCATGGAGGAGGTGGAGCTTATGACCTATACACTGTAGTCAGTCACCAGGGGGAGCTTCACTTTTGAGGGGCAGTTCTGCCATCCATCTTTATACTGTCTATGGTGTGTGGTCAGGAAACCTTTAGTTGTAAAACACCTTTTGCATATGTGAGCAGTTCGAAGAGCTTCACAGGTGATTTGTGTTAACAGACAAATACAAAAAGACCTTAGATTTGTTCATATTTTACTGCAGACATCAATTTTCTCCTGATAAATATTCGCCAGATCTGCTTTGTATATACTTTGTATATACTGTTTCCTTTTCTAATTTTAAAGCCAAGTGTGGATTTATAGCTTTGTGACAGCTGAAACTCTTGACAGCCGTTTGCCAAAGTGTTTCTGTCGTGCCGGAGCTTCCCCATTGATGAGGAGCTCCACGCAGAGCCAGGCAGGTGTCGGAGGTTGTGTAACTGTCCGTGTTGGCAAGCGAGCGGCGCGTCGTGAACGGGAAGAGAGGCGTGAGCTGGCAGGAAGTGGTCGTTTTGCCAGAGAGGGACTCCCTCCGATGGGAGGGGCTGAGTAACACCGACACTCCTGCAGGGAAAGGGAGAAAGACAGAGAGGCACCACCTGTCCACACACAGTCGTGTTTCCATCGCTTCACAGGACTTTACTTTGACTTACATTAATTTCCTAGAGAATCCTTTCAGTCACAGGCCATCTCTTTTAAATGTCCTTCATCCCCTTACAGACTAAACATCTTTAGCATCTTTAGTCTTCAAGTCGTGAAGGATTTCTGTTTCTATCATATGAATCATCTTGCTTAGACCTTGCATTAACATTCGTCCCGGGTGATCTGTTCACAAGTGGCCAGCTGAAAGTACAAATGTTAACAAACCCAGAGTGCATTTGAGTGATCTGATCTCAGTCCACATGTGGAGGTGGTCTGGGACAGATTTGACCTCATTTCTGGTAGCGTGAATACACAATGAGTACTGGGTCACATTAAAGACCACCTACTCAACAGGGGTGATCGGTGGAAGAGGAGTTTAACTCATTCATTCAACCACTATTAGATATGATCACCTGAATAAGTGACATCTATTCATTAGTAATGAGAGCCAGTCTCTCCTGGAGCTTCAGGATCATCTTCCCCTTCCTCTGATTGTTTGAGGAAGAATCTTCTGACTGCCTTTACTGCTTTTCCACACCCAGTACACATTTGGAGGTGGTCTGTGACACATTGGAACTCATTCCTGGTGGTGTAAACGCACAGTGAGTCCTAGGTCACATTGACAGACGATCTACTCAAATAACATCCTCAGCATAAGCATCGTTTTGTCTCATTGATTCAGAAAGGAAATGCTCAACTACTTGGATAACGCACCATAAGATAGGTGGTTCCTTACTATGTTCTTTGTATATAAAATGCATGGCCAAGTACTTTCATGCATATTGTGGGTTGTATTCAGTTGTATAGCTTCCTGGGACTTTTCAGTAGATGACTACTCACACACTTACTTACCTTATCGACAAATTTCCTCTTTCTGACACACTGATACTTTCAGCTAAATTTCAAAGCTGGCAATGTGTAAAACCCTTAGTTGACAAGAAGTTGCTTAAAAATGTGTAACACAAAATTGGATGATACATTCTAATTTAAGCTTTATACAGCCTAAACTGAGCGATCAGGGGAGAAGGGACCCGATGGTCACTCTGTCATAGTATTCCTCTGTGGAGAGGGGAGAACCTTCCAGAAGGACAACCATCTCTGCAGCAATCCACCAATCGTGGCCAGATGGAAGCTGCTCCTTAGTAAAAGGCACATGGCAGCCTGCCTGGAGTTTGCCAAAAGGCACCTGAAGGACTCTCAGACCATGAGAAACAAAATTCTTTGGTCTGATGAGACAAAGATCGAACTCTTTGGCATGGATGCCAGGCGTCATGTTTGGAGGAAACCAGACACCGCTCATCACCAGGCCAATACCATCCCTACAGTGAACCACGGTGGTGGCAGCATCATGCTATGAGGATCACCAGCAGGAACTGAGAGACTAGTGATGATAGAGGGAAGGATGAATGCAGCAACGTACAGAGATATCCTGGATGAAAACCTGCTCAAGAACGTTCTTGACCTCAGACTGTTGCGACGGTCCATCTTTCAGCAGGACAACAACTCGAAACACACAGCCAAGATATCAAAGGAGTGGCTTCAGGACAACTTTGTAAATGTCCTTGAGTGGCCCAGCCAGAGCCCAGGCTTAAATCCGATTGAACATTTCTGGAGAGATTCAAAAATGGCTGTACACCGATGCTTCCCATCCAACTCGAAGTAGCTTGAGAGGCGCAGCAAAGAGAAATGGGCAAAACTGCCCAAAGATAGGTGTGCAAAGCTTGTGGCATCATATTCAAAAAGACTCGAGGCTCTAATTGTTGCCAAAGGTGCATCAATAAAGTATTGAGCAAAGGCTGTGACTACTTATGTACATGTGATTTCTTAGTTTTTTATTTTTATTAAATTTGCAAAAATCTCAAAAAAAAAAAAAAATTCACATTGTCATTATGGGGTGTTGTGTGTAGAATTTTGAGGAAAACAATGAATTTAATCCATTTTGGGATAAGGCTGTAACATAGCAAAATGTGGAAAAAGTGAAGCTCTGTGAATACTTTCTGGATGCTCTGTAAATTTGACCCATTTGACGTGTTATTATGAGATGTCCTTACAAAAAAAAAGAAAAAAAGAAATGATTTAAAGCAGGATTTTGACGAATCTGTGACACATATTGGTCTGTAATAATCCATGAACATATAGTCTTCTGATTTTAACTATTGCCAAACTAATTCAGAATTATTTGCGCATAATTTCAAATAAATTAGGTGTCTTGGCAAAAAAAAAATAACAAAAAGAATAGCACGGTGTGTGGTAATAACTTTAAATTATGTTAACTAAAACAGCATAACACAGACTTTTATATTACATGCTTTATGAAAGCTTAAACCGGTCCGGGTTTATATTGACATGGGGTGATAGAAGTCGCATGGCATATCCTAGCTGTTAACTAGATAATAAATAAATCTAAACAAGAAGAGAAGGCTGTGTGTAATTAAAGAAAATCAATCATCATGTGATTCATTTTACTTTACTGACAGAGATTAGACGTGTATTTTAGTGTTTTAGTTTGGCCCAAACCCCATCCACTAACATGGAGGGGGTGGAGCTTATGACCTATACTGCAGCCAGTCACCAGGGGGAGCTCTACTTGCTTTGGCTTCACTTTTGAGGAGCTGTTCCACCTTCTGTCTTTATACTGTCTATGGTTGAGATCCATTGTTTTGGGGCTGCAGCTGTTTGCACATTAGCCTTTTTGTTTAGATTAATTTACACTCACAAATATGTAAATATTGCTCTTACTGATCAAATGCCGACTTGGTAGAGTTGTAAATTAATGAATAAATTCAGTTACATCTGTGCCTCCTCCATGGAGATAACTTAATGAAACTTTTTATTTGGTAAAATACTTTGGCTTACACTAGTGCACCCACACACATTCTGTATGTGCCTCCTTGCTTCCCTCCCTCCCTCTCTCTCTGCAGTATGCAATTTATCACCTCTCTCTATTAGGGCGTCAGATTTTAGAGGCTGAATGAATCCTTATGCTCTAAAACCGCTGCAGGAAACTGTCTGTGTCTGTCTACAGGCTTTATGTTTTTGTGTAGCAGCATGTCACTTGTCTTCATGTTGTCCATTTCATCACATGTCCTGCCACAGTGTAACCTTGGCGTCCGCTGGGTTTGTCTGAGGCGTCACGTTTCTTGCTCTCTTCACTTTCGATCACATCCAGACGGCGTCGCTGCTGCAGCTCGGAGCTTTCAGAGTTTATCTGTGTTTTCTGGGCGGCGCTGTTTCCACCTTTCTTAAGCTGGCAGTGTCAGAAGTTACATCACAGCTTCGCCGTTGGCTGCTGCCACACCGGTTAGTCAGAACAACTTCTTGGCAACCGCATAAGGGATTTTCTCAACAACTTTCACACATGGTGAATCATGTGTCACTTCCTCCGGAGCCACTTGCTTCGGTTACATATTAATTTGTCATAGTTTCACACCTGCTAATTTTTTATTGTTTGGTATTTAAATAAAACCAGACAAAAGTGGTTTATCTGCTGACGTGCGGAGACAGAAAATTAACTAAAGAGCAGAGTTTAGTGTCTTTTTCTCTGGAGCTCTTAAAACATCCCTGCATGCAGAGGAGATTCTTGAGTCTAACGGGGCCCTAGGCCACTAGATGTGATCAAGGAAAACGGAGATGGACACACGGCTCTGCTAGCTAGTTTAACTAGTAGAGCAGTCAACCCTTAAAGGAAAAAACAAAGCTCTAGTTTAAAGTTTGTGGTGTGGTCCACCAGGGGACAGTTTTTTTTTTTTTTTGTGCAGAGGTCTCAGAAACTCATGTTATGGGTTAAAATAAACATAAAACTCAAGCAGAAAATCAAACTGCTTTTCAGATCACACAGTTTAAAAATACTAAATTCCAAATAAACATTTTGATATAGTTTACAGAGCATTTTAAAGATCCTCTAGAGGCTAAGTTGAGCCTCATAAAGAGTACACAACTTCAGTAAATGTTCCTGCAGATTATTCGTCTCCAAGTGTGGCTGAATGCCAGCTCTGCAGTTTATTATGTTTGTATTTACTGTACATGTGTGTTCATGTGTGTAGGCGTTCATATGTGTATGTGTGGCGGCAGCGTTTTACACCACGGGAACAGACATATGGTGCTGATCACATGCTAATAAGAAGGGCAGTCCCAACGAGAGGAGACAATACAAAGCCAAGATGGAGGAAAGTATAGCAGAGTGACCTTAGAGAGAAAGAGGAAAGAGAAAATGGTGAGAAAAGAAAGGGAAAACAACTGTTAGCTGTGAGTCTAGGCAGCTAGGAAGAGCTACCTGCTATTAGCTGGGAGGGTATGAAACAGTAAGAGCTTCTGTTAGCTGGGATGCTAGGAAGCTAGGAAGAGCTACTATTAGCTGGAAGACTAGGAAACAGGAAGAACGAATATTAGCTGGGAATCTAGGAAGTGTGGAAGAACTACTATTAGCTGGGAGGCTAGGGAGCTTGGAAGAACCACTGCTAGCCTGGAGGCTAGGAAGCTAGCAAGAGCTACTATCAGGTGGGAGGCTAGGAAGATCTATTATTATCTGGGAGGCTAGCACACATGCTACTAAGCGTCGCACAGAGCTGGCCTCTCCTTATTCATGCTGATCAGTTGGTCTACACTTATTCATTCTAGATCATCATGGAAATGTTTGTGGATTGGAATGTACAGATTAGATCCGAAATGCTAATGCTGAAAAATACCTTTGCATAAATTCGATAGCCCTGCCACTAATCAGAGCCAAAGTCAACTCCACGGTGCTCAGATGACGTGTGTGACTTCGTTGCTGTTATTCTTATGTCCATCACCAAATAAAGCCTACCTAAACGATTTGATTGGCCTGGCAGATCTTTGCTGGAGCATAATCAGTTTTCAAAGGAGAGAATAAGATTTCAGGGTGGGTATATATTCGTGATCCCCAGAGGACTAATTTAGACATCCTTATGCGTCATCTAAAGTCTAATTTAATCTTTAAAATGCTCCCTTCCTCCTATTGTCAGTGGTTGACAAAACTCTCTAAACCATGTCACGAACTGTCAGTATCATTTCAGTCTCTCCT
Source organism: Chelon labrosus (assembly GCF_963514085.1). Classification (NCBI taxonomy): domain Eukaryota; kingdom Metazoa; phylum Chordata; class Actinopteri; order Mugiliformes; family Mugilidae; genus Chelon; species Chelon labrosus. Next base: position 24,403,925 of record NC_140351.1, on the reverse strand, counting down.
CCTGTCCCCCCCCATGCTTAACGTTTGAGCTCCTTCAAGCGTATTCATTGTTGTGATGCTAATGGATAACCCTACAAAGACGTTTATGCTCTGCAGAGAGGGTGTTTGTCTGTTTTGGTCTTTACATAACCTTTTCCTTTAGCTCCTGTCTAAAGACAAATTACAAACATTGTGCGCAAGACAAATAATGGCTGAGCTGGCGTGACCTTTCACGAACATATTAATGTTCCTCAGAGGAAGAATTATGCAGCTTCTATTCAGTCTTGTATTTGAACCGGTGCCACCACTGTAAAGTCAGAATAACCTTGAGCTGTACTGTCTGCCAGAACCAGATTCATATTGTGTGTGTGTGTGTGTGTGGGTTTTTTTTTTTTTTGCGGGGGTGCTGACCGGTCCAGTCCAGTAGAATATGACACCAGCAGCAGAGCAGAGGTAAAATCTTCATGGATTTAGGAACTATAATCCACTTTGCTGCAATGCCACTGCAATGCAACACCCTTTGTCTTCTTCTGGGATGCTCCCGGAGTGTGTGTGTGTGTGGTTGGTGTGTGTGTGTGAATGGACAAATATTTGAGGGGGACAAATAGACAATGAATGATGGAAAGAAAGCTGATTTTAAACTTTTCCGTGTTTGTCCATTAGTTCAATTAGAATCATAGCTGACAGCCGCAGCTCTCACCTCATCTGACCTCTGCCGAGAAGCCAACATTTAGATTTTTACGCCTCTGATTCATGTCGGGCTCATTTCACTACCGCACTGCAAATCATACATTTGTCAACTGACGCCTCTGTGAGTACTTAAATCCAGCTGCAAACAACGGAGATTTGAAGGTGAGCTGTCGAAGGTCAGCATTTAGCAGCTGATATTTAGCTCAGGACCAGGAATACGCACAAGATGGGCATAAACACAACTGGACATGGAAAACAGAACCTGATATAATAATTTGATTTGGTGAAAAAACTTATTTAGGTGGAGCTGTCCTCTACTGATTAACAATCAATTTGTATGAATGATTTCATACAAAGATAAAATAATACAGGATACCCTTGAGATTAATTCAGATGTGGTCAAGTCGGTTGATATCGTTTGGTTTTGTCCAGCTGTTACTTGAAAGAAGTTGCATCACATATAATAATTCTCAAATGGCCAACAATGTATAAACCACAACTACCAAAGAAAAATTTTGGCTTTGTCGATATTTGTTTAGCAGCTCTCTCCTAGTGACAGCTGGGATAGGTTCTTGCCATCCGCCTCATCGTCCAGAATAAGGAGTTTTAGATAGTGGATAATTGATGGACTCTCCGATATGCGGTTCTGAATAGTTTCTAACTTCCATACTGTGTACTCAATCTCATTGGTTAATTTCATGAAACTATTCTTGTCAGAATATGAGTCTGGATTTCATTGTGACGCGTGTTTCAACCAATGCAGAGAAAAGCTACCTCTCCATGCAATTGGATGGTCCAGAGATGGTTGATGCTTCTCAAATGCCTAAATTGCTCTCAACTATTTGTCCTTTAGAGTTGTTTCTTGTCAATATCTTTTACATCAGATGTGATGGCAGACTCAGACGGCAGCCATTTTGTCGCAAACAAATTCAATTCAAGGCGTTCAGGTGACATCTGTGACTACCTTGCTGTTACTTTTCTGTACCCAAACGCTTTGAATGACCCGGCAGATCTTTTCTGGAGTATAATATGTTCCCAGCGGAGAGACTCTGCTCCAACTTTACACCACAAACATTTTGTGTGACCTAGCCTGGCTAGCTTCCAGACGAGGTCTCTACAGTTTTAAAAAAAAATTGTAGCGACAATTTTCACAGTTTTCAGAAATGGATTAACCCGTAGTTAAATTTCCAGTGATTGTTTTTGGAAGCAGGACAATTCTTTATATATAATCTATTTTGTTTTTCCAGCTCCATGGACTAGTCATCATGATATTCAGCTCATCTATCCTCCCCTACCTTCAGCCCCGCCCTCCGATTCATCGACTACTATCAGAGTTCTGGGCCAATGGCTGTGCAGCGTCGCGAAGATGCCTCTGCACAGGAGGCCACGCCCCTCCGCCTGTGACATGGCAGGACTCAGTGGAGGTGTTAGGCCACTCCTACCCTCGTGACGACTTCACCAATGTCACTTCGAAGATCTTGTCCAAGGTGGGCCGCAACCTTCACAACCAATCCCATCATCCTCTGTGGCTGATCAAGGAACGAATCAAAGCTCACTTCTACAGGTAGGCAATGGGTAAAGTCACACCATGATTCTGATGTAACAAAAGAATAAACGTGAATGAGTAACTGGACTGTTGATGCTTTTAGTTGCACTAACTGGACAAAAGCAGAGACAAATCCAAACTAGAGGGCTAAAAGAGAACCTATGTGCATTTCCACTACAGCAACACATTTATGAGTTTATGATGTGCAGCTCTCCAGACAGAATGACATCATATTCATATCTTAAGTTCTCTAGTCAACGTTCCAAACCTTTGGTGGAACTCTGTGTTTGAGTCATATGTCAATCAGCCAAATTAAATTCCATGCCGTTCAGGTGATGTGTATGACTACGTCGCTGTTACTCTTCTGTCCATTATTAAAGTTTGTGGGGAGAGAAAGTCCGAACTGTCTTCATTCATGGTCTCTGGTTGCTTTCTGTGTGGACACCTCTTAAGATACCAGCCTGATTTTAAGTTTGGTCTACATCAACTGTATCATCACTGCAGTGACAAAGTAAAAACTTTCCTTTCCTATATATGAGTCGTCCTCTGTGGGTGTTCATTGGAACATACTGTCCATCGCCTCATATTCCACTTCTAAATAACACCAGTTTGTCCTTTAAATATGTCTCCTCGTCAGATGCTGCTGTATTTTTCCTTGTCATGTTTTTTTTTGGAGAGCTTCCTTTATTTTTGGAGTACAAACTGCTGACTAACTCTCTGCAGACTCACCGTGTCTACGGGGACAGGCGAGTGTAAAACTTAATCACTGCAGAAACTTGCCATCAGAAAACGAGCACAGCAGTGAGCGTATTAATGCTGCATTAATAAGTCATTAAGCAGTCACTGAGAGCGGGGGCTGACAGAGCTTTATGACTCTGCCATTTCACAGGTCGTGACCTTTAGTCTTTAGAAAAGCCTGCATGCTCTGATAGAAGCAGGATGGCAGACGACAAGCAGACCTGAGTTTACGAACCAAGACATGTAGGGTTATAGAAAAATAAAAAAATGGAACCTCAAAAACCTTATGCCAGTTTTACTTTCAACATCTAGACAAATTTGCATCTTCAAAATACACCGACATGGGACTATTCTTGACAAAACGAAGGACCATGCAGTGTCTTGCTGATTTATGAAACCCTCAGTATCTGTGTCATTAACACTTGAGGAGTCATAAACAAAGACAACTAGACTTGTTGTGTCTTTATAAGGTGAAGACACTACTTGGATGAGTGGTGACACATTTTCAGAAAGTTCAAATAAGTTCGTCACAAACATGCTGACCCAAAGACAACTGGACTTGTTGGGTTTCTTGAAGATGTTTCAACAAAATCTTCAGTTCGAAGAGACTGCCAGGGAGGGGTTTAAAATTGGAACATCTGGGGGTGTTGCTCATATGAAACTTGAATGTCTAGCTATGTCCTATTGCCCTTGTTTCAGTTTTTTTTTTGGATCAGGCAAGTCAGTTTGTCTTTGTTTTAGGACGATTGAGAACCTTCACAGACACTTGAACAGAAAAAATGGTCACAAAAGTCAAACACTTGAGAGTCTGCCACTAGCACTTTGAGCTACATGTCAACATGCTGATCACACCATCTTAGTTTGCTAGTTTGTCTTATTTGTCATAATGCACTAATGACTGCTTTTATCCATCCACAGCTCCTTCATTGGCCGCTGGGGAAACCCACTCTTCTCTGTCCATGACAACCTCAGCCCCGTGGTTACTGTGGAGCAGAATTTTGACAGGTTAGCAGCTTCACGATTGTTTTATTGATTCATGCAGTTGACAATGTGAAATCCCCCAAAAGTTCCGGAAGAGCTTTTGTAAGAACTTTCCCAGGAGTAAATGTTCTCTCTCATGCTGTAATTTCCAAAGCAGTGTCAAAGGACAGAGGCCCATAAGGTCAAAAGACATTATTTGTCTTTTGCTTTACATACTTTGTTCACCTGGACCACAGTTAAAACCTCCAAGAATAGTCACCCTTGAACATTGTCCTTTGCAAAAGTGGGCGGTAGATGTTGGAGTTTGGAGTCATGTGAATTTCAGGTGGACACCTCCCACAGATGTTCCTGATAAAACCCCAAGTCTCTACCTGTCATTTAGGACCAAAGAAGACACTAGCAGGCATGAGGAAACATCTTAAAGAAGCCCAACGAGTCTAGTTGCCCTTGTTCCAGCTTCATCTTGAATAATGTAATCCAAAAACGCAGATCTGGGAACATCATTTCTCAAACGGTTTTTGATCCTTGTAAAATATAAACACACGTTAAGTTTCAAATGAAAAACATTACCACTTTACCAAAATAGATCCAACATCCAACCTGGGCAATCAGATCACAAGCAGCCATCTGCAAGTACCTGCAGTGTACGTCTGGATATTCTTTATTAAAACAGGGACATTGTGATTTTAACATTTCCATTAAGCAGATGATTTTACTAAACTAAAGTATTTATGTCTTGGACCAACAGTTTGTTGATCCCACCCGACCATCCCAGCAGGAAACGAGGAGATAACTACTACCTGAACAGGTGAGTGACACTGCTCACCACTCACATTTTTATTTGTAGTGAATTTCTAACTGCCATGTTAAATTTAGAAAGATAAACAAAAGCCATTTACAGTGATATCTAGCTTTGTTTAGAATTTATCCTTGCAGTGTCTGGACGTCTAGAAAGAATTGATAGCCAGTATAGAAAACTACAATCATCCCATCCCACCATCAATAATAATTGGCTAAGAGGTAACTGCCATCGTTGGCTGTGCAGAGAAATGAAGTTTACACAAACAACCAGACGTAAAGATGCTTTTGCTCAAAACTGTACAATTCTCCATCACACTTGAAATGGACGGAAGTATAATTAATGATCAGTAAAAGTGACTTCCACTAGAGACAAACTGTCAGCTACCAAGAGAAGGACGACCAGGGAATCATGGGGTTGAGGAGAAGGATTTTTTTTAAATCATTGTCGTAATTCTTTAAACTGTTTACTTATTCAAATACTCAAACTTGTTTTTATGTTTGTGGCCAGAACAACGATGCTCCGCGCTCACACGTCTGCTCACCAGAGGGAGCTGGTGAGGTCGGGCCTGGATGCATTCCTATTGGCTGGGGACGTTTACAGACGAGACGAGATCGATGCCCACCACTACCCCGTCTTCCACCAGATGGAGGGAGTACGACTCTTCTCCAACCACGAGGTGTCTGGTGTATTTTACTGCGAACGGTTTTGTCTCAAAAATCATACAAAAATTTGCACTGCCATCTAGTGGCTACAGGAAGCTCTGTCAAAAAGCAGCTGTACGTCAAAGTTGACTGTGAGGTTTTTATTTCTGTTGTCTTTAGGGGATTAATTTCTCTTCATTTATTTCCCATTAAATGAAATCTACTATTTTTATGTTACATTATTATTACATTTTATGTTGTGCTTGTAAATGAAACTTGGTTTTCTACAGACGAAACTCTATGTTTTGATATATATTTGTGTGTGGACAGGAGTGAAAATCTAAGTTTCAAACAGAAAAACTTTTTGTAATTTATAACATTTGAAAGCAGAAACCAGCTGTGCAGGAAATCTTCTGCTCATAGACAATGACAGTCGTCACCATGTCAACTTCCTATGTAGACAAGAAGCTATAGACAAGCGAGTCCTTTCTCGTTGCTGATGGCGATCCTGTGCTCCAGCTGTTCTCCAGGGTGCGGAGCGGCGAGGAGCTGTCTCTGTTTGAGGCAGGAGGTCGGCGGACTCCTCAGAAACAGAAGACACACAGTCTGGAGGCTGTGAAGCTCGTGGAGTTCGACCTGAAGCAGACTCTGACTCAACTCGTCACCCAGCTCTTTGGCCAAGGTACCAGGGGAGATCTCCTCCTCCTTCCTTGTCTTCTATCTTCTTCAACCATTCTTTTTTATTTTCTTCTCCTCTTTTTCCCAACTCCTTATATTCATCACTGTTTTCCTCTTTCTCTGCCTCATATCCCCTATCTCCTCTCTTTTTATTCCTCCTCACCTTCTTCTTCTACCTCCTCATCCACCTGTTCTTTCCTTTTCATTCTCCTTCTCCTTGTCTCCTCCTCCTCCTCCTCCTCTTTTCTTCCTCTTATCTTCCCCTTCTTTAGTTTCATCCTCCTTTTCTTCCTCATCTCGTTCTTCTCCTCTACCCTATTTTTCTTATTGCCATCTTCTACCGCCATTCCTTCACCTGACTTTTTTCCTTTTCTTGTTCTCCGTATCGTCGTCCTGTTCTTCCCTCTACTCTTCCTCTTCATCTTCCCTTCTCCCCATCCTCCTCCTTCTCTTCCTTACCATAGTCTTCTACTTCTTCATCCTCCAGCTGGTGTTTCCTTTTTCCTCTTCTTCTCCTCTTCTCCTTTTTGTTCTTCTTATCGTCTGCCCCATTTGTTCCATCCTCTTCTTCTGTTCCTCACCTTCTGTTTCTTCCTTCTGCTCCACCTGGTGTTCTCCTCACTTTCCTTGTCTTCATCCTAATCTCTTCTGTCCTCTTTCTCTTCCCTACCCATTTCTTACCATCCTCCACCCCTCTGCCTGATGTTTTTTTCCTTTAACTTTTGCTTCCTTCCTTATTTCTCCTCATCTCACCTTCTCTACATCCTCCTCCTCTCTCTCCTCCTCAACTTCTTCTTCATCCTCGTTCTCCTTCCTCTGATGTTTTTCCAATTCCCTTTTTTTAATCTCCTCCTCATTTTTGTCCTCCTATTTTCATCCTCCTTTCCTCCCCCCCTCAGATCTGGAGGTCAGGTGGGTTGACTGTTACTTTCCCTTCACTCACCCGTCCTTTGAGATGGAGGTGCGTTTCCACGGCGACTGGATGGAGGTTCTGGGCTGTGGAGTGATGGAGCAGGAGCTGCTGAATTCTGGTCAGAACACAAACACAAACACACATACGCTGCTTTGACCTCGAGAGTTTTGTGTTTGGTAAAGCATTGTCTGGTCGCTGCCTCGGGCCGTTTTGCAAGGCAACGACCAGCCGGTTGCTCAGATGCGACTCGGTCTGCCCTGCACCCTCAGGTGAAGTGCATGCTAGGAGTTTCAGGCTGTATATGCGTAGGAGGTGGACAGGAGAAATGCTGTAGTTTTTTAAGTTCAGTGCTGCTGGATTTCTTTGACTCTGCTTTGTCAAGTGATATGTATTTAGGTTTTAACAAGACTCTAGTTGCCAAGGTAAATAAATAAGTAACTCTTTTATGTTTTACAACCGAACCAAATGTCTTCAAGTGAAACAAGCAGAACATAAAAAATATTGCTACTGAATGAAAAAAACAACATTCAAAGAATGCATTATCCATTCTGAAGCATGGTGGTAGCAGCATCATGTTCTGGAGCTGTGACCAGGACCTGGGACTTTAGTGATGGTTTTAGTAGGGGTTCATGATTATTTCTGGTGTACTGACGGAGGTAGTTGTCCTCTGTTTGTAAAGACAATAGCAGCTTTCTTACTCTTCTACAGACATTTGACAATGTAATAAAGTTGAGCTTCTGACCATGTCTGTTGGTGGGTCACGTGCAGCAGTACGAGTCCATGCTAGCTTAGCAACTTCCATTCCACAAATGGCCCAAATGGGATCTCGCTCATGTTCTTCTATTCATTGAGAATTCAGTAAACTACTTCTTCTTCCATTATACTTCCCGCAGAACCACTTTTTCAACTGCAGAAATATCAACTCAGTACCATCAACTTCATACTGTCTATAACTGACCACACTGCATTATCTCTGCAGGTGTGTGTTTTTGTGTGTGTCTGAATTAATTTCCGACTTCGAGCCTCAACTGAAATGGATGGTTTCAGGACACACGTGTGACATGAAAACTCCTGTAGCCATTTTACTCATTGGCGTGCCTTAGTGTGTTTGGGTGAGGTTCAACTGATGCTGAAGCTCTGTTGCTGGTCCAAACCTTTATCTAGCAGATCTACATTCATTCAGTTATGGTGTCCTCATGTCTATTGAGGCCCTGTTCAGACCTTGCATTAACATCCGTCCTGGGAATCATATCAAAAGTGTCCATCTTAAAGTACAGGGGTGAACAAACACAGGACACATTTGAAGTGATCTAATCTCAGACCACATGAATAGATGGTCTGGGACACATGTGATCTCATTCCTTTGGCAGTGTGAACACACAGTGAGTCCTGATTCACATTAAAGACTACCGACTGAACAGTGGTGATCTGTGGAAGAGGAGTTTAACTCATTCAGAAAGAAAGAAAACACACAACCACTATTATAAATGGTAATCTGAAAAGAAACAAAAGCACCATAAATGATGTCCGTTTATTAGTAATGAGAGCCTTTACTATCTAAATAATAAATAAATCTAAACAAGAATAAACTGCAAATGATTATGGAGTTAGAGTTAGAGTTATTTTCTCATAACCTACCATAATGTCTTTATTTCCCTGTGTATTAACAAAGATTTTTCTTTCTCTGCTGCAAACAGCTCAGCAGTGACATTACTCTGAGGATGGAAATGTCCTGGGTGCAGTTCTAATCCGAGTTTTGCCTCTAAAAAAATAAAAAAATAAGTCGGATCTAAACTTGTGTGTGTGTGTGTGTGTGAGAGAGAGAAACTTTACAGCTTGTTCCAAAATATGGATCATGTCCCCAAGTCATGACACACACACAACAAGCAGCTGTTCATGGTTCTGATCCAGCAGGAAGTAGAGATCCATTAGAGACAGCAGCTGTTACAATACTGACCACATGATGGCGCTGGTTATTTACATACAGAGAAACTGAGAGCAGATCTCAAGTGTTGGCATGGGACACGTGGATTTTATCACAAGTGTGATCATAGGTACTTAAATATGGACTGTTGTGACTAGTTTGCCCAAGATGGATGTTAATCGAAGCTGTGAACGGGTTCCTGCGTGGTGTGAAAAGCTGCTTACACAAAAAAAACACATCCTCTAATGACTCGCCTGGTATACCTGTTGACAGGTCATAGTAAACTCCTCCACCTGCTCTGCGTCTCTTTGCAAAGCCTTGTTTTTTACCTGTTGCTTTCAGAGCAACCTGAAAACAAAGTCATTTCATTCAGGATTATTTATTTTTTCGTAAAAGTTTGCACAGAAAATAAGCAACAAAGAAATAATCAATTATTAATACACGTTTACCCTGAACTGTGAGTGTCCTTTAACACAGCAAATACCTTTAGATGAAAACAACTGCAACCAGATTGTTTTTCAGTTTCAACCTGATCTCAGTTGGTGTTACTTCCTCTAAACGCGAGCAAACCTTCACAACAAGGTTGTCGTATCATAAAGTTGTCGGTTGTCTTTTTGCTGTGAGTCAGGACGACAAACCTCCTACAACACAACCTGGACTTTCCCTCTGAACACATCAGGAGTTGCAGCTGTGCACGTGACGTCGCGGTGCGCTTCATTCACAATTTTGTGTGCGTGTGTGTATGTGTGCTCGCTCTTGTAAAGAGGACCAGTTTGAGTTTCACGTCAGCAGAGTGAGGACATTTTCGCCGGTCCTCACTTTTTTATGAGGCTGTACACTTAGCTGAGATGGTTAGAGTAAGGGGCTAGGGAATGCATTATATGAATGAATGTCCTCACAAAGATAGCCATACAAACGTGTGTGTGAACCCTTACATGGAATTAAAGTCAGGGTAGTGACAGTTTGTGAAAATGTGAAACCCCTAAGTCGTCATCGGCAGCTCCTCTCTGTCCTTGGCACTGCAGCATGGACACACACACACACACACACACACACACACACCCACACACACACACACACACACACACAACACCACACACTCACACTTATCCTGCAACACATTCATTCACACACAGATGTAAAAACACGAACTTCCTTGCTCTCATTTACTTCACAAGTCAAGTTCAACAACTAAGCTCAAAACTGTGTTTCTATCTTTGTGAGGACCTTCCATTGACACAATGCATCCCCTGACTATAGCCTGATTCCAACCTTTGCCCCAAAACCGAGTCTGAAATGTTTTAAACCAATTAAAAGCGGCAGGGCCCAGAGACGAAAAAAGAAAAAGGCCCCTCTTGGACAACGCGGCCCCGCAATGTTAGCAACCCTGTAAGCGCTGGACCTCATAACTTGACAAAAACAAGACCACACACACCTCCTTCGTTCTCACTCTCTCATCTCTCCTCACCCTCTCCTCCGCCTCCCCCTGCATATCCATTGCCGCAGTGTGGCTCCGTTGCCTTGGAAACCACTCATTCAAACCCCACCGCCACCCCAACATCCCGACACCCCTCCTCCATCTCCAACACACAAACACACACACACACACTTTTTTTTTTTCTGAAGCAGAAAGTGAGAGACAATGAGGAAGAGCCAGCAAGGAAATGTGAGACGAGAGAGAACAGACATTATTGTGATGAAAAGAGAGAGAGAGAAAGAGAGAGGGGAGGAAAGAAGGTGATTGTGGGACAACAGGGAGGATGAGGGGAAGATTAAGCGAGCGGCCAGGCAACAGGGGACACCAGTTGGCGTGTTATTTAACGGCGTGGACCCGTGACCGCCATATGTGTTGCCTGAGGCCAAGGGATGATGGGGTGAGGAGAGAGGTGTGTGTGCCGGGGGTGGCGGGAGGAGGAGTTGAAGGAGGAAGGAGGGCCGGGGATGAAGAGGGGTGAAGGAAGGAGACGAAGGGTGGGGAGTAGAAGTGAAGGAAATGATGGATAGATGGAGGTGACAAAATGAGGTTTTAATAGAGATGGAGGGATGGGGGGATGAGAGTGAAAGAGAGAGAGAGAGAGAGAGAGAGAGAGAGAGAGAGAGAGAGAGAGAGATGTCTTCATTAATTCTCTGATGAGGGGGGAGGAGGTGGTAGAGCGAGGTAGTGAAAGAACAGAGAGAGAGAGAGAGAGATTTCTTTATCTCTACTTATTTATTCATCAGGGTTTCCTGAAGATGGAGTCCCTGCACGCACACACACACACACGTTCCATGTGTATTCCCTCTCCCTAATGTGTGTTTGTGTGTGTATAGTTGTGTATTTCGTGCATACATGATGCAAGTAACATACTGTGTATATTTTCAAATTACTGTCTGTCTTGTGTTTGTGTTATTGTGTGTATTTTGTTCATATACTCTTAAGTGTGTTCATGAATGTGTCACTTTAGGTCTCGTTTGTGTTTTTTTGTCATAGTGTGTGTCTTCAAAGTGTGTGTTTTCAGTTGAGGTTGTGCGTTTGTGTTATTGTGTGTACGTATGCGTGCATATAGTAGTAGTGCGTATTTTGTTCATATTGTGTGTGTGTGTGTGTGTTTCTGTGTATCTCTACTTAGTTTGAAGATTTCTGTTTTTTTTTCCTTCCTTATAGTGTGCGTTTGTGTGCATTTTCATATTCTTGTGTTTTTTGCCTTCAGTGTTGTGTGTTTGTGTTACAGTGTCTGTATGTGTATTTTTATGTGTGTTTGTGTACTTGACGTAGCATTCTGTCTATACTGTGTGTGTTTATTTATTTGCAAGAATAGATGGATAGTTTGGTAGATCCTTTATTTGTCCCTCGGGAAATTTGGTATCCATGTATATAAATTATATATAAAATATACAAAGTATATATAAAATATGCATATGTACAATATACTAGAATATAAATATTTTTATGCAGTAATCAAGGACAAGATTTCGTATTTGTGTCACTGTGTGTTTGCGCGTTTTGCAGGTGTGTGCATGAATGTGTCTTTTCAGGTCTTAATAATAACTTGTGTGTGTTTTTTTTCTCACACTGTGTGTCTATACTTTGTATCTTTGTGTGTATGCCCTTTCCCTACTTTATTTCCCATACTTAAAATGTGTATTTGTGTATATTTTCACATTTTAATGTAAGTCTGTGTTATGTTTTTGTGTGTTTGAGGTGTGTTTACGTCTGGTTGTGTCTGTGCTTTGTGTCACGCTCTGTATGTGTGTGTGTGCGTTATTGTCTTCAATTAAAGTGTGTGTTTTTGTGTGTGTTTCCCTGTCTGTTATGGCTGCTGTCTTTCTGTGATACTTTAGTGCGTGTGTAGTCTTCTTTTACACACAAGTGCATGTGTGTGCTGTATGTTGTGAGTCGTTGTGTGTTGCTGGGTGTCCCAGGGGTTTTCCCTCCAGTGTCGGCGGGCAGCATATGGGACTTGGCATTAATGACCACACCTCCTCGCCAAACCCTGATTTACACACACACACACACACACATACAGACACACACCCCATGGGACAAGGAAGTGGGATTGTGTGTGTGTGTGTGTGTGTGTGTGTCTCTGAGTGTGTGTGAGTAGAAGCTGAAATCTGATTAAAGTCATGTTGGCGACAATTAACAGCCTTTCAAACCGACGCCTCGAGTCCTGTGGGACGTTGTGTGTCTTTTTGTGTGTGTGTGTGTGTGTTTGTGGTTCAGGTGGCAGCTTTGTGTCTTAATCCCCCCCTTCCACCCCTCCACCTCATCTCCACCTCTGAATAAATCATGTGAACCCTCCCCACCCCTCCTTTCATCCCTCCATCCATCCATCTCTCATTAAACCTCGTCTGTCACCACCGCAGGGCTTCCATCCGTTCTTCTCCTCCTCCTCCTTCTCTCCTTTTTTTTTCCTGATGTCTGAGTCTGCATTTCTCTTCTTCTTCTTCTTCCTCTGTTCTTTCCTTCCCTCCACCTGTGTCAGAGTGGAGGGATGGAGAAATGAAGCAGAGGAAAGGAAGGATAATCGGTAAAGTGTGGCGACCTCTCTCCTTCATCGTGTCCTCCGTCTTGTAAAGACCCGCCTCCTCCTCCTGACCTCTGACCCGTTGCCATGATTGACGGCTCCTCTCATCCCTCCATCCGTCCGTCTTTCCCTCCTCCACCTGTCTCCCTTTCTTCTTTGCTATTTTTCCTGCTTGTCACTCATCCATTCTTCATCTTCTCCTCTTCCTCAAGCTTTTCCAGCTTTTCCTCCTCTCTTCCTTTGTTCCACTGAACATTGTATTGCACTGCTATCTATTCTTTCAACCCTCCATCACTCCATTTATCCATTTTCTAAACCTTCTTTCATCCCTCCATCCTTGCCACTGTTTTCTCCGTTCAGACATCCTCTCCTCATTTTCTTTCTCTCAGTACTTCACCCTTCTTTTTTACTGTGACTTCCCTTCTTCTTTCATTCAGCTGTTTTTAAAACTTTAATCTTCTCATTCTCTGTTTTCTTCTCCTTCTACTACTTCATCATTTGATCTCTCATCTGACCTCAATCATATCCATCTTTTACGTCTGTTGCTTCTTTTGTCTTTTCATCCTTTTTTGGTCCTTTTCTGTCTTTCCTCATCCTGTCATCACTTATTTTTGCTCTCATTTCATCTGTGTGTCTCTCCTTCCATCTGTCTGTTCATCTGTCCATCTTTCTGTCTGTCTGTCTGTCTGTCTGTCCATCCATCTGTCTGTCCATCCGTCTGGTAGTCTCTCCGTCCGTCTCTCTCTCTCTCTCTCTCTCTCTATCCATCCATCCATCCATCCATCCATCCATCCATCTCTCTCTCTCTCTGTCTGTCTCTCTGTCCGCTTGTCTGTCAATTCGTCTGTCTGTCTCTCCCTGTGCCCCTTTCACCTCCAGTACTCCCTGTGAGAGCAATAACTGGTGGACAGCTGGTGCCCCCCACCACACACACACACACACACACACACATACTCACTATAAAACATCTGAACAACAATAAATAGCACACACTCATCTAAAAGCCACAATAATAAACCACAACAACAACAAACTCTGAAAATAAGAAGAAATGACACAAACACACACACAGCAGACAGCAGTGTGAGTGTGGTGTGTGTGTGTGTGTGTGGGTGTGTGGGTGTGTGTGTACGCATCTTAGGGGTTTGCGAAGGGCAGAACAAACATTTGTTTGTGCAGCGATCCATCTCAGCCCGGCCTGTTTCTTCCATAACAAATAGACCAGAGGAAGGGGGGTGGATGGGGGAGGGTGTAAGGAGAGACAGAGTGGGAGAGGAATTTACCTGACAGGTAAAAAGAGACTGACAGCTGCCTGGGAGTGTTTCTTTACTATACAATCAGGAGAAAGTATTTTTTTTGTTTTTCCTGTTAACATCATCATTAGCATATTAACTGCTAATAGCTAACCGTAATAAATGTAGAAAAACAACATCAGTAGCTCTATATGATATGAATATTTAATAAATATTAATAAGTGGATGTATCTTCATTGCACAAATACTTAAATTGGTTTATGTTTATGGATAACTTAGATTCTGTTTTGTTTTATATTTTTAGGTAAGTTTGTGTGTATTTGCGCTGTTAATAGTTCATTCATTTAAACATTGAATGGAGCATTTTCTTTTTAACCTACCCTCCTCAAGTAGCTCAGTTAGCTAGATTATTGTCTTGTTAACCTCAGTTGCTAAATAATTTGGATTAGCTAGTTAGCTTAATAAATATGTATATTTTTTTTAAGGTTTGATTAACAATTTCTTTGTGTGATCCTTGTTATTAGGCTTGTTTATGTGCCTTAACATCATTGTTAATAATAATAACAATAATAATAATCTTTATTTGTGTAGCACTTTTCAAATGAACATTACAAAGTGCTTCACAAAAACATTAAAAAACAAATTTACAATTTGAAAACAGGCACATAAAACAAAGTTATAACACTTAAAAGAAAAACATAACACCATACAGTTGAGAAGGAACCATGTATAAAGAAAATAAAATTGGTCCTGAAACCGACCCAAGAGGAACACCATATTCCATATTACACAAGATGATTTAAAATTATATACAGTAACATAAAACCTTCTGTCTAATAAATATGAGGAGAACCAGTCAAGGGCTGTCCCTGATATTCTCGCCCAGTACCCAAGCCTGTTTAAAAGAATGCCATGATCTATTGTATGAGTAGTTCTTAATACTTATTAAGAACTACTCTGGTTAAGACAAAACCAGTTTTGTCTTCATTTAGACGATTTTCTGTCAACCCCTACAATCTTGTTAATATTAAATATCGTAGAGAGACATGGCCTGTAACGAGGCGTACTGCCGACTTTGAGAACTTACACTCCATAAAGCTGACAAAGGCCCCCCTGGACTACCCTACCTCTAGAAATGTGCGTTCTCTAAATAGAAAAGCACCTTTTATCAATGATGCCATTACTGATGCTGGTATCGATTTACTATGTTTAACTGAAACTTGGCAAATACCAAATGATTATATTTCATTGAATGAAGCTACTCCGCCTGGTTATGAGTTTGTTGCTAAGCCACGTTTAACTGGCCGGGGAGGTGGCCTTGCTGTGGTCTTCCGCTCCAGCTATAGGGTTGTATCTGTGCCCGTGCAGGATTATTCATCATTTGAATGTCTTGCCTTGAAATTCACTGGCGGTTTACCGCTCCTCTTATTGCTTGTTTACCGGCCTCCAAAAATGTCTTCTGTTTTTATTAATGAATTTTCTGAGGTACTCTCATCTGTTAGTCCCATGTACTCATCCATCCTTGTGCTTGGTGATTTTAATATACATGTAGATTCTGGAAACTGTAATTTTGCTGAACAATTTATGAATCTGTTAGACTGTTTTGACCTTATTCAGCACGTTGATTTCCCTACCCACTCAAAAGGCCATATATTAGACCTTGTCTGCACCGCTGGCATCACGCCAACTAATGTGTGTCCTAAAGATGTCTCTGTGTCCGACCATAGAGCCATTATGTTCAATCTTGCTGTCCCTGAGCCTCTCCATCGCCAACGTGCCTCTCGCTCCATCACATACAGGAACACAAAGAGCATTACTACAGCTGCTCTGTTAGACACTCTACATTCAAAACCTATCACAGAGTCATTGGATGCTTGTCTTGATGACTTGGTCCTGCTGTACAACACACATCTTGCTGACTCTCTCAATCTCCTTGCACCCCTGAAGACATGCCTAGTCTCCTTCACTCACTCTGCCCCATGGTTTACACCTGAGCTCCGTAAAATGAAGGCGGCTGGACGTCAACTAGAGCGACTTAGTCGGAAGACTGGCCTAACTGTCCATGCCCTGGCGTACAGTGACCATGTCTCTACCTACAAGGAGGCTCTAAATCAGGCCAAGACCATGTATTACACCACCATCATTGACAGAGGCCAAAACAACCCGAGAGCCCTCTTCTCTACTATTAATAAGCTCACCCAGCCCACCAAATCCTTCCCACTTACCCCATCCACTCAACTCTGTTGTGAATTCCTTGACTTCTTCCAAAGCAAAATTAGCTTGATCTACAAACAGCTCCAGACTACCCAGACCACCCTTGATGATGTCCCCCCCCTCCCCCTGTGCAACACTCAACAGATCCTTTTCTACCTTTTCACTTCTTAATGAACAGGATGTCTTTGACCTTGTCAATAAGTCTAGACCCACCACCTGCCTTCTTGACCCTATGCCCACCCCATTGGTCAGGGCCGGCCTACCTGCCCTCTGCCCTCTCTTGACACAAATAATAAACTCCTCCCTCTCTCTGGGCTCTGTTCCTCTGCCTCTCAAAACAGCAGCCATCACTCCTGTTTTAAAAAAGCCTGGGGCAGCCGCAGAGGACTATAAGAACTATCGGCCCATCTCTAACCTCCCGTTTATTGCAAAGCTCCTGGAGCGCACAGTTGCCAGCCAGCTCCAACAGTACCTCACATGCCATGGCCTCTGGGAAAAGTTTCAGTCTGGCTTCAGGGCCATGCACAGTACTGAGACTGCCCTGGTTAAGGTTGTCAATGACCTGCTATTAGCTGCTGACTCAGGCCATGTCAGCATTCTCATTCTCCTTGACCTCACAGCTGCTTTTGATACTGTTTGCCACAACCTCCTACTCACTCGGTTAGAGACCTTGCTTGGTGTCACTGGTGTTCCATTGGCCTGGTTTAAGTCATACCTCACTGACAGAGAACAGTTTGTCTCAATTGGGAATTTCAGATCTCCAAATTCACCCCTCTCACATGGTGTCCCCCAGGGCTCTGTCCTTGGCCCCCTGCTGTTTTTAATCTACGTCCTTCCCCTGGGCCACATAATACAACATCATGGGCTCAATTTTCACTGTTACGCAGATGCCACCCAGATTTACATTCACACCAAGCCCGCTCACATACTATCATCATCCAATCTGGTCAACTGTCTAAATGCCATTAACAACTGGATGACTCAAAATTTCCTCAAACTCAACCAAGATAAGACTGAAGCTATTCTCATTTCCACCCCTAACATTCTAAAAAAACTTGAACATCTGCAGCTATCTATCCCCGGCTATTTCACTACAACCTCTGCTGAAGTTAGGAATCTGGGCGTAATCCTTGATCCTACTCTCTCATTTGAGTCACATATCAAAAGCATCACCAGGGTGTCTTTCTTCCACCTCAGAAGCATCTCCAAACTCCGGCCCTCCCTTAACGCATCTACAGCAGAAACCCTCATACATGCCTTCATCACATCTAGGCTCGACTACTGCAATGCTCTACTGTGCGACATCCCGGCTAAAACCCTAAACAGGCTGCAGTATGTCCAAAACTCCGCTGCAAGGCTACTCACCCGCACCAGGTCCTGGGATCACATTACTCCCATCCTCCAGCACCTGCATTGGCTCCCTGTCCACTACCGCATTCAATACAAAATCCTTCTCTTAGTCTACAAATCCCTACACAATCTGGCCCCATCTTACCTATCAGATCTCCTTACCCCATACTTGCAATCCCGCACCCTCCGCTCTACAGACGCATGTCTTTTAACAGTCCCCACAACGCGTCTTCGCTCCATGGGTGACAGGGCCTTCAGTGTGGCAGGTCCTAAACTGTGGAATGACCTGCCGCTCGTGATGCGCCAAAATACATGTATGTCCACTTTTAAAACTCAATTAAAAACACATCTTTTTAGCTTAGCTTACCTGTCAGCCCCCTGATCTCTACTTGCACCGCCTCTTTTATTTTATTTTATTTTCCCTGTTTTTATCTGTCCTCGCTTTGTGCTCAGTGTACTGTTGTGTGTGTCTGGGGGTGTTTTTGTGTCTGGGGGTGTTTTGTGTTTTGTGTTCCTTCCCTATACCTACTTTGTACAGTGTCCTTGGGTACCTTGAAAGGCGCTTCTCTAAATAAAATGTATTATTATTATTATTATTATTATTTGTTTGCGTAAATTGACACAATTACTTAAGTGTATCTTATCTGGCCAGCTGTTTATTGTTCTCTCAATTGTGTATGATCTGTCTTGGTTAGCTTCAGTTGCCAAAGATTTTTGATTAGCTCTTTAGCTCAAAATAAGTTTATTAAACATTTTAGTTTAAGTAGTTAGCTGCAGTTGCTTTAGGTTTGTTTCTATATCAGCTATTTAGCATACGCTAACTGTAAACTGTTAAGTGCCGGCTTAGATAGCTATAGATTGTGGCATTTTATTTGTCCAGCTTATGTGTGTTACTGTCATTGTTAATAATTTTAGCTTTGTTTGCTTTAACTTAGCATATCCTGTTTGGCAAAATGTTTAACTTTAACTACTTAATCTTAAGTTACCTCACATTAGCTGTATGGTTGTTATCTGGTTATATGGTCTAGGTTAGCTTTAGTAGTTGAAGTTTATTATCGCTAGTTAGCTTCATTTGTTTCAGCAGCAGCAGTTGTTTTTTTTAGTAATTTTTATGTGTGAGGCTTGTCATGTTCTCTTATGAGTTTTTTTAATTAATGATTTTTGCTTTGTTTTCTTTAACTAGCGCATTTCTTGTTGCTTTAACTTCTTGCATCCCATTAGCTTACAGTAGGTGGTATTGGTAAGCTTCAATTGCTAAAAATACACCAGCATTGTTTTTAATGCTAATTTTATAGCGTCAGAAGAAAATGTTGATGTTCCCAGCAGCCTCATCCTTTCATTATACTTTTACATTTTATACATTAATTTAACAGCTTGTTAGTTGACTAAACCGTTAAAACCTCTGTAGCTTCTAGACGCCTACTGAAAGTTGACGTTACCAATTGAATGGCACACATATAATGTACATGATTTCTACTGACGTTACCACAAGGTCACAAGCTCCATTTGAATTAAAAAAAAAAAAAAGATATCCAATGAGGAAAAGCACAAATTGTGATCTGAGTTAGTAAGCTAGTCAGCGTTCTTCATAAACCAAGTGATTTTAGGATTTTGTCAACTCTTTAACTTGCTGGCTAGCTCACTAACACTTTCACTCGGGTCTTCTTTGCCCACTTATCCTACACTGTGCGCACAATTATTAGACAAGTATTTTGAGTATTTTGCCAATATCATAATTTTTATGCCTATTTTCCTACTCCAAGCTGTCTAAACGTGAATGCTTATTGGGTTTAAGCATATCAGGTGATGTGTAGGTGACATGTATTTGTGTAATGAGGGACAATGCCTAAGGAGATCAACACCCAATATTAAGATGTGCATAATTATGAGGCAGCTTCTTTTTCTCAGACAAAATTGTCCAAAAAAGAGATTTAATTCACTCTATAGAGCCAAAGATTTTAAAAAAGTTTTTCAGAGGGATGCAGCATTCTTGAAATTGCTAAGATATTGAGGAGTGATCACAGAACCATCGAACATTTTGTTGCAAATAGTCAATAGGGTTGCAAAAAAAGACGCAAATTAACTGCCAAAGATTGAATAAGAAACAAACGTGAAGCTACCAGCAACCCATTATCCTCCAGTGCTGTCATATTCCATAATTGCAGCCTACCCGTGGTGCCCAAAAGTACAAGGTTTTAGTGGTCAGAGATATGGCCAAGGTAAGGATGGCTGAAACCCGACTACCACTGAACAAGATACATAAGTTGAAACGTCAAGACTGGGCCAAGAAATATCTGAAGACATATTTTTGTCATCCCCACCCCATAGCAATGACACTCTGGAATGGTAACAGCCATCCCCAGCAGGATGCAGTTTTGGAGGTATAAGGGAGACCTACACAGTATTAGAAATGTGGTCATAATATTATGCCCAATCGATGCACATATTTTCTTAAGAAAACCAAATCCGAAAGCACTGTAGTGGTTCAATAATGAAATTCATCTTCAAAAATAATTATATAATAATGTAATAATAATTGTGCACACAGTGTATGCCAGCTAGCTCACTAATGCTTCAACTCGGATCATTTTGCCCACTTATCTTTAATGATTAGCATGATTACTTTTACACAGATAACTAAAGAATGGCTAGATGAATGAAAAACAACAACAGTATTTTCTGACTGAGCAGTCCTCATTGTGACTGTTAAATATTAAAGCGGTGTAAGTGAGCATTGCAGAGCGCCAGCCCTGCTGCTGCTGCTAAAAATACTCCCTGCAGATAAAAATAGATGGAAGGTCTTAATTGCATTCAGAGGAAAACGTGCCTGCAGTCGCTTTGAAGTCAACAACTCTGCGTCTGTTATCTTTTCAGAATCAGGTCGGCTTTAATCAGCAAGGACACTTAATGTGTCTGTCAGTGGCAGATCAGCTGCTAAATATAGAGCAGCTCTTAGACTGTGGTCTGTTAACCTTATCGGTTTGTTAGTGTGACAAAGAGGAACCATTTGACATAAAATGTAGGTTGTAAAATAGACATTTAGATCTGTGTGAATATCAGTTTCCTTGAGTCGTAGTGGGGGAAAAGACAAAATGAAATGGGTTTACTTCATTCCTAGCCCTGCCAGAATAACATATTTATGTAACAATGACTCCACTTTATTAAAAAATCACTCCGAATACAACAGTTTTCCAAGAGTAGCTCTGTTATATTGTCTAGATCCCAGGTAGTGACTTGGAGTAGACATTATTGCATTCAGGCGACAAGCAGAGCTCCGACTGAGCCAGCCTTCATCCTGCAGCTTCTCAGCTCGCTACCAACCAGATCCTCCTCTTGACATCATCAACACAGGACAAATCCCAAACATGCCGCTGTGCTGGTAGCTCTGACGGTAGCTGTGCCGGTAACTGTGTTGGTGACTCTGCAAACTCTCTGGATGTTTGACATAGCTTTAGTGTCCTAACAAGCGTCTCTGGGGTTTGTCCTGCAAAAGTCCTGCTGCCTGAACTTCATCTGCTCATCGTCATTCTGTAAACCCACTACACAGTCGTATTTAGATGTCTTGTATACACACTCTTGCAGTGAGGATTTTGACTTAACGCAGCAGTGAGGGATTGGTCACAACAACAGGGATGGGGAGATCAACTAAAATGTAGAGCATATTAAATAAACCAGAACATGTTCCATTTTTTAGTTTCTTCAAAGTAGCAACCTTTTGCTTTGAAGGCAGCAGTCTTGAAGGAGTTGCACTAGAACTTAGTACCTTTCCAGAAAAACAGCTAAGAATAGAGAAGTAAATAAAAAAAACAAAACAAAACAGAAATGTTGTCCCATCTAGTGAATCATTGACAGTTGACAACTGGTCATTGGTCAGGTAGAGTTGTGTTTCTGGCTTCACCTGGTGAATGTGCTGTGACACACCAAGCCGTCAGTCGTCCATTTTGCCATGTGGCCTGTCAGAGAGCATCTATGACGCCTATGATGTGCAAAGTTCTTCTGTTGTGCACCGTTGGGTCTAGTCGCAGAACTGAACCCCCCAGCTAATACTGGCTCTTCCTAGCTTCCTGGCTTCATGCCTGATAGTAGTTCTTCCTAGTTTCCTAGCCCCCCAGCTAGTACTAGCATTCCCTGGCTTCCTAGCCTCCCAGCTAATAGTAGCTCTCCTAGTTTCCTAGCCTCCCACTGTAGTTGCTTCTCCTAGCTGCCTAGCCTCCTAGCTATTAGTAGCTCTTCCTAACTTCCTAGCCTCCCAGGAAACGGTAATCATCATCACCATTATCAACACCACCACTATTATTGCCATCTCCATTCAACGTCATTATGATTGTTGCTGATGTGTTGTATGAAGCCTCTTCTATGTTTGCCTGTTGTTGTGATGTGTGTGTCACCATCTGTGCTCCTCACAACTCTTGACTCAGCAGATAGTATGTGTGTGTGTGTGTGTGTGTGTGTGTGTGTGTGTGTGTTTCATGGTAAATGATGCACAGCTGGTGTCTGCCCAGCTTTCTCTCGGAATGAGCTGTCCTCATATGACCGAGGACTCACACATCTACACTGATTTCACTGCATTGTGAGTGTGCGTGTGTGAGGTCTTATTTTTATTAAGTTGTGGGATCCAAACTATTGTGGAATACTAACCTGGTGATGGTATTTTCTGGGCCACACAACATATTGAGAGTTAAAACCTGTTAAGACTTGTTTCTAGGTTAAAGCTTAGGGAATGCATTATGTCAGTGGAAGGTCCTCACAAAGTTTGAAACACAAGTTTGTGTGAGGACTATAACATCTGTCCAGTATTTACCTTCCTCTGTTCTTTCTTTCCCTCCACTTGTGTCAGGATGGAGAGATGGAGTAATGTAGTGGAGATAATCAGTGTGGCAACCTCTCTACTTCTCCTCTTCTGAGCTCTGACCCGTTGCCATGATTGACAGCTCCTCGCATCCTTCCATCCATGTGTCTCATCTTCCTCCACCTGTCTCACTTTCTTTTTTGTCACTCCATCCCTTTTTCATTTTCTCCTTTTCCCTCCTCCCTCCTTTCTCTTTCATAATTTTTGCCCTTCCTCTGCTATTACTCCATCTTTTCCTTCATCCCTCCATCACTTTCTCCACCTTTCATCCGTTCATTCTTCTTTGCGTCTTTCTTTTCTTCCTTTTCTCCATTTATCCCCCTTCTTCATCCTCCCTTCATCCCTCCTCTCCTCCTTTGTTCCATCTATTATTTAACTGCATTGTTATCCATTCTTTCATTCCTCCATCACTCCATTTATCCATTCTCTACATCCACCTTCTTTCATCACTCTATCCTTTCTAATTTTTTCTCCCTTCAGACATCCTCTCATTTTCTTTTTTTTACTCCTTCACCGTTTCTTCTTTACTGTGACCTTCCGTCCTTCTTCTCCTCCTTCTTTCATTCGTGTATTTTGTTTCTCGTTATTCCCATTCTCTGTTGTCTTTTGCTAGGGGCAGTGGAACTACAAGGGGGCGTGGCTGCATCATCAACCCACGCACACAGGCACACATACAACAGCAAAACAATATAAAATAAAATTATAACAAACACAACAGTAAGAGCCAACCAGGCCACATCCATCTACCTTATTGCAATTCACCATTTCCTTACAATATTCCTATCAAAGGAACAGAAGAAGTTTGGGAACTAATTCCATAATAATAATAGTTTAGGTCTCACCTTTTTAAATTATATCAAGGCTTAAGGTTCTGCAGAATAAGAGACCGCTCTTATCCATCTTTATCTATGTGCCACATTTGTTGCCATGTTGCTACCACCTTCTGTCAGCTAGTTGAATAGCATGAAACCGTCTGTAGGAATGTGTCAAGTTTCCAGTCTTTTTTTGTCATTTTTGTGTATTTCCACGCTTAAAAAGTCAAAGACCGTTACAGCCTAACCTTGTTCTTATGGAGACTTTATTTTTGTCCCCCCAAAAAAGGCTGTTCCCTCCAGTGTGTGTGTGTGTGTGTGTGTGTGTGTGTTTGAACAGATTTATGTCCCCACAACATGAGTAATACACAGAGAGTGTAGAGTCTGTGGTTGTTGTTTAATGAGCCATGTGTTGCAGAGAGTTTGCGGTTCCTCAGGTTGGCGTCTCTAATGGAGGGGTCTACTCCAGCAGTGTTTGATGTCAACCCCGGGATGAGGTGGGCGGGTGGAGAGAGAGGAGAGAGAGATGTAATGAAAATAATGAGAGGAGAGGGAGGAGGACTGTGTGTGTTCAGCGTAGGTGACTTATATGAGGATTTTACTGACTGCTATGGAGTCATTATAAGTTTAAAATAAAATAGTACTGCTGCTACACCATCTTTTACTACGAATACTACTGTCTACTGTTGTAGCTGTTCATCTGGTCAGCGGAAGGTCAGCATTTGACTTGTTAAACACTGTGTCGAATGCAGGCATGGTGGCACCACAGTCACGATGCTGAATTAATGCAACATTGACACATCCATCCCAACACACACATACAGACACGGCTGTTAGTTATGCGTGTCACATTACAGTAGGTTCGTTGTTTAGCACAAACGGCTGACATAATCCTGTGTCATTCTACCTCTTGGGATATTTAAACTAACTGAAGATTGGTGTCTCCTATAATTGAGCCAAGGTGAAAATGGACTTTTCGCTCCATAATCATCATAAAAGTGTCTGTTGTTGTCTCCAGTTGTTTGAAAAAAGACAGTGTGACGATGATATTAAAACAAATGTAGCTGTTTTTTAGAGGATCTATCCGGGAATATTCCCAACATGGTTGGTGAGGATTGGATGGAAAATAGAAAACCCGGAAACAAAACCAATTAAGTTCGACATTTTTCTAACTTGCTTTGGTTGAGAGAGAACATCAAAAGGTGATAGAAGTTGGTCTGCTTTGGTCAAATAGTATTAAAATTGTAATGATTATTGTAAAACGTAAGAACCGGACCATGGAGCAATGGAAGAAGGTGGTCTGGTCATTTACCTGGGAACACACGGCACCAGGCTGCATTATACGAAGAAGACAGGCGGAGGTAGTTGAGGCACAGTGTCATGCTTTGGTCAGTGTTATGCTGGAAGACCATGGGTCCCTCCATTTATATACCACCTACCTAAGCATTGCTGCAGATCATGTCTATACTTTCACTGAAACGTTATTCTCCGTCCGATGGCGTCTTTTAGCACGATAATGCTCCCCGGTTCAGGAATGATTTGAGAAACACAACAATCACTTAATGTCACATTAGGGCTATCTCATAGATGCAGAGGTATTTTTTTCTCTGAATCAGCTGAAACACACTCTATAATTAAAGTGGAACCAGACTCATATGTCAGGCTAGTATCTTTGTGGTTCTTCTGGAGAACATTTTTGACAGTATTTGTCATTGGGCTGGACTGAAGCAATAATAGTACCATAAAACGTACATAAAGAAGCATATTTGTCTACTCCCATCATGACAATGTTAAATCTGAGGTATAACTAAGGATTGGTTGGGCCCAAATGTATGACACATGAAAGACTAGATGAAATACCAAAAGTCTGTTTAATGGAGCTTTCACTCAATGCGGTCAATGCTCTGACAGGCGACCTTGGGTCCTGCCACTTACGTAGCACCTAAGGAGACAGTATTCTCTAATGGCCTCTTTTAGCATGATAACACTCCCTGGTTCAGGAATGGTATGTATATTACACAAAAGCAAGTATAAAGTACTGACTTTGCCTCCAATTTCCCCAGATCTTAGTCCAATCCAGCATCTGTGGGATGTTCTGGACAAACAAGGCAGGAGGCATCACCTTTTAACCTGCAAGACAAAGGATCTGCTGCTAATGTCTTGGTGCCAGGAGATACCACAGCACACCTTGAGAGGTGTAGAGGAGTCTAATATTAGGCAGATGGTAAGAATGCTATAGCTGATTGGTGGGAAAATTACAGCCCAGTGGCAAGATGGGTCCCTCTAACAAAAGCCTTTGCTCCTTCATTTTTGTTTCCCAAGAAAACCTTTGGATAACTTTTAAGAAAATTATTCAAAGTAACAGATCAGTCCCAGTAAACACAACCCTACAGCAACAAATATGTTTAATGATTCATGTCTAGTTTGAGTCTAGATATAGATCAGCAGCACTTTATTGAGAATTTGTACGATTCAATTTTCCTTTACTGAGATCAGTGACTGGATCTTTCCTATAGTCCATCTGTGTCTGATCAGTTCAGACTCCGTCATCTTCATCAGCTTTCAGCCTGACAGCTGTAGCCGCTCGACACCCGCACATTCACAGAACGTTAGTGGTCCTCGCCATCATCTCCTCTGCCGTTGGCAAAAGGTTAATTTGAAGGCCGAGTGAGTTGCGGATCTTTGATGTCTGTGTTTAGATTGAGAGGAGCTGCCGCGTTGTCTCTCTGAGTCTCCACGGTGATGGCAGATACACTTTGGTCAGAGAGCAGAGCATAACGAGACATACCAGACCCTCAGATACCATAAAATGCAATTACTGTATGTGTCTGTTTGACTGTGAGCCTGCTGCTGGATCAATACCAGGAATCAGCTGAAGGTTAAACACTGAACACTCTAAAGCCTTTGTCTCTCAAATCTTCACGTAACCGCACTGAAATCTAAAGAGTCTGAATTGTTTTTGTGCAAACATTTTACGAACACAGCACCAGACAACAATGTATGTGCCGGTTCGCTGTAGTCTTCACGGTGTTTTCAGTCTGTTAAGTTGACGTGTTTATACTTTCAAGTTCCTTTTAATGTCATTATTTTATTAATGTGTGTGTCCACGTCATCTGAGTGCCGTGGAATGGAATTTAATTACAACAAAGAGAAGGAGAAGTGAGACGTTTTGTGTCTGCTATCACGTTTGTTGAAAAAAAAATACAGCGATATAACTTGAACAGGTGAACAGTGTGATTAAGACATTTGTCGAGAATTCCCTAATGACTTAATGTTTTATATTTTCATTGTCCGGAGGACTATCCAATTGATGCAGCGGTAATTTTTTCTTGGTATCGATTAAAACACACATTCAGGTTCATCTGAAGAACATTCTGGACAGTGTTTGTCATCGTAGGAGGTCCCCTCTTCACACTACTTTAGTCTGACAGCCCTATTTATTGGACTTAATGCAGTCGTTTATGTCCCTTTGAGCAAAGCATGGAGAAATTGCAGCCTAGGCAGGTGATTATGTGTGAAAGTGTGAATGAACAGGAGAAAATCCTCCGTGAGTGAATCACTGTTTCAGCTTTTCACCTCATTTGTGTCTGTGGTTGTAAAAAATGAGAGCGAGGAGTCGGCGAGGTGAGAGCGAGGAGTCGGCGAGGTGAGAGCGTCTTCCTGCAGTGTTCAGGCCTCGAAGGAGGAACATGTTTGGTGTCAGACCGAGTGGAGGAGAAAAAGGTCAGGACTGTATCTTGCCTCTGTGTGACAGGAAAGGAGCGTTCACCTACATGAAGGACAAACCCGAGAGGAGCTTAACGATGTGCTTGCTCCTGCTGTATGCTTCGTCTTTCCACCTTTACACACCAGCAAGGCTAAAAATGTCTTTATCTTTGGAAGCGGCTGGGCCGCAAAGACCTTTCTACGTCTGGTTCTACCAGCGCTGATGTGTTAATACTAATACTATATGGCCTGTAACGCTGCATATTACCAAGTACAAAGCTCCCAAAGATTGTAGTACAAATGTTAATGTGTTAATACAGAAGACTTTAGACTTTAAAAACACAATGGAGCAAGAACCATCACACAAACAAAATAAAAAAGCAAAGATACATAAGAGAAATAAAACCAAACAAAACAAGACACAAACCAACAATGTAAAACACAAACCAACAAGTTTAAACAAACCAACAAAACAAGACACAAATGAACATGCTGACATACAAGCAACAATGTAAAACACAAACCAACAAAATAAAACACAAACCAACAAAACAAGACACAAACCAACAAGATGAAACACAAACCAACAAAACAAGACACAAACAAACAAGATGACACACCAGTCAACAATGTAAAACACAAACCAACAAAACGAGACACAAACCAACAATGTAAAACACAAACCAACAAGACACAAGCCAACGAGATCAAACACAAACCAACGAAACAAGACACAAAACAACAAGATAAAACCAGCCAGATAAAACCCAACATGACCAACAGGCCCAAAAAACAAAAATGGTCTTAAGTTCACAGACACATTCTGCAGTGTCCTGTTACTTATGAGTATATTCCAGTGTACTGTATACAACCTTGTATGTGGCTCAATCTGCTGATGGTATTGATCTGTCCAGTTCATCTCTTGTCTGTCTTTGACAATCATGTTCTCACTTTTGTTCAGGACAAAAAAAAAACTCTAATACAAGCACAAAATTCTCTATTCTTCTCCAACCGATGAAACATAGCTGCATTAAAAGTGTATTAGATGAGACTGACTAGAGAAACCTCACATATCACGTTATCGGCTCCTGGGTCTTTGAGAATGAAGCAAACGTTGCCTCTCTCTGACACCATGCATCTCTGAAATGAGACGACAGCCAGTTAAAAGGTTTCACCTGCCTACGGGTCACATCACCGTGAAAACTCTCAATCTCTGACAAATGGCAGACGTGCACAGAGGAACTTTCCCTGGTCATTTCTCAGCAGCCGCACCCGTAGCCAGATAATACAGCCCTGGAACCAGTGGACAAATAATGTGCATCCAGGATTTATATTTTCCTCCTGTTCTTAATTAATGCATGTCAACAAGCTGCATAACAAGCTTAGAGTAATTAGAGCTGGCTGATTGCGAGGCTGAAATGAAGACAGGAAAATGAGAGGAGAGCTGCACGTTAGGATGGAAGGTGATGAGGAAGGAGGAAGTAGAGAGGAAGCCTTGAATCAGGCTAAGAGCCGGCGCTGACTAAGTCATTGTGGTAAATTCAACTTGGGGAAGTCTGTTCAGATTCAGAATCAGAATCAGATTCAGATTCAGAAAACGTTATTTGTCCCGGACAGCAATTAAAGGCACATGTGAGCAGCATGACAGGCAAGAACAAGATATTTTTAATCAACAAATATAGAACAATACACAATATATACAAAAAGCTATGCCATAAATGTTTAGTGGAGCTGCTGGTCCACTTCTCAGTTCTACATCTCTCCACCGTGATTAACATCTGCTGCAGCCACTCTTCTTCTTCTTCATCCTCTCCTCTTTTGTTTTTTCTTCTACTTTTACTTTTTCGTCGTCACCACTTTCCTCTTCTTCTTGTCTTCTGCTTCTTCTTTTTCCTTGTCTGCTTCTTTGTCTCCCATTTTGTCTCCCTCTTCTTCGTCTTCTTCTTCTTCAACTTCGTCATTGTCGTCGTTGTCTTCTTCTTTCTCTTCTGCCTTTTTGTCGTCTTTATCTTTGTCTTCTTTGTCTTCCTCTTTTTCATCCTGTTTGTCTTATTCTTCTTCCTCCTCTTCTTTGTCTTCCTTTCCTTCTTCTTCCTCTTCGTCACCTTCTTCGCCATCTTTATTCCTCCCCTTCGTCTTCATTTTAGTCTTCTTCCTTATCTTCTCTGTTTTCTTAGTCTTCTTCTTCCTCCTCTCCTTGTCTTCTTTTCTTCTTTTTCCTCTTCTCCGTATTTTTCTTCCTCTCCTTCTTTTTGCCATCGTCTTCTTCGCCTTCTGTGTCTAGTTTGATTGGCAACTAAAAAAAGCAGCTTGCAGGTACATTACTGCCACCTACTGGACTGGAGTGTGGATCAGCAGACTGACGTCTAGTTGTTTCTGTACAGCATCATGTTTTGTTTACATCCGTTCACTTGTGAGATCACGTCCCTGAGAAAGAAAAAGAGAGACGGAAATCTGTCGAGTTTCTCCTTGAGTGTGTGATGATTTTAAAACTTAACTCCAGACTTCTTGTAGTTGCTTCTCTCGCTTTGACTATTTAATTTGTCGAAGAACGTCTGTAGCTTCAAGTGTGGCTCCAGACTTTAACTGCTGTCACTTTCTGAATCTAAACTCTGTGTAGCGTTACTGTTAGTCCACCAGTGTCGGCTCAAAAGCGGAATGAATCTAAGCGTGACAGAAAAAGAAGCAGCTCAGAGCGGCGGCGGACCGTCTGAAGACAGATACAAGTGTTGACTAGAGTGTAACCCCAGGGAGAACCCAGAGTACAATAGGAGTCATTTATTAGAGGAGCTCTGGTGGAGCAGAGATTTATTCCATACTGCTAAAACTTTGTCCCGCTGAGGGGTGAGGGAGCGTTCAGAACAACACAAGCCACCGCAGAGAAGGAAAAATAACTGAAAGCCCTGAACAGAAAACTCCCAGAGACAGAGTCATGACACGCTGGAGCAGACTGGAGGTATTTCAGTTTGTAGGCCTGATTACCTCAGGAGCAGGAGAATCTGTTCTAATGCTCCCTCTTTGCCTTTACCCGATTGTTTTATTACCTAGTGAAGCAACAGTAGGATTTAAAAAAATATATTGACATGGCCTTGAATAGTCTAGTCAAGCCCAGTTGTTTTTGTTGGAGTTGCACTTTTAGAAAAGTCTGAATGATTCCATGACTCTAGTGTTTCGCTAAAAATCTGAAGAAAATGGCTTCAAGGGTCTTCTCTTCCTCTGTGGTATTAATTCAGCGGCATCAATAGAGAAGATACTTCCTCTTCTCCTTCCCCACCCTCCACTTTGCATTCTTCATTTCTTTTTCCTTCCCCTCCACCTTCCTTAATCCTGCATCTTCTTCTTCTTTTCCTCCTTCACCTCCCTCAATTCTTTCTGTCCCCCTCTTCCTCTTCCTACGCTTCCTTCTCCTCTTCCTACGCTTCCTTCTCCTCTTCCTATATATCTTTCTTCTCCTTCTTCCTCCTCCTGCTTCTTACCTTCACGCTCCACCTCCTCCCTACTCTTTCCTATCCTTTTTCCCTTCCTCCTTATCCTCCATCATCTTTGTTTTCTCCTTTTGTCCTTCCTTCTCCTCCTTCTCCCTCGTGCTGTCCTTCTGCTCCTCTTTCTCTACTTCCTCTTTGTGTTCTCCTTTTCATCATCCTTATTCTTCTTCCTCCTCCTTCTTGTCCTGATCCTCTTCTTCTTCCCCCTCCTTCCTCTCATCAGTAAGGTTCTGTAGTGACTGTTGTTTTGATGTGAACACGTATATCTGATAACGCCATTAGTCTCCATGGAAACAGGTTAGTATTTATCTATTATAAAACATGTTCCTTCATTGGTACTAAGAGGAAGCTCATGATGATGATGATGATGCTGATGGTCGTCATGGTGGCCTTTTAGAGACGTTACATGATCAGCTCACAAACAACAGACTTGATTGATTAATAATGATGTCCATGTGGAATCCAGAAGGTGATTGGTTGGTCACTGCCGGCGAAGGCAGCCTGCAGAGATAAATCACAGTGAATAATCCGTGAATCACTCTCTGATGATGCATTTAACTCGCCGCTTTGCCCTAACATCAGACGGACGGCGATGCTTTTAAGCAACTGTCACCAACAAGAAACAGAAAATGACTCAAATTCGCTCTTCATGTTGGTCATGATCGACAGGTTTTTAAACCCTGACTCAGGTCTGCCAGGCAGGCTGCGATTTGAATATTTGGACACTAAAAGAGATACCTTTTGGAGGGGCCTTTTTGCTTGTATCTATTATTTGTATGTACTTGATGTGTCTACAGTTTTCTGATTTGGTGCCAGAGCCAAATGAAGTGAGTCAGACCAAGCACATATGGTTACCTGCCATCTTTCGGCAAACAGAATTTATCGAAGTTTCGGATAGGTCAGTCCAGTCCACATCGTCTCTGATTTTGGAGGTGATTCAGATGCTCCTCGTGAAGTGTGAGCATCCAGCATCAGTCTGAGATTCAGAGCTTTGTAGAACAAAGAAATGCTGCATTCAAATAGAATTAATAACAGAAATTCTCTGCAGCTGTGAGGAATGAGTTGTGAAGATAGAGGATTAAAGCAGAGGATCAGATTTATCAGCTTGCACTGCTGCTGGGTCGTCCTCCTCATTGGGTCAAGGAAAACTGTAGAAGATGATTTTGTTGCTTGGAAAAAACTTTCAGTGTCATCCATGATGTAAATGCGTCAATTTGCATAGAATATGTCAATGTCTGGTAATGTTTGTTAAAAAAGTGAAACAACAAAAGTGAGGAAAAATAAACAGAGACTTGAACGCTTGCGAGAGTCCAAATATTCAGTGATCCAGCTATAGCTAGAGGCAGTTAAAAAAGAACAAACAGGAGGAGAAGTAATATTTCCTCCATCTTTGTCTCCAACCCTGAATTGATAGAGTAGAAGAAGATGATCAAGATGTCTCCACGTCTCCAATGTTGCTGCCCACATGGATTCCAGCTTGGTTCATCTTTTCAAACACTTGTGTTAACTGGTTATTTTTCTACCTCCATGCTTCTGTGCCTCCTGGGAACCCCTCACCTGATGGGGAGCAAACATTCTCAGAAAGAATGGATTTATTCCAATAGCTGGGAAAGGTTTACACCAGCCCTCTACATCTGATCCATCAGTCTGATGTGGTTCTGATTAGTAGATGAACACTAGAGTCCATGAAAATGTGGTCATGAGATGGTCATCCATCTCCACCCACTCTTCCTCCTCCCTCTCTCCTCTCCGCTCTACCTGTGTGTGAAAGCAGCTGTAACAGAGTGTCTCATTTTATCTGACTTCCTGTCTTGCTGAGCATTGCTTTGGGCGGAAGGACAGGCTCTGTTAGCCAGCGATTCGCGATCTAAACGCTGCCTCCTCCACAGAGAGTGATTACTTTCTACTGTTGGCAGCTGTGATTCTTCAGAGACACTCCGTCATGCTCACACCTCTCCCTCAGCTGTGTCAGTCCAGTTAACACGTAAGACGTCTCTATTAAGGTAATGGGCAGCCAGGCTCAGGTTGAACCACTGTTCACCTCTCTGCCAGCGATTAATTACGTCTGACGCCATGAAACATCTAGTCTTATTCCTGTTTTTAACCTGTCAGTATTTGGGTAGAGGAAACATGAGGAGTTGGATGGTAATGGGAGTAAATGTCAAGTAGAGGCCAAACAGAGTCATTATAACAAGGGCTGCATCAAACTGTTATTTTTTCTGTTTTTCTTTTTTCAATTGATTGATGGTTTGATTAACCAATATATAATAAACACAACTTCTATAAATGAAGAACCCATTTCTAACTTTTACCAAATGATGCTCTTCATCAAATAAACTTCAGAGTTCATTCAGTGTCATAAGGGAAGATAGGTCTGTATGTCTATATATGTCTACAAGATGGTTTCTGTAATTTTAGGTTGTTAATATGTGTATATATGTATATGTTCAAGTGTCCATTTTTCTTAAACGTTTTTATTTTTTTACTTGACGCTATGAAAACAGGATGTGACATCATGATAGATAGCTGTGATTGGCAGTTGCTAAGGGCATTTACAAAGTCTGAATCCATATGAGTACTTGCATTAAAAAAAATAAATAAATGCAGTGTACACTGATCAGCCACAACATTAAAACTACTGACAGGAGAAATAAATAACAATGACCGTCTTGTGACAGTGTTACACGTTCCTATGCATGTTACTTTCCACCCACCTAGACCAGACCAGGCACTCCCACCCACCCCAAAGCAATGACACTCCTTGACGTTCGGTTGCTGATGCCTTTTGCCAGAGAGGTCTTACAGTTCCAAGGCCAAGACCTCCTCTGCCTTGTTGGACGTGGTCCACGACGTTGCGATGGAGGAGAGCACATTTGGCCTGTTGCACAGCTGTGGCTGGGGTCCACTTCCTCTTCAACCAGGCTAAGGATTGGCAGTGAAAGGGGTCTGTCGCTGTAGAGTCCGACGCTGCAGAGACATTTGGGGAGTCCGAGCCACTTTCGCACATGTGAGTTCACTAGCCTTCCCAGTCTGTTGGCATGGATTATTGAGTGTTGTTGATCTGCCTGAGGCCGCTAGCCATGTCCTGCCGGAGTTGTTCAAGTTGCTGGGTGTCTCTGAGGTCTGCATTATACCATCGTCCGAGACTCTTAATGAGCTTCTCTAGGACTCTTGGGATTGGTTCATCGCTGATGTGGAACCGCACCTTTCAGCCTTTAAGGGTGGGGATGGTGCGAGATTTGCTTGGCTTGAACTCCATTCGTGCCCGCTGGATGTTTTCTTGGAGCTGCAGCAAGCGTCTAGTGCATGATTTTGTTGTTGTAATGCCGGTCATGTCATCGTCACCTATGTAGGCTCCAATTGGCGGCAGACTCAGGCCACTCTTGGTCCTTTCACCTCCCACTAACCAGCGAGATGCCCGTATGATCCATTTGGTGTTCGGGTGCTTGAATTCATGGCATGTCATTCGGGATGGTGGCAGGTTCATGCCTCCAAACATCAGAGTAAGTTTTTCTCAGGTGCTCCTTCAGGCCTTTCATGGGCACTTCTCTCGATCAAAAGGGCCTTTGACAAAGCTGTAGGGATTGCTGTAGAAGAGGGTCCTTGTCCCTTCTTTCCTCTTGCCTTGCCGTCTGAGGTGTTCTGATCTTCCCAGCTTCACATCAGAGCATCAGGTCCCACTCTCTCCGTCTCTGTGGCCTTCCTCCACTGCTTTCTCAATTGTCTTCTTTCACCAACCTATCAATTTCCTGCTGCCTCCTGGACTTCGGCTGGTTTGAAAAGCCTTTCTGTTGCCTCTGGTTCTTATCCTTTGTCCCAAACCTCTTGGCACCATAGCTATAAATGATGGCTCCCATGTTCTCCAGCTTTCTTTCAACTGGACCCTTCTGTTGTTCTAGTAGAAGGACCAGGTCTGAATCAATGGTTTCCCACTCTCTTCTGGCTGGATTTGGGCCACAGGATATGATGTTTTCTTCCTTCCATCTTCCTCTCTGGTACTGGCAGCAGCTGTCTGGGCTCAGTGTTCGAGACTGTTGCTGTGTGTTGAAGGCTGGGCTCTGAGCTGGAGTTTGGTGTTGGCTGCAGCTGGCTGGGTTCTGGGCTGGAGACTGCTGCTGGCTGCGGCTGGCTGGGCTCTGGTCTACAGCCTGGTGTTGTCTGTGGCTGGTTGAGCTGTGGCCTGGAACATGGCGTTGTCTGTGGCTGGCAAGGCTCTGGGCTGGAGACTGCTACTGGCTGTAACTGGCGAAACTCCAGGCTGGAGACTATGTGATAGTGAACTTCATAGTGCACTCTACCTCCGCCATTTACAATGAAATGATGGATTATACACTGCACTTATTTATTTATTTTTTTCCTACTGGACCACTTTGTAGCGGTTGTAAGTGGCAACTGTCAGTTATCATGATGTCACATCCTGTTTTTTTTTTTGACTCTTGAACATACATCAGAATTATATAAACCACCTAAAATTACAGAAACCACCAAAAAATTTATTTGACGGAGAACCCTCATGTATTAGATTACTATCAATAATCATTTTGACTGTCAGTGTAGGTTTATAGAATGACGATGAGCAGATGAAGCTCAGGCAAACATGAGTGGGCGTCCCTGAAGACAGCAGAACCTTAAGGGCCTTGACAACACCGAGGAGACAACCAGTGTTTTTGTCCCGTCCATGTCGGAGGTAGACAGATGGAGAGGCACACACACACACACAGTGGTGTTTGTGGAGGTGTTGGAGTTAAGGGGATTTCCCTCCTTCTGCTGGCGACGTTCTCGTGTCTCATTATCCAGTTTTTTAGTCCAGAGAGGACACAATTTATCCTCCGTATGGTGCTGCTTTTTAATGAAAACAGTAAGCAGGCAGGGGACATGGAAGGGTTAAACAGAGCTCAGTACAACCTGGGGAATACACAGGACTGATGTGAAGACCACAAGATGTTACCATATCAGCAAAAGTCCTTGTCTTTTAATTTGGGTCTTTAAAATGATCATTCCAGTTCATTACTGTCAGTTAATGTGTCAGTTGAGTCAGGGACAGAAGAATGACAAGAATCTTTACTAGGGTTGGGTTTAAAAAAACATGGAATTAAATTCTCATTCAAATCTTTCTCAGTTTTGCAGTTCTGATATCCATTTCCTACATCCTTTCATTAGAAATCTCATTGCTTTCTCCACGGGCCACTTTCATGCCACAAATCTTGTGGAATTAGTCCATGTGTGAGGAAGATCCAGAACATGATGGAGCCAAAAAAAATTCCCATTTTGCTAAAGCCAGAGTTCAGTATGAGACATGAGAGATTATTTGACCAAAAGAGGCTAAAACCAACAAGCTACAACATTAGATATTTCTGTACTGTCATAAATGAACAGTACATTACTAGAAATGAAGAAATCCAAATGAAGCATTACCACATTCTGATAAGAATGGAGTCTGGCTACGACAGGGCTCATGTTGCTTATTTTCTGATGGATATTTGAGCAGTAAAAATACCAAATACCAGAAAACATGGAGCTAAGACTGGGCTAAACCTCCCAGCTAAGCTAAGACACTGCTGAGCTGACTGAAGTTGAGCTAAAGGCTTAGTGAATATTCCCATGCTGCTAAAGCCAGAGAGCTCCAGAGAGCTCCAGAGAGTCCTGTATGAAACATGGGGTGGAACATGAGAGATTATTTGAGCAAAAGAGCCTAAAACTGACAAAGACTATAACAAACCAACCTAAAACATTAGATGTTACTGGACTGAATGAAATAATAAAATACGGATGGCCATGCAACATGTAAAGAATGAATTTAATGCTGGTTTCCTGTTTTCAATTATAAAGACAGCAGCTCCAATGAAGATAGTAGTCAGCGGCCATGTTGGCACTCTTGACCAATCAGCTGCTTTGTAATAAGTTGACCAAATGAGAGTCACCTCAACTCCTAATGAGACAGGTCAAATGGAAACAACAGTCCAATCATTCACAATCAATCAGGAATGGGCGATTGAATGATGACATTTTGTCCCTTGGGACATAACAAAGACCTAAAGATGTCACTCAGGTGTAATTCACTCATACTTTGGTCCCATAAATCTCCATAACTACTCTGTCTTTACTGTTTCTGTCATTGTTTCGCCTTGCCTGCCTCTGCAGTTCCTTGCCTCTCTCATTAGTCTTTTTATAATCTGGGCCGGCATTCAGGGACTGTTGATTATTGCTGCGTGGATGACAAAGTGTCTTAACCTCCACTAAAAAGGGGATCAGGCCGCTAAGCTGTGTGAACAGCTTCAGCACCTAACCCTTGCCAGAGCCTGGCCGTTTCCCACTAATCCATCCATAATTACAGCCTGATCTCACCTGCCTACGTCTACGCCGGCCGGGTGGAGTTAGCTCTGAAACAAACAGCAGCAGTTATTTTTTCGAAATACTGTGGGAAGCTGCGTCATGAACCAGAGTATTTCTGTATGTTTAATTTGAGAGTGCTAAAAAATACAAAGAACTGAGTCATGTTTGTGTGTGCACCCACTCAGGCAGGAAGAACACCATCATTTCAGGGTAAAAGGAAGTGATGATGGTTTTATCTATTTTCTGCTTTCATTTTATAATTTATTTCATCT
This sequence comes from Chelon labrosus, assembly GCF_963514085.1. Taxonomy (NCBI): domain Eukaryota; kingdom Metazoa; phylum Chordata; class Actinopteri; order Mugiliformes; family Mugilidae; genus Chelon; species Chelon labrosus. The sequence goes on along the minus strand of NC_140351.1, from coordinate 24,366,753 downwards.
GGTCTTAAACCAGAGATCTGCTGCTGATGCTTGTGCTCTTGTTAGATTTTTTTTCACTGTCTTTTATGTCACTGTCTCTTTTCACTCAAGAATTGTGAAGGCTGTGTTATAAATCAAAGTTTGGACAGCTGTTAGGGTGGCAAGTCAAGATGTTGCTGGATATAATGCAGACACTTTCACAGAGAAAAATCCCAAAACCATCAGAAGAACGAAATCATAATAATAATAATAATAATAACTTTATTTATATAGCACTTTTAAAAACAGGGTTTACAAAGTGCTTTAACAAACAAAGCAGAACAAATAAAAGGAACACAGTTAAATTAAAAGTCAAAACTTAAAAATTAAAGAGTAAAACGAAGACGACATCACAAAAAGGCGAGTCTATAAAATTGAGTTTTAAGAAGTGATTTAAAAGAGGTTACTGATTCTGCAAGCCTTATCTCCTCAGGTAGGTCGTTCCAAAGCCGAGGGGCAATAACAGAAAAAGCTCGGTCACCTTTAGATTTAAGCCTTGACTTTGGGACCACCAGGAGGCCCCCACCCGAAGATCTAAGGCTGCGAACTGGCTCATATGGGGTCAACATTTCTGTTATATAGCGTGGAGCCAGGCCAAGACGAGCTTTAAAAGTGATCAGTAAAATCTTAAAATCAATTCTAAAACGAACAGGGAGCCAATGGAGAGAAGCTAAAACTGGGGTGATGTGATGTCGTCTGTTAAAACCTGTGAGAAGCCTAGCTGCTGCGTTCTGGACCAGTTGGAGGCGGGAGAGAGACTTTTGATTTATGCCGGAAAGGAGGGAGTTACAGTAGTCTAGTCTAGAGAAAATTAATGCATGAATAACTTTTTCCAAGTCAGAATGAGACAGTATAGGTTTAATTTTGGAGGTGGTTCTGAGTTGGAGGTAGCAGGACTGGACAACTGTTTTAATCTGTTTGTCGAAGGTGAGATCTGAATCAAATATGACTCCCAGATTTCTGGTAGCGGGTTTAATGTTAGTGGAGAGTGGACCAAGGCTATTTGTAATGAGGTTGGTGTCTGTGTTTGGGGGACTGAACAAGATGATTTCTGATTTTGACTTGTTAAGTTGAAGAAAGTTTTGTGCCATCCAACAGTTAATATCATTGAGGCAGTCTAAGACAGCAGCTAGGCTTCTCGGGTCATGCGGTCTCAGCGGAAGGTATATCTGTGTGTCGTCTGCACAGCAATGGAAAGAGACGTGTTGTTGGATGATGTGGCCTAGTGGAAGCATGTAAATAGAAAATAAAATTGGACCTAAAACTGAACCCTGCGGTACACCACAGGTTATTTGAGCTGTAGATGATGTATAATTACCTATGGTGACCGCAAAGGTTCTCTCTAAAAGGTAAGAATGAAACCAACTAAGCGCAGTATCCTTGATGCCAACCCAGGTTCTGAGGCGGTCAATTAAAATGTCATGATCTACAGTGTCAAATGCGGCACTGAGGTCTAAAAGTATTAAAATTGCACTTTCCCCTCTGTCGACTGTTAAAAGCAGGTCATTTGTTACCTTAAGGAGGGCAGTTTCTGTACTATGTAAAGCTCTGAAACCTGATTGAAACTTCTCAAAGTTGTTATTATGACACATAAATGCTAAAAGCTGCGATGAAACCACCTTTTCTAAAACTTTGGATAAAAACTGGAGTCTGGAAATTGGCCTAAAATTGCTAAGAGCAGACGGATCAAGGTTTGGTTTCTTTAAAAGAGGTTGGACCACAGCATGTTTAAAACTAGAAGGAAAAATGCCATTTTCCAGCGAGCTGTTAATAATCAGTAAAATAATGGGCCCAACTGTGTCAATGACATCTCTTAGAAATTTTGTTGGTATAATATCAAGACTGCACGTAGTTGATTTCATCTGGGACATGATTTCAGATAAAACAGGCATAAAAACAGGTGTAAAATTACTAAAATATGTGTGGATGTCCCTACTGACATGTAAGATGCGGTCTGGAGGAGTTATTTTCTGCTTGATATCATTGACCTTATTGATAAAAAAGTCTAAAAACATAAACATAAAGGATGATGAGATGGATGACATGCCTGGCAGGACATTTTGATATGTTAGATTTTATCTGGGGCTGCAATAATTCGCTCATTACATCAGTAAATACTGACAGATAGTTTGTAAATTCCCCCCTGGTATCAATACAATCTCATCACATCAGGTTTTATTTAAAAAATATATCTTTTAGAATTAATCCGAATCTGGAGGTATAAAAAGTATAATATTAACTCTGACATGTAGTGGAGTGGAAGCAGAAAGTAGCAGAGACATAACCAGGGAAACACAGACGTGGGGGGGGGGGGTGATTTCTAAATCACAAGACATCTCCAGGTAATATTGATCCCATTGCAAATAAGGCTAAAGAGAACCCAATCAAACAAATGAAACTGAAATATACATGTGTACTTATTTATTCAACAAAATGATGCATTTGTATATATCTGTGAGTTGCCAAAGTATTATTGAGCAGCAATAACATGATGACTTAAAGTTTCTGGTAACTTCTGATCAGTCATCTACAGCAACTAGGAGGACTTTTATCCCATTCCTCAGAACAGAACTGCTTCAGTTCTGAGGTGTTGGTGGGTTTCCTCACATTAACTGCTTGCTTCAGGTCCTTCCACAACATTTCTGTTTGATTAAGTTTTGAACTTTGACTTGGCCATTCCAAAATTAATTTTGTTCTTCAACCATTCTTTGTAAAACTTCTTGTGTTCTTGGGCTTGTTGTCTTGCTGTATGACCCGGTTTCTCTTAAGATTCAGCTCATGGGCAGATGTCCTGACATTTTCTTTTTGAATTTGCTGATATAATTCAGAATTCATTGGTCCATCAATGATGACAAGCAGCCCTGGCCCAGGTGAAGCAAAACAGGCCCGAAGAAGGACATTACCACCCCCATGTTTCATAGATGGGATGAGGTTCTGATGCTGGAATGCGGCAAATTGTTAAGGGTCTGTGAAGGTTCTCTGTCATCCAGGTCAGGGTTTATCCAAAAAACATAGCTGTAACAAAGACACCTGGACTTGCAAAGTTTCTTTAAGACCTTTTATCCAAGTCTTCACTTCTAAAAGATCTACAGATCAGTGCATTGAGGAATGAACAGACTTGTACAACTATTCACAAATGCAAGACTCAGCACAGGAGAGACAGCTCTTTAGGTCAGGACTCAGCTGTCCACTTACACATGAAGGACAGGCGACACTCTTAAGAGGACAACAACATCTACACGTTTCACCCCTGTTGTCACCTTGAGCCTGGAATCTCCGGCTCATTATGTTTCATTAGAGTAACATTTATTGGAAAGTGGATCAAAACTGATTCCTCTAATTCCGGGTGAGTATCTGGTCGTTCCAGAACATAGTCAGGTGAGTTACAGGTGGACAACACCCAAAGATGTTCCTGAATAAAAAACATAAGACTCCCACCAGTCATTTAGAACTGAAGACTAGAAACCCTGCAGGTGTAGTCGCTCTTGTTTCAGCTTGCTTTTTGGAAATAAAAATATTATGTTGTATGTAGAAAACCAAACATTAGTGGAAAGTCTGTTATATCTGAGATCTGAGGCAGCAGTAAAATCAAACTTCAGTATGTTTGCCCTGTTTGCACCACCTCAGTTTTAGCCTCATTTAAACAGAGGAATGTCTCGTGCAGACCAGAATCGAAGGTGTCCATTTTAAACCAGCCTGATTCAAGCTGATTTAATTTGTCTTACAGTTTTTCCCTCTCACGATGCTCTGTCTCTGTCGCTCACCCCAACCCCCTCTCCCACCATATTGATCCACTAACAGTGAGGTGAGCACTGCCAGGTTACTAATCACTCTGCATAATGTATGTTGCCCTCTTTACTAATTCAGGAGTAAAACTCAATAACAGGCAGCCATCACAGACTGTTTCCATGATCCATATTTTCACCTGGAGGCCTGCTCAAAGCAGCGCTTGCTCTGTAATTGTAATTTAATTTTATTTCTCAATCTCAATAGCAGAGGCAGACAGTGTAAAGTTAGTTAGTTAGTTAATGAACCATATTTAATTTGAGTTCTACTTTACCTTTATTTATTTGGTGTCCAATTCTGGTGGACACCAAAGTTCCTGCAGTTATTAGACCCTTTGGAATATCTAAAATTTATTTTACCTTAAATCTAGCAACATGTTAGGCCTTTGCACCTTTGACAGCTGTGGTGGGAGGTATTCATGTTGTCTGCCGTCTCACCGTACCGTTTTTATTCAATTCAATTCAATTCAATTTTATTTATATAGCGTCAATAACAATACAAATCGTCTCAAGACGCTTTACAAAAACCCGGCCTGAAACCCCCAGAGCAAGCCTGAAGGCAACGGTGGCAAGGAAAAACTCCCTTTTAACAGGAAGAAACCTCGAGCAGAACCCAGCTCATATGGAGGGACCCATCTGCCTAAGGCCAGCCGGGTACAGACAGAAGAAAGAGAGAAGAGAACAGCAAAGAGAGAAGAGAAGAGAACAGCAAGATAAACAGACATCTGTCATAGATACACATATCTGACTAAAGCGTACATGTGGAATCTTATGATACAAACTGATGATGTTACATGACGGTTTGAAAATGTAAGAGGAATCATAGGCAGGTTGGAGAATTGTTCATTCAGGTAGGAGTGGATAACTGCAGGATTCCATGAAGACTGGGCAGGCTGATGAGACCACGACAACAGATGTAGTATAGAGCTCCACAGGAAACACACCACTCCAGGCCAGAGATACTCACAAGAAGAGGGGAGAAGAGGGGAGGGGAGGAGGGGGGGAGGACACACACAGCAGTTAACATTCTATACAGTAATAGCACAGAATTGCATGACTAGTAGTAGATAGGAAATTAGAGGGCAAGAGCTCTGTGCCAGAGAAAAGAAAGTGGAGGATGCGAGAGAGGAGAGAGAAGAAAGAAGGAGGACATGTGTTTGGTGCATCGTCCCCCAGCAGCCTAGGCCTATAGCAGCATAACTAAGGGATGGTTTAGTCCAGCCCTAACTATAAGCCTGATCAAAAAGGAAAGTCTTAAGCCTGACCTTAAAAATAGAGAGAGTGTCTGCCTCCCGAACCCAAACTGGGAGCTGGTTCCACAGGAGAGGAGCCTCCCATTCTACTTTTTGAAATTCTAGGAACCACAAGTAGGCCTGCACTGTCAGACCGAAGTGATCTGCTGGGATGATATGGTACAATGAGGTCTTTAAGATACGTTGGAGCTATTATGAACACAATATCTGAGGAAGATACATCTGGAAAGGTTCTGAGTCATCCAACTCATGGTATATCCAAAATAACAAAGCTGAAACATGGACAACTGGACTTGTAGAGTTTCTTAAAAAAATGTTTCATTCAAGTCATCAGTTCGAAAAGACTGGTGGGGGGCTGTGGTTTAATTAGGAACATCTGTGGGTGTTGACCATACGAAACCTGCGTGGATCTGTTAATGACCAGATACTGACCTGTAAAGAGGAAACCAATTAATAACTTTTCTGTAACTGTAACAGTTTTCTGACTTGTCCACATGATGTTTAGTAAACTTCAGATATGCAGAAATGTTCTTTTTGGAGAGCAGTGTCTTTGCCACTGTTGTTCAGTGTTCGCTTGGTGGTGCATTCATGAATAGTAACATTAGCCAATGTGAGAGAGGCCTTTAGTTGATTAGAAGTTTCCCTGGGTTCCTTTGTGACCTCTCAGACTATTATGCATCTTTCTTTTGGAGTGATCTTTGTTGGTGTACTACTCCTGTGCAGGGTAACAGTCATCTTAAATCTCCTTAATTTGTTCTCAATCTCTGACTGTGGATTTGTGGATTCCAAACATTTTAGAGATGGTTTTGTGATCTTTTCCAGCCTGATGATGAAAAACAACTCTTTTTCTAAGCTCCTTAGAAAGCTCCATCATACACTTCAACAAACATGTGAAGATGAGTCCATTATTTTTTTTTTTATTATTATTATTTTTATATAACAAAACAGGGCACTCTGTACACTGATTAATTATCAATTTTAATCAATTTGTCATCCTTGAGGTGCACTTACTTTTGCACCTCTCAGATAAGTAATACTGGCTAATTTTCCTGAATAAGCAAATATCAAAGCACAATATTTCTGTTTTATTTGTTTGATTGGGTTCTCTTTGTCTACTGTCTAGATTTGCGTCATTTTTAAGCAGAAATGTGGAAAATTCTGCAGAAAAAAACTTTATAGCTTTCTAGCATATATGTTTATATGAGTCATTTCAAAATGCTCTGCGTTTATCCAACTTTTTTATATTTGTATTGAAGGTAGTTTTTAGTGACACAAAAAGTGTCTTGTACGTCTGTGTGACTGGTGCCTAAAGTAGCCTTACGTCCAACAGTAAAAAGTCATAAACTGTGCAGCAATTGCAGAGAATATGATCATTTTGAGTTTAAGTCTTTAATAAGCTATGGTCCATTTACCCTTTTTTTCTGCCTGTTTGACTCCCATGTTGCACTGCAATCATATTTCCCTCCTCGAGATCTGCCACTGAGAGTTTCCACCAATAAATCATGGTGTTGGGAGGCTGGTGTAGGCTGCCAATAGTCTATTTAGGACTGCTAATGGTGACGGATGAGTGTGTGGCTGTGTGAAGCCTTCATATTAACTTGTTCTTCAAACCAGTCCAATACTATAACTGTCTGAAACTGGGGCTGACGCAGGAACAAGTTCTTATTATTTATCCTCAGCACCAGTCTTTTGTTTAAAAAGGCTAGACGCATAGTTAAATACAAGCTTGAGTGGCCGTGGTATCTGTGACATGAGCGAAGGGGAGGTTGGTGTAGATAGATGGGCCAACAAAATGCTTGATATTCATTACCTGTTTCAGATAAACTTTAACTATTTTTTATTTTTTTTTTACTTTTTTTTATTTTTTTAACTCAAACTAGGATGTTTTTCTAAACCTAACCAAACATTTAACTATTTATTTATCACCAGGTATCTTTAACTTTCCCTTTAAGTTGGGGCAGCAGTGTTAATTTTAATGTTTTTTGGAGTAATTATATGCTTTAATTGAGAGAATAGTTATATTTTCTGTATAGCAGGAAAAATACAACAAAAGCTTCAATGAATGTTCATTTATCTGTTATTTTCAAATGAAGAAGACAGAAATGTGTAAATGTGCACAATTCTTACTGTGCTTGTTCTTTTGAATAATTTAAAAATAACAAAAGGCAACAATAACAATATAATGTGCTTGTATCATTTCATTTGAAGCCTCCAACTTAATAACATTAAAATGAAGCCACAAAATGTCCATAAAAAAACAATTTAAGTACATTGAACAGATAGCTGATCGGCTGGATCGTCTCTTGATCAAAGGAAAACATACCACTGTGAATGAAGAAAGTAAAATAAGCCGTTACAGTAAAGAAGTTTTTTGTTTGTGTAGGAAGGTTGGCTGATATATCCATCTGTCCGTCCATCCGTCCGGCCATCCTACCTGGATTCGTCCAAATATTCAGAGGCTCAGTTACAGTGGGGAGTGGTTTTCATTCTTTAATTCTTCTTTTGCTTTGCTTCTTCTGCGAGATAAAACAGTTCATAACAGTCGGGGACTGAATTTCCTCACTTTTGATGTTTGGGTTCGGGCTTTTTTAGTAAACATTGCAATGTGTCAACGTATTCTTAAGGAAATTCACGTATTGGATGTGGACGTCATCCATGGCGAGTTGTTGCAGCCCTAGTTTAAGACCTGCTGATTTAGTTGAACTCTTTGCAATGAGTTCAGACACTTCTGACATTGGGGTTTGGAGATGTTCTGTCTTTTTCTGTAGTCTTGGCAGCAGGAGTTGATGTAAACATTGCGACGCACTGAAGTACGTCAGTGATTACGTCAATAACTGCTGCTTTAGAACCTTGCTAACATGTTATAACCGGAGCTCTGCTAAAAATTTTCAGCTCAGCGAGGTGCTGATACACAAAGAGACTCCTGACAGGAAGCGACTGGATCACCAGGAAGTACTAAACACATGTGTCGTTCCTTACTGCAGTGTGGCAAGATGGCAGAATTGAACAACAAACTGACAGACTCTGTCCACTTTTTAAACATATCGACTAGTCCTGTAGTCTCAATGTGTTCTACAGTATTTAGTCCAAAATCACAGGAGATTTCACAGTCAGATTTATTGTTGATATAGTCAGAAGAATCAATTTATCCAACCTCTGTCACACAGGATAACCTAGGAACAGAGAAAAGAAAAAGGAGCAGGAATAGAAGAATAAAATAGGCTGTTAGTGAAGATGAAAAGATGAGTGGATGGAAGGATGAATGAGGAAGCTATGAGGGCTGTGTGGAAGAGTGGAAAGCTAGAATAAACGAGTGCAGGGTGAATCAGAAGAGACAAAAGGAGTGATGGTGGAAATGTGCTGGAGAAATGGATTAGGTGAAGAGGAGGAGGAGGAGGAGGAGGAGCAGCGAGCTGCAGAAAAATATCAGGAGGAGGGGAAAGGAGTGATGGAGAGAGCTGGAGGAAGAGTGGAGATTGGAAACAGAGGGATGAAGTGGGAGAGAAGACTGATGGAAGGGAGGAAGAGACGGTGACAAAACAGACCGTACGCGAATGGCAAACAGGAGAGGGGGGTGTAAAGGGGTGATGGAACAGGAGAGGTGCAGAAAAGAAATAGTGATGGAGGGAGAGAGGGACAGGAATTGTAATTGAAAGTGGAGGGAGAGCGAGTGATCGAGTGTCGGGAGGGGAGATATGAACTGAATGAAAAATGAGAGCGTGACAAATAGTGAAGCAGATTCTTCTGAAGCGAAGAGCAACATGTATCGACAGAAATGAAGCCAGTGCAGATTAAATCTGATCACAGTATACACCTGTTTCATTTTCTGGAGGTTTCACATTGTTGGGATCAGTATTAACAGATATTGTCTCTTTGATCGACTACTACTTGTCTGATTTGTTCCTAGCAGTGCACTGTTCATAAATGAAATTCTAGTGACATCTAATTAGCTTAGTTTTTTAACCAATCGAAGCTTGTGTCATTTGATCGCATGTTTCATATAGAACAGTCTGGATGTCTTTCCAGTATTCCCTAGTCTTTAAGCTCAACTCCAGCCAATACTTCCAATTTAGAACGTTTTGCTCAGTAGATCCTGTGTTTTAGCCTCACTAAAGTCAAGTATTCTCTGGAGGTTTAGCCCCAGTTCGATTGAATGTTAACTGTGTTGTCATTCTGGTTAGGTTCTATCTCTTCTGGTATTTTCACTGCTCAAATATCCAGTAGAAAATACGCAGCATGCAGTCTGGCCTATCAATACTTAATTCTTTCCAGAATTTAAGTCATCTGGATTTCATTATGGGACGTGTTTCAACAGATAACAGATAAAAAAAATACGTCAGAATTAATTGACTAGTCCTCCAACCAATCAGAGCCATTTAGTTGTAAACTGATTCATCTCAACAGCTCTCAGATGACGTATAGGACTACTCCACTGTTACTCTTCTCTCCATCACCACATAAAGCCCAACCAGAAGATTTGATTGGCCTGGAGCATAATCATTTCCTAACGGAGAGACTCCAGACCAACTGTTTATGGGTGGAAGATTTTGGTCTTGCTTCCAGGATAGAACATTTCAGATGTGTATGAGTGGTACAGCCACCATATCACTGGTGTAAACAAAGTCAAAAGTTGAACACATTTGACTGTGTCTTTTAGAATATTTTAGTCTGCTATAGCCATTTTAGCGCCATGTTCGTATTCTGTTTTTGTTGTATAATGTCTAGGATTCAGACATCCAGAAACAACTGAAAATGGGTATCCTATTGGACTTGTGCATCTGGGCTCGTATTCCTAAAGATTCTAAGAATCCTCTCAGAGAGCTCCTATCTTAGCCTAAAAATTCCTAGCTAGGAGTCTTAGCTTAGGAGTGATTCCAGAAAATTCTCAGAGAACTCTTAGCAAGGAATGGACAGAAACTCTTATCTTAGTGAGGAGGTGTGGTTGACCCCGTTGCTAGGTATGAGTCATCATTCCAAGAGGTGTGATTGGTTGATCCTAAAAGCTAGATAAAAATACAGTTTTGATGATAATTGGCCTAGAATGGACGTCAAATTAATAGACTTAATAACAGAATCTAATCTCTATGAAGACTGTATAATTATAAATAATACTTTACATAAAAATAAATAAATAGTACGCTATACTTTAAAAAGTATCCTATAAAATGTGTGATTAAACTCAGTCCCACTTGCACAGTATTCACATGCTGATAGTTCTATTTATTTGCTTTCAATCATTTACCACACTGGTAACATTTTGCACTTCATCCATTTGGTATTAACGAGGGTGAAATGTCTCAGCTTTCATCAATTTCTGTGATTGCTAACCGGCCTAGAAGAAGCAGTGTTGGTTGGCGTTCAAATCTTCCACAAACCGAACAGCAGTGGAGAAGAAATGAAGTAGGAAACCCAACTGGACAGAGGAACAGTGTTTGCTTCTGGATCAACTGGTCAATGAGAATAAAAGTGTTTAAGACGTAGATTTGGCCCCAAGTCATCACTGCTGCATTGTTGCATTTTTGCATTTTTCCTGTTGCTAAATACCTCAGTGTTGTGATGACTTTCATTTCCGGTGATATTGCGATTGTAACAAGCTTGATTGTCATTCAGTGTTTGGAGAATATCTCTCCTGCCTCTTCTTTCAGCCATTTTCTCCTCTGCTTAAGAAACTCCTAAGGCTCCTAAAAGTCCTCCTCCCTGCTCTTAGCAGATCTCACCTTAGGAGCACTCTTAAGAGCTAAGATTCTTTAGGAATACCTTTTATCTTTACTAGGAGCTACTCCTAACTTTGAGATGAAATTCTTAGAAAACGTCATGATTCTAAGAATTTTCTTAGAATTTGGCCACTAGGAGCAACTCTTAGCGCTAAGAATCTTTAGGAATACGGGCCCTGGTGTTTTAGCCTGATTTTGTCCTTTTTGTCCTTCATTTTGTTCAACATTTTGGCGCCGTCAGACATTTCTGAACCTTGATTGTTTGAGTGGGACAAATGATGTCGTGATTAAATGCCGCATGTTAACATGTTCGTTGTCTGCATGACAAATCCAATCACATCAGTCTGCAGATGACACACTGTTCACGTTGTTCACGTCACTGCAGCCGTCACGTGACCATTAAGCACGGACGTCACTGACAGACGGCGACAAGGCTGCGCACACAACTCACCCCTGTTTAGTGATTGGCTGAGGGAGGGGGCCTGGCTTTTCAGAGCAGAGTGAGAGTAAAAGGAGGGAGGGCAGAGGGTTGTCTCATCACACTCACTGATATTTGCTTCTGGGCCATCTATCCTTGCTGGGTGTCGTGCAATCTGTTTTGGCTGACGTGTGCGCCACACTGCCGCTTAATTCACTGATGCTCTGCCACACTCAGACTCTGAAGCGTTAGACGAGCGTCTTTCCCGCCTTTCTTCTTGGCCGCCTGTACATCAGTGTCTCGTATGTCATATGTATGGTTTCTCTCATTTGAAAGCTCTTCGTTAGCCTTGACGTCATTTAATCTGCTGCCAGCTCTGGATGACTCTCGACGTTGATCCCTGTGGTTGAGACAATCCAGACGGGCTGACACTCCCAAGTTGCTCAGATCTGATTCAGCCAAAGGCAAAGACTCCTCGTGCTGACATTTAAAAGCCAATAAACACAAGTTTCCAGCCGTACAAAAACACTGTAGCACAAGTGCAAAGCAGTGGAGGAGTCTGTGATGCCCTCATATATGCACTTTATAAACTGGTCCCACTACCTAACTCTTGGGATCTTGGATTCCCTGAACCTAAGAGCTCTGGTTTTTATATCAGTCATAAAACCAAAAACAGCAAATAAACAACAACAATCCACCAGGCTCACGGTCCAGTTCTAGTCCTCCAGCTCCCCTTTTGATGTAGGGATGTCCCAGTTGGTATAGGAAAATCTGTATGGGGTCAGATCCAGGCATTTTGTTTTGAGGTCTGCCATGAACCAAAACCCTGTCCCACGCTTCTTCTTCTTCTGAGTCAGAGCTGTCAAAGCTGTCAAAGGCTGACAAAAATCCAAGAAGATGAAAAATCTAAATCACCTGACTTTACTCGGTCAGCTTTACTGTGTAGTGTGAACGTTTGTTAGGATGGTAGTACGAGACCGTCAATATATACTACTAACTTGATTCAGTACTTACCAATGTAAGCGCTACCCTCTCGTTAACTTTGACTGATCTATTTATTGGACTGAATACAGTCGCACAGTCCACACGTGATCTAGGAGATTACAAAGAGATCAGAAAAGAGTTTATGATCGGAATCAGCTCTATAAAATTCAAAACTGCCCGATTGTGCATGAAACCACTGGACCTGGCAGCACTACTTAACACCTGTAGAACCACAGTCCTTTCAATACTTTTATCTGGCAAAAAACAGATCTCACCTAATTGTCAATTAAATCTTCAGTTTTTAACCCCTTCTATGTTGTTTACCAGACGCGTTTTGGCAACTTGGTCCCTACTCCATTTTCAACAAAATTTTAAAATGAACAAAAATGCTGGTTGCACATGTATGAAAAAAAAATAACTAAAACTAAAAATTTGACTAATTGGTTGCAGTTTAGAGACCTTACCTGCCCCCAAATTGCCAGTTTAACTACAACCTATTTGTAGATCCTTAAATTTATCTTAAAATATAAACCAGTCCCAGAACTTTATATCTTCATAGCACTGTCATCCACCCACAAATCATTATTTCACAGAATCTGTCCTGACCCCAAACCTTCATAGGCTAGAACCACACAGAGCCTCTGAAGGTATAGACAACACATCCAGCAGATTGCAGATGTCTCCACCTGCAAGTCTCCAGGTCATTATCACTCTGACCTCAAAGATGAGATGACACAAAATCAGCAGTTTTGAACTTCAGATCAGTTCAAGTTGCAGGAGGGAATTTGTAATTATAGATGAAAAGTTTAAGGGAATTGAGTCAAAGAAGTTTAACGTTTGAGACTTTCTTTTGCTGACATGATTTCAAAATGGTGTCCGTGTAGGACACTGAGAAGCCATGCATCTGACAAGAGTGCTGATTTTAGTTCTGCAGTAAATCGTCCTTGCTTAGCCTCAGAGGTTGTTCCAACCGAAAGATGAAGCGTATAAACATCAGCTCTGCAAGAAGGAAAGTGTTTTAAAAAAAACCTCCTCAGTTGAACAGGACTTTTTGTGTCGTGAATACCAGCCACGAGTGTATAGGAATCTGCCTCTTCTCTGACAAATCTTCTTTATTTGCTTTTGCTTTTGTTTTTAATGGGTGGTTTTAAATTTGATTTCAACCCACATAAAAAAAAAAAAGGTCTGATTCCACCTGCAGAAACCTGCAGTCGCCCCATCTAATTACAAGCAGCAGCAGCGGCGGCCTATGTAATCATTACACTTCATCACAATCCTGCAGCTTAAGACCACAACCACCAGCGTAAAGCCTCTAATAATACAATCATAAATATATTCATGGCAAATATAATTAGGAGGGAACGGATGCAGATGAGGGAATGAGAAATGATGGAGGGACGGAGGAGAAAGATAACGAGTAGATGAATGATATGAGAATCAGAGGAGAAAGAAAGCAGTTCGGTATCGCCTCAGTTTAGACTTTATGGAAAATGAATTGCAGTTTTAGTAATTAGAGCTACATAATATATATATATACATATATATACATATATATATATATATATATATACACACACACACATACAGTACATCTGCATCAGAGTCAGCATGTGCAGGAAATGGAAGCCTAAAACTTCATGGAAGAATTTAAAAGCACAAACAAGCGTCAAAGCATCAAACGCGATCCAACGGTGTCACTGTAGGAGCAGCATGGCGTGCAGCAGCAAGGAGACGCTTCAACTGGTACAACAAGGGAGCCACCACGTTTCAGAGCCACAAATGAAGTCCTTCTTCCCCCAAGAACCTGATAAAACTTGGCCCGTTTTATCAGATCTTCTCCTGAAATTAAAACTGAATGAAAACGGAGCACACAAAACGAGCATTAAAAATCAGAAGGATAAAGAAAGAGAAGGAAAGTTTCATGTTAATGGAGGCAAGAGTTACAGAGAGGGCAATTATTAATTAAGAATAAAAGAGAAGCAGAGATGGAGACGATGAGTAGAGGAGGCGGGAGGGAAAAGGAGGAAAACAACAGGTGTAGAAGAGGAGGATGAGGATTAGGAGAAGGTTCAGAGATCTGATTGATTGTGCGTTATCATGAAGTGGAGATTTATTCCAGCGTGTTCCCTCGTCTCCTGTGACCCCTCAACCCCGCGCTCATTAGCATAGAAAGCACATTCCCCAGCTTCTGATTGGACCGGGACCGACGAGACCAGGATGTAAAGGAGGAAGTTTGTGTGTGTTTGCATGCACGGCCAGACTCGCCTACCGGGAGGGTGTGTGTGTGCATCATCATAATAAGCAAAAGCATTTCCAATCAAAGCAGGTAATTCTTCCTGCTGCTTGTGTGCTCTGGCCTCCTCTCGCTTTTTGTGTTTGTGTGCTGGTGGGTGTGTTTGTCCATTAGCAGGGATGCATTTTAATGGCCCCACACACAAATATTTAGAAAAATGTCCAGATTACATCCCAAGCCCGAACGCCCACTCCTCACCCAGCCACTGACCTCAGAATATGAGTCTGAAAGCAAAATAACAGCCTGTGGCCACGATGCTGCCGCTCACAACTAATTATTCCTGCAGATTTATGCACAAGTGATAATAAAGGAATCTAATCTCTCCTCTGGTGGCTCAACGCTTTGTGTTCTTTCTACGGTGAGACACAGTCTTTCTGGCTGGTTTTTCCAATGGAAAATATAAAACATGAAACGTTTAGGTGACAGTAGTTTGACACAGGAAATCTTTGTCACTGAGTGTTAAGATCAAATTTAGGTGACTAGAGATGTTTGATACAAAGAAGAGAGTAGATCTTGGTTCTGATTTAAAGTGAAAATGATACTGGCGCTTTGTAAACGATAGACAATATCTGAATTGTTGAGTATTTGATCATGAGCTTCAGCCTTTAAATGCAACACAATAAAAAATCAAATCGATGAGAACAGCCACATATTCATTTGGAGCAACATGACCCCAACAATAAAACAAAAGACAAACATGAACTTGAATGTGTACTTGCTGTTAGGTCCGCAAATGTTGGATACATGTTCCTGTTACATAAGCTGTTTCTCAAAACATACTTATATAGTGAATATGTTTATTTGGATAAACCATGACCTGGATCACTGAGAATCTTCATAGACGTAATTTGAGTATATTGATGTTCAGCGTGGATGGTTGGATCTTATCTGGTCTTTTTGTTCTTGAGGTGGATGTTTTCCACCTTGTGTTGAGCCACTTGTGAAGTCTTCTCTTTACAGTAGACCCCATTCAGACCTTGCATTAACATCTGTCTCAGTGATCTGATCACAAGTGTCCGACTTAAAGTACAGGTGGGAAAAGAGCACTAAAATGTTTGTTCATTAGTAATGGGAGTTTTATAATATGTTCCGTCTTGTAGCGGTTAACTAACTAAAAACTAAACATTGTTGATGTATGTAAATTATGCACCTGGAATTATTTTCTCAATAATAACCGGTGTCTTCATTTCCCTTTATTAGCACAGAGTTTTCTTTCTCTGCTTCAAACAGCTCAGTAGTGACATTACTCTGAGGATTGGAAGTTTCCAGGTTCAGTTCTAATCTGAACTTTGTCTTTAAAATAAATAAGAATTTCTGTGTGGAGTTTGCATGTTCTCCCTGTGTCTGTTTGGGTTCTCTCGGGGTACTCCGGCTTCCTCCCACCGTCCAAAGACATGCTCATTAGGTTAATTGGTGATTCTAAATTGGCTGTAGGTGTGCATGTGAGTGTGAATGGTTGTCTGTCTCTCTGTGTTGGCCCTGCAATGGACTGGAGACGTGTCCAGGGTGTACCCCGATGACAGCTGGGATAGGCTCCAGCAGACCCCCGCGACCCTTACCAGGAATAAGCAGGTATAGAAGATGAATGAACGAATGTTAAGTTCATCTTCACACACGTAAAGAAGATCTTAACATGTTTTATTTCAGTGAGAGAGATAGACTTTACAGCTCGTTCCAAAATAAGGATCATCTCCCCAAGTCATGACGCACTCATGACTAACAGCTGTTCATGGTTCTAATTCAGCAGTACGTAGAGATCCATTCAGCTGTTACAACAGCTGTTACAATATTCTTCTGGCCACATGATGGTGCTGGTTATTTACAGACAGAGAAACTGAGATTAGATCTCAAGTGCTGGTGGGGGACGCACATCCCAGGTTGGATGTTATAGACATACGGATATACAGAGCCATAGACTTGGATTGTGGAATGCCTACCTCTCTCAAAGTGTTCCTCACTTATCTGGATTTTATGAAGAGGTTAATCTTTACCATGGAAAAGATCTTGAGATCATCCAACACCGTTGTCTTTTCCGCGGATGTCCAGGTCCTTCTATGTTTTTCCTAGCTCATGATGAAGAAATAATTTAGGAAATTCCACAAATCTTTTAAGCTGTGAAGCCCAATTTGAGTCACGTGTCCAATCTCTTTTGAGCCTCCGCAAATAGAGAACTCTGTATTAAACGATTTGTAATTTTTATACTTTTCCTCTCACTTGAATGTAATTCATTAGCATTTGCGCAAGTTTACTTCGTATTCAAAGTTTTTTTCTTCCCACCGTTGTCGTGACCTTGCTCTGGAGGGTTTTAGGCTCTTGGCTGAGGTTTGTCTTGGAACAATTTGGATTGAATTAAACTGAATTATACATCAATTAGGCATAACCACCTGTCTGATATCGTGTAGATCGCCCTTGTGACTCCAACACAGTTGTGACTCATCAGATAATGGACATGGACCTTCTGAGAGTGTCCTGTGGTGTAGTCTATCAGAGAGATAAGGATCCTCTTCAGTCAATCTCAAAGTGACAGAAGAGCTTGGAAAGAGGACTCGGTGCAAATGACCACAAATACATCTTGAAATTTGGCAAGGCAAGTCCTCCCTGGGACCTATCTCGCTGGAAGGTTGTAAGACTTAAACGAGGCCTCTTTCCTTCCCATAAAAACTTAGAAATCAATTTGTGCAGTTTCTCATAGAAGAGTTAAAGTTTACCCAAGGTAGAACTTTATTGTTGATATACAAGCTTGGAATGATAGTAGAAGGTTCATCCATCTCTCAAGATCCCATTCTGCATGACATGCAGTGGAGTTTAAGTGCATCAATGCTGACTTATTCCAGTTTATTTTATATCCAGATAATGGACTAAATGACTCAAAGGTAGATAGAAGATGCAGTATAGAAGAGGCAGCCTCATCTACGTAGAGAACATCATCAGCATATAATGATTACTGATGATGTGTATTACAAAAAGTAAGTGGGGATATTGACAGAGGTTGTCTGATTTTCTAGGCTAACGATTCAAGGGATAGAATAAATAATGGTGGTGAAAGAGGGCAGCCTTGACGGGTTCCCCTAAATACAGAAAATTGGGTAGATCATAAATTACCTGTGCAGACCATTGCAGAGGGATTGGCATATAGAATTTTAATCATAACTAAGGAAATGTGTCCCCAGCCTAAATCGGTCCAAAACAATCCAGAGATATTCCCATTCCACCCTATCAAATGCTATCTCAGCATCTAATGATAGAATGGAACAGGGAGAGTCAGTACTACCTGCTGCGTGTACAATGTGCAACAGGCGCACATTATCAGAAGCTAAACCAGCTTTAATAAAACCATTTTGATCATTGTGTATTAATTTGTTGAGATGTATTGCCAATCGGATTGCAAGTACCTTAGCATATAATTTGACGTCCCCATTCAGAAGGGAGTGAGGTCTTTAACTACCACATTGAAGCTAACAAGGATTCGACATCCTTGTTTGTTTTGGGTAGTAATGTAATTATAGTTGTGTTTGTACTTTGCTTGAATGCACCCTTGTCAAAAGCCATAGTAAACATATATAAAAATGATGGTTCCAATTCATCCCAAAATGCAATATACAGCTCTGGTGGAATCCTATCCCAGCCTGGGGACTTACCCTTCCTCATGATAATGCGAGCCTTTTTTTAATTCTTCTAGGGAAATAGGGGTATTAAGTGACTTGGACTCATCATCAGGCGAAAACAGGAGATCGAGTTCCTCAAGAAAGTTTGTGCACATACTCGTATCAAATGAAATTTCAGATTGGTTAAGATTAGAATAGTTTTAAATTCTGTATTGATTTCCCGAAGGCCATGATGGTTGAATACTTTTCATGATTTTTATTTTCTTCTTAAAGCTAAGAGATTACTTGGCCTGAGTCCATGAAATAATATGTTCTTCTGCTTCTTTGCATTACAAACTCTGCGTTTTAACAAGGAGTTCAGTTCAGTCTGTGTCACTGACATTTTCATTTGTAGAACCTCCGAAAATGTAATTCCAAATCAATTAGCTTGTTTGGCCTCCCTTTTTTCAGATGAAATGAAAACATGACCGAAGAGTCCCTAAAACAGAATTTTATGGCATCCTGTAAAAATCTAGGGACATTAACTGAACCTGTATTAAACTCTATGAAGGTGTTAAGCCTATCTCTGGTCAAGATCTGGCAATCCGAAGTGACCAGCTTTATGTGCATGCGTTCAGACTTGCCATTAACATGTGTCTCCAAATGCGTCTCCAGATCCAATCTCATTTTCACGCTGTGTATGCAAATAAACCCCGACATCATCTGGGGCGCAGTAGAATATTTTAACAGCTGCTGTCTCTAATGGATCTCTACCACTGCTCCAGAACTGAGAACAGCGCTATTTCATGTGTGTGTGTCGTGACTGTGGCTGACACTCTAAGTTTTTATTTATTGATCTCTAACATCAGGGCGGAGATCAAAACTCTTGCACATAACTCAGATTATAACTCCAACCCCAGATTTATTTATTTTTTTAGTTAGTCAACAGCTACAAGGACAGAATATTTTAAAAGGCTCTCATTACTAATGAACACACATCACTTACACATCCTTTTCCTTTTCAGGCAATCATTTATAATAGCGGTCATATGTTTTTTTTCTGAATGAATGAGGCAAAACTCCACTGACACAGAAGCACCCCTGTTGAGTATAGGAGGTCTTTAATGTGACTCCGGATTTACTGCATTCACACTACCAAAGGAATGTGGACACTTGCAACCCAGGCCACCTCCAAATGTGGTCAGAGACCGGATCTCTCAAATGCGATCTCAGTGTGTCTTAGGGGTGTTCACACCTGTCCTTAACTTGATCAGATCGCCCAGATCAGATCTTAATGCAGGTCTGAACAAGCCCTTAAGAAAAACCTCAAAGTCTTTGTTTAAACATTAAACCCCTAACGTGAGGCCTAATCACAACATTATGGATCTCATAGAAAGACGTAGACAAAGCTAAGATATTCTCTATTCTTGTGAAGCTGTGATGTCTAGATGAGTAAAATGTGTATTTAGATGTAGATGTAGGATTAATTGTATGGTATAGATCTGTTAAACGAAGCACTGACAAAACATTCTGTAAATCATTGGAAACTCATAGCTGGGTAGGTGTGAAATGCTGAACAGATTTATCCAATGCTACATTCACAAAAGAGTTCATGTCAGCCCCAAGAACTAAATGAGAACCCCTCAAGATGCAGTAGTATTGAGGTTAAGTTGGGTTGAAAATCAGGTTCATATTAAGATGGAACATAAACTAAATAAAAGAAATTAGTGCCCAGATATAACAGCTTTGATGTAAGAAGGTCTACCATCCCCACTGAAAATATGATTATGGAAAAATTCCGTTTCAGTACCACTTAAGAGCCCCTAGTTTTGGTGTCCAACAATGCAGAGGCTGCCCGATACCCCAGTCGCCAGAAAGCAATTCTGGATCAGCGAACTGAAACGTACATATTACAACTACACTAGTTGATCACATGCACAACATTAAAGAGTAGACAAAACAACGAGTAAATTACCTGAATAAGTGGCTGGTTCAGTATTTGGTGGTATCAACAAAGTCTTTCGCTCATCCCTCAACATGTTGCTTCCAGCTTTGAAGGGTACAAAAGAATAGTGCGAAAATCCAGTTTCTGCAGGGTGTCCATCACGTCAGAGAAGGCCAGTCTGCGCTTGAAGGTGTGAAGGCTATAATCAGGAGTGAACTGGATGGTCTTTCCTTTCGTTTCCATGGCAGTGTTACGTTCAGCTTTGAGGATCTTGTCCCTCTCAGTAAAGTGCGGCAGCTTTACAATTAGGGTTCAAGGCACAGGTTAAAGATTGGCCCCTCCTTTAGGAGTGCCTATGTGGTGAGCCCACTTAATCTCAACTGGACCCAAACCGTTATACTTATACCAAATGCAAACCATTTTGGTATAAGGAATAGGTACGCAAAAGCATGTGCTGTCTCAGCATTTTCTGGTGTCCTGTGAACTCGGATGTTTTCTCTGTGCAACCGTTCCTCCATATCAGCTATCGTGGCAGAAAGTGCGGCCCGCCTGCCAATGGACATTTGACCAGCTCACCTCGGTCAGACAATTCTCGAGTGTATTCATGTAGTCAGTGCATTTCACTATATTCACTTGTATGGTAACCATCTTACTTCGAAGTGTATTTTAGTCATGAGCTAAACGTCCACCGCAACTGCTAGCTTAACTAGCTCAGCTAACTCCTCATTGTCAGTTGAACAACAAAGTTGTTTGCCAGTTGCTTTTCTTGAGCCCAAAGCCATTATGCTGTGCAAAAACTTTTCAAAAAGCAAAAAAGTCAGGCAAAAGTCGTAAGAAAAAGTACAAAGTATGAATGTAGTATTACATTTTGGGGGATGAACAAAACCTTCTACGTCCTTCACAGTGGTCAAGTGACTCCAAAGCGCTGTTTTTGTGTGTGTGTGTCATTACTTTGGCACAATCCAATTTTGGGTAATTAAGGAAAATAAAGACACCAGCGACTACTGGGGAAATGCGGAACTTAACTACACACATCTCCTTATACATTAACATGAACACATCACAGTGCTTTTTCAGTTTTT
Organism: Chelon labrosus; assembly: GCF_963514085.1. Lineage (NCBI taxonomy): Eukaryota > Metazoa > Chordata > Actinopteri > Mugiliformes > Mugilidae > Chelon > Chelon labrosus. The sequence continues at coordinate 24,345,677 of NC_140351.1, read as the reverse complement.
GGCGATCATTCGCTATAGTGGTTGAATGTTTAGTTTTCTGAATGAATAAAGAAAACTAAGCAGGGATTGGTTGTGTGTTCACAACTACTTCCATGTGGTCAGAGATCGGATCTCTCGAACACCCTAAGTGCATCATACATCTGTACTTTACGCTGATCACTTGCAATCAGATTCCTCAGGACAGATGTTAATGCAAGGTCTGAACAGAGCCTTACTTATATAAGATAAAATAAGATAATCCTTTATTTATTCCACAGTGGGGAAATTTGCAGTATTGCAGCCGCAGACAGTTTAAAGGTGACATAGAATGATTGAACGGGGTATTTATCCTTGATCTGTGATGTGACATGCAGACAACAAAATTTTGGTTGGGTCTGTAATGCCTTAGAAGCTTCCTAAAAACCTCTCTCAGAAAGCTATATTAGGGTGGGGGATTTTAAACGCGTGGTTTTGCACCTATTTGGCGCCCCTTCGGGCTTAACTGGCAACCTCATTATGAAATGCAAGCACTTGACGCTGATTGGCTGCATTTGCTGCCACTCAAAAGAATGTAAACTTCGCTATAGAGAGCCGAAGTCCCGCCCCTCTACTTACCGAAGGGAGTTTTGGTCGGTTCTGTACGCGCCAGCATGCGGGACTTGTAGTTCGTTTAATTACGTATTTTCCATAGCGTTTTACTTAACTATCTTGCGACAAACTGTGACATTCTTGACATGTAAAATCATTTTTTATTCTGAAAAACAACATATGTATAATCCAAGGCACAAGTCGATCAGGACCAGAAAATAATTTATCTTTCGCCATAGACTGCCGTTCACAAACGAAGTAGCAGTCTGTGGTTGAATGTAGTTGGAATCCGATTATAAATGAACAGCAGCCACGCATCTCGTGCATTTCTTTCGGTGGGAATGTAATGGAAAGTTTGCACACCGCTTGCACAGCCTGGAAGAGCACACCTCGGAACGCGACTCGCCATTTCGCCTTGAACTCCGCAAGCACTGCTGCAATGTACTTCCCGTTGGAGGCGAGAGGGCGGATGTATGCAAATTATTTTGAAGGGGAGGGAATTGAATGAGAGTGGGGGGGCAGTGAGATGCATTTTACGTAATATGTATCCGTTGTTCAGATTGGGCCATTTTCTGGCTGACATTTCTAAAGGAGGAATTTCTATGAAAGGAGATGTTCAGAATGTCTAGCACTTTTCGTATGTTCGTGAATGCGGGCAGACTACCGTTATTCAACTAAGACAAGGTAAAAACGTTTTTTCATTCTCTGTCACCTTTAAGGATGATACCAAGAAGAAATAAAAAGTAAACATCAAATAAATACAAAAATAGAAAAAATAAATACAATAGAAGTGGCCACAGACATTTAGAGAATGAAGGGAAATGACAGGAAAAGCTCATCAAACAGGCAAATTTGTTCAAATAATGCAAGTAGACGAAAATCCTCAACAGTTTCTCTTTAATATTATTTCATCCTGTACTCAGGACAGTACTGTTCCTTCCTGCTTTATCAGTATCTCAACTTTTAAGGCTCAGAATTGTTTCAAGTCTGAGAAAAAAAGCTCACATCTGTATTTTTGTGTCAGAGAAAAAGCAGCACGTGAGCTACTAAATGGGAAACAGATGCCAAAAGGATCTTAAGGTTTTAGGCTTTTAATGAAGAACTCCGTCTGAATCCAGTTAGAGCTGAGAGCATGTATTGATTTCACCTGTTAAATCCTCCTCAGTCATGACAAGGAGGAAGCAGCTCAGAGGGATTTCAAGACTTGTGAAACAAGGGCTCTGCAAAACGGCTTTAAGTCAATATGAGTGTTTCTGGAGGCGTACGCACGCCTTCACAGGCGTTTTCCACTTTCTGTAGTGCTTTTGTAGACTATTATTGGATGCATTAGCAGATCATTTGGTACAGATATTGATATGGATGAATCCTAGATATTTAAGTAATCCTCTCATTTTTCCTTTAGCACCACCAGCAGGTCAGACTTCACTGGTCTCTTAGCCAGTTGAATAACGTTACATCTACTGAACTGAATCTGCACTAGCTTTTATTTGGAAAAAAGCCCAAAATAATAAAACTAAATAAGAGTAGAATATTGTTTTTTATATAGCGTATTGTTCATGTGTCTGATGAGTGACTGATTGTTTTGTTAATTTGAGATCTTTATTTATGAGATGTATTTTTTATGTCCATAGAAGAACCTGAAGAATGTACTGTATTTGTCAATCCAAATTTGGCTGAACAATTGTGTGTGACTTGCAGCCGTAGGGGTCTAAATGTTAAAGTTTGGTGTTGCACAAATAAAATGGGAACATTTTACCAATATAAAAGGGAAACTTTTATCTTCCTTTAACTCTGAGGCTGCTAGCAGGACTCCTATTGTTTCTTGAACAGCTTGTTTAAACTTTAGACTTTGGACTTTGGACTTCTGCGCCTCATACCGAGCATAGAAGTCGTTCAACGTGTCTGGAAGGGCTGCATCACAGTCACAGGCAGGTGAAGTAGTCCTGTAGTTGGTTACAGCCCTCCTGTCACCTGATCTAAAAAAGTGTCTGGACAGCTGCACACGCTTAATCCACGTCTTCTGGTTGGAGCGTGTGGTGATGATCTTGGAGACTGTCACGTCCTCAATACACTACTGACGTAACCAGTCACTGACACACTGTGTACTCCTCCAACTTTGTAATTTCGCCCTCGGTTGCAGCCTCCCTAAACATGTCCCAGTCAGTGTGCTCAAAACAGTCCTGAAGAGCAGGGATAGCTCCTACTAGCCAGATTTCCACCTCCTTCAGAACCCGTTTAGAACGTCTGACAGTCTGTATGATGGAATTAGCATAACAGAGATGTGGCCTGAGTAGCCACTTCCACTTCCCCAGTGAGCTCAATTAACTTCAGAATTAAATCCTAAGTTTCTCTCTCTTTGTTTTTTCTTAAACTGTGCATCACGAGCCTGACATGGGTCACAGACTCAGTGTCTGGAGGGTCTATGCTTCAGAAAGGAAACTGGTTCGTCAAAATTAGTCTTTGTCCCAGAGAGAGACCGCTTCCCTCTCATCTAGGTCCCAGGCTGAAAAAAAGCTTGAAATCCTCGGATTTACCCATAATCCTTTATTCCACTGTGTGTTTGCCCTTTGCTTTGACCTGCCTTGAAGCGGTTAAGGAGTTTTGTTCTGGAATGAGAAATCTACTGTTTGAAAAATATCACTAAGTCTCCAACAAAGTGACTGACAGCACCAAGTAAAGATGGAGAGTGCTTAAACTGACAGTACTGCAGACTCATATTGGTTGTATATTTCTTGTTTAATAGCTTTGTCGGCAGGCATAAAGGCTTCCAGCACAAATATTTTGTCTCCAAACAAATTTTATTGTTCACTTAACCACTGAAACATAATTCTTCCACAGATCTGCTAGAGACATGTATGTGAATTGTAGAGTCTAATATAGCCTATTCTCTAGTCTCACGGTGCCAGAACTTCAGTCTTGTGATGACAATGTCTCAACTCCATACTCATGTTTCAAGCACCGTCCACAAATAAACCAATTCCGTGGTTGTCCATCTCTTTGTAGCTGACAGTTGGTCTCTTGTGTTCCAGCCTCTGGTAGCCTAGGTGACCCTCTAGTGAAACAAGCAGAACATAAAAACATTGTTGGTGCATGGACGATGCTATCTCTTTTTCTATTTGAAAAGAAAATACCATCAGCGTCACCGGGTTCACCTGACGCTCCAAGCCCTCTATCATCATGGTGAATCTGGTGGTAGGAACCAAAGAAACAAAAACCAGGTGGACGGTGTATCCTTTAGGCAAACGGTTTGGGTACTCAGTCAACTGCGTCAGTCACTCCCATTGGTCATCACCTCAAAGTCAAGATTTGTTTAACTTGGTACCTAATATACACCAGTCAGCCACAACACTGAAACCTCTGACTGTAGATATCAAGTAAATAACATTGACCATCTTGTAACAACTCAATGTTCTGCTGGGAAACCTTTGGACCTGGCATTCATGTGGATGTTACTTAGACATGTAGCACCCACCTAGACCAGACCAGGCCCCCCCACCCCATAGCAATGACACTCCTTGATGGCAGCAGCCATCCCCAGTAGGATGCAGACTGACACAGGCACACACACAAAAACAGTTTAGGAACAACTAAAAAACATGAAAAACAGCACAAGGTGTTGACCTGGCCTCCAAATTCACTAGATCCCAAACTGATGATCCACAGAGGCTCCTCCCTTCAACCCATAGGACCCAAAGGCCCCTACTAACAATATTCTGTTACCAGACACCACAGGACACCCTCAGAAGGTCCATGTCCATTCTCTGATGTTTTGGAAGCACAAGGGAGACCTACACTCTATTAGGTCATAATGTTATGCCTGATCAGTGTAAGATAAGTTATTAAGATATATATGATACCTCAGATGCAGTCCTGGAACAACCACTTTTAAAATCAATTTAATACACTGAAATAAACAAATCCAAACTGAAAACCTGCATGCACTGCACTGAATATTATTCCCCCTAATAGTGTGTAAGTGGCCCACAACTCATACTACATGTCGACTCCAGGTTTGCAGTAGCATCTGTGCAGATACATCCGTCTTTGGTGGCTTTTCATGTAAAACTGAACACTATTGTAGGAACCAGGCAGAAGCCCTCGCTGACCAATCAGGATGCAGTTTTATAATTTATTTTAAACTCAGACTACACAAGGCCTGTTTAACACTCAATTATGTTTTTGAACAAAGTTCTGCTGTTTTTTGATTAGATAATTCCCTCACCTGTTTTCTGTCTGACTTGTTTTTACATTAATACATAATTACTGTTAATATCATTGGCTTGTAGACATATTTTTGGTCTCCATCAGCTCCTGAGGGAAATATTTGGCATTTTAAATGCTAAATGTTCCACTAGAAGGGATGGTTTATGATCTGAAAACTGGTGTCTGCCCACAAAAGTGTCTGCCCACAATGGAAATCAAACTTGTTCTCAAGTCTTTTACAAGATGCTGGGTTGAAACACTGACCTTCATCGATCTGCAGTTTGGACGTTTAATTCTATGAATACAATTATTTGTTAGCATAGACACTGATAGTTTGTTGTGTGTTTGTTTTTGCAGCGGGGGCAGGGAACAAGCTGGGCTGGGCGTTCGGTCTGGGCCTAGAGAGACTGGCCATGGTCCTGTATGACATCCCAGACATCCGGCTGTTCTGGAGTCATGACGAACGCTTCCTCAAACAGTTCAAAGTGCAGGACATCAACCAGCATGTCTGCTTCCAGGTACCGACACCAACTCCACAACACAACACGGGGAAATTCACTAAGGTTTTATGTCAAATGATAAAAATCACTTTCAAATGATAGTTTATTTAGAAGGAACAGACTTTTACTATCAGAAGGAGTTCATGCTTGTTTCAAAACAATCCCATCGTCTTTTAGACCTCTTAAGACAGGATTTTCATCAGAACAGTTTGTCTGGCTTTATTTATTGTAACAAGCTGCTCTCATTCTCCTTCCCTTTTCTTCCCCCATGTATTTCATTTATTTATCTGAACATTTACACTACTCTGTCTTCAAACCCATCCATTTCCTTCAAACAACCTCCCATACACCCACCTACTGCGTGTAATAAAATGTCCTCTACACTGTCCAGCAATAATCATTATGGAGCAGAATATATTTTAGATTTTGTTGTCCATTTTTGCTGAGAACGACGATTTGGAGGGAATCTGAGACTAAGTTCTTTTGATGCATCAGTGGAGGTATTTGCTGAATCTCCCAGTCCTTCAGCCTCACTTTTTGCTGGAGGAACTTTTATCCCTGAGGAAGGTTTTTAACAGCGGAAGTCGAACTAGAAGTGTAGTTTGCAGGTTTAGCTCGACATATCAGCCTGGTAACAGCCAGGTTTATTAAAGCTACGTTTTAAAATTGTGACTCTCAACTTGTATGGCAAATTCCTCAACGTGACCAATAGGAGCTTGGTCCTTGGCCCGGTCATGAAAAACTGCAAGTTACGATGGGATTAAGTTACGGCTTCTATAATGACTAGCTCTGACACGTCTTATTAGAGAGATGAGACTTTGTTCTTGGTGTTCTGCCTCCAGCCCATCAATCCAGCCTGTCAGCTGCCTTCCTGAGATATGAATCTCCAGGGTAGGACATTTAGTTTATTTGAGATCAGATCATGACTCGGATTGTCTCATACTGAATATTAAAAGATCGGGACCAAATCGGGGGGCAAGAAAACTTGATAGGGACCTTTCCATACAAAACACAGCAAAGCAGATTATTTTTTTCTGCAAATTTATGACCAACAACAAAACTGTTTGCTAGAACACAGAGTTGAGGGCATGGCAAAACTTTGTTGCAATTGAACTGAATTGCAAACTGAACCAAGGTTAAATGCAACATCGTAACAATATTGAATCAATTGTTCAGGTTATGCATTATGTCAATGGGAGGTCCTCACAAAGATAGAAACATGAGTTTGTGTGTGTGTGTGTTCTAGCCTCTTAACCTCATGTATAAAACATGTTGACAGTGGGGGCTCACATCAGCTGGCACCAGCCACTTTCCCGACCCCACCACCATCATCATCTTCATCATCACCACCTTCATCATCACACACACACACACACACTCGCTGTGGGTTCACTCAGCGGTGACTCTGTCCCGGCCAAAGGAGCTTTTTGTCGACTCTTGTCTTCTGTAATGAAGAAGTTTCAAGGGTGAGGGAGGAGAGGGAGGTGAGGGAGGGAGGGAGAAAATTAATAGAGAGAATATGCGAGGAAAGAAGGAAGGAATACATGAAGGGTTTGAGGAAGTTTGAGGATATTTTAAAAGTTAAAAAAGAAAACAATAAAAGAGAAAAAAGAAAATTATGGAGGGAAACTGGACTGACATTTAATGGGATTTAAAATGGTTCAAGTTTAGGAAAAAGAGGGTAAAAAAAGAAAAATATGTAAGGAGGAAAAAGAAAGAGCGAAAGAGAAAGAAAGAAAAATAAAAAGGAGAAAGAAAGAAGGAGATGATGAAATGAATAAAGACAGAAAGATATGATGAAATAAAGAAAGAAAAGAGATGAACAAAGGAAAGAATGACATAAAGGAAGAAATATGGTGCAAAGAAAGAATGAAAGAAGGGGACGAAAGAAAAAGAAAGGAGAAAGAAAGCTATGATCAAAAGAGAGAGATGGCAGAAAGAAAGAAGAAGAAGAAGATGAAAGACTGGAGATGTTGAAAGGGGTGGTAGAAATAAGAAAGAAAGATGATGAAAAGAAAGACAAGATGAAGGAACAAAAGAAGCAAGAAAGAAGGAACGAGATGAGGATGAAAAGGGAAAGGCTGGAAGAGAAGAGGAGATGAATAGAGAGATGTGGAATAACAGGAAAAAAAACAGAAAGAAACAAAAAGAATGTAATTAAAGGAAGGATGAAGTAGGGGAGGAAGGGAAGAAAAGGGGAATGAAAAGAAAAAAGAGGATGCTGAAACACCTGCAGGCAATGGATTAAAAAAGTGTAAGGCAAGAAAAGGAGTAGGAAAAGGTGGAGGTGTATGGAGGGAGAGGACAGACCCTGCTGTCCCACTGCTGTCCTCCTCTCAGTCAGTTTAACTGATGAACTCGGCTCCTCCTGAGGGACCAGGAGAGCATGGCTCATCTCCTGCCCGGGGTCAGTGCAGCTCTCCTGGGCCGACACTCTCCACTTCTCCCCTAAACACTCACCAGCTCCCACATCCACATGTAATGAACTGTGACCGTCAGTCGGGGGCCCCAACAGGAAGCCAGCATGTCAATGCTGTTTGTCCAGGGAGCTGACCCGTGTCAGCAGTCTACAATAGCGTTGAACCACATTCCTCCATCTGCACCGTGTGGTCAAAAGACAACGAATCTGAGTAATAAAAATGTATAATAAGACCAGTGGAACTTCTTTCCTTCTTTCCTTTCTATCAGTAAAACTAAAACAATGAAGAAATAATAAAAAAAAATGAATTCAAATAAATGAAATGATAAATAAACTAAAATATTATTCTGACTAAAACCAACAGAATTAAATTGAGTCAGGAACAAAAGGAAAACACTTTCTTCTTCTTTGTTGTGTGTTAAAGGTTATTTTAACATAAAGAGCAAGGAATAGAGGCAATCTCTCTCTATCTGTTGCTGCATAAAACACCAAATTTATTCAGTCTTCCTGATAAAGTTTTAATAAATTTTACTCACTGCTGCTACTCTTCCCCTTTTGCCTCACTTAGTTTTTCACGTTCTGTTTTTCCAATAAACCTGCGTTTATATCTTTCATAATTTTCCCACATTAGTTTTGTATCTGCAGCTCATGCACTGACTTGTGTTTCACTCCCAACATCTTTGTTTTTACGTCTTTACAACCTCAGCCAAACAAGACATGTAAAATCTGAAAATGTTGATTGCTAATGTCACAAATAGAAATTGAAGGATCATTTAGGAGAGTTGGATATAATTAATAATAATTGTTGTGTTTTATCAGCCCCTCAGTAAATACCCACCACTCCACAACGACATCTCCTTCTGGCTGCCGGACGGCTCAGAGAGCTTCACTGAGAACGACTTCTACGATCTGGTGCGCTCCATTGGAGGAGATCTGGTGGAGAAAGTCTCACTTACGGACGAGTTCACACACCCAAAGTAGGAAAATGCACACACAAGCTGAGTTTGTATGTCTGTAACACATAAATAAGTCATAGAAATTATTTTTTATCCCATGAGGAAATTATGCCTGCCATAATCCATGTATACACTTGGGCAACTGTGGCCTTGTGGTTAGAGAAACAGGATTAAAACTTCTGTTGAATCGGTCTATGGGCACCAAACTTCTCTCAGTCACATTGCTCAAACAATATCCAATAATCTCGACAATATTTTCTTCATTCATTCATACAAATATGCAAATATTAAGTCATTGGTCCTTGCTAGGAAGAGCTACTATCAACTGGAAAGCTGAGAAGCCAGAAAGAACTACTGTTAGCTGGGAGGCTAGGGAGCCAAGAAGCGCCACTGTTAGCTGGGAGTCTACGAAACATGAATACCTACTATTAGCCTGGAAGCTAGGAAGAATTACTGTTAGCTGAGAGGCTGGGAAGCTAAGGGGAGCCACTATTAGCTGGGAGGCCAGGAAGATGGGAGAAGCTACAATTAGCTGGGAGGTTAGGAATATAGGAAGAGCTATTATTAGCTGGGGGGCCAGGAAGCTAGGAAGAGCGACTGTTAGCTTGGAGGCTTAGACTAGGAAAAGCTGGGAAGCTAGGACAGGGTATTAATAGGAAGCTAGCCCATCCTATTTGCTGTGAAGCTAAGCTACGAGGAGCTGCTTTTAGCTGGGATGCTAAGAAGCCAGGAGGGGCTACTGTTACCTGAGATGCCAGGAAGCTAGGAAGCTACGAATAGCCACTGTTAGCTGGAATGCTAGGTAGCTAGGAGGAGCTACTGTTACTTGAGATGCCTGGAAGCTAGGAAGCTAGGAATAGCCACTGTTAACCGGAATGCTAAGTAGCTAGGAGGAGCTACTGTTAGCAGGGAGTCTAGGAAGCTAGAAAGAGCTCCTATTAGCTGGGAGGCTAGGAAGCTAAGGAGTGCTAATATTAGCTGGGAGGATAAGAAGCTAAAAGGAGCTACAAACAGTCTTGTAGAGCTGGCCTCTCCTGAATCACTCTGATCAGCTGGTCTACACTTGTTGAAAATATTGTCTCTGAGCTCAAACTAATGAGATAGAAAGAATGAAAGGAACTTAAAAAAGACAGAACAGAAAGGCTACTGATGGCAGAGTCATCAGTTTTAATTAAAACACACACACTCCTAATTGTACGGTAAAAACTGCCTAAATGACAACACACGCACACACACACACACAAGCTACTGTCCTTGGCGTACACCTCTGAGCCTGCAGTGCCTGCTGTTGACATCTCATTTTTTAGGAAGTAAGTGTGTGTAGAGGGCAGCAGTGGGAGGTTGGTACCTTATGGCTGAGGACTCCTTTTTCAGATCACCCTGACACACACACACACACGCTAATGCAAGATTGTGTGTGTGTGTGTGCAGTGAGGGCCCTGCAGTGCGTAAAAATGTCCGACACTATTCATCTTTCAGGATTTTAATGTCTTTTAAATAGCGACCTTTTCCCCGCTGAGCTTGCACACACACATATACGCACACACACAGTTGAATGGCTACCTTTGTGAGGACATTAATTGACATAACTCATTCCCTAACACTAACCATAATGTAGCTGTAACCTTTACCCCCAAACCAACTTTGAACAAGTTGTTTTGGTAAAAATTTATTTGTTGAATGATGCTTCAAGTACCTGCAAGGTTATGTGTGGTTCTCTCTTTAATTACATTTTACATGAATACAGTGACGTTCAAAATTATCTACATTTTTGCATAAAAATGATTCAAAACATGAGTGGATTTCCTGTAGACTAAGAGAACCCATTCAAAGAAATTAAACTGAAAATTTGTACTTGCATATTTGTTAATTCAGGAAAATGAATCACTTGTTCATATATGTGAGGAGGTAAGTGAACCCTAGTTTTCAGTATCTGCTGTGACACCCTTATGCAGCACGACTCAGTTTCCAGTAACTGCTGATTAGTTGTCTACAGCGGCTTCAGGTCAGCCTGAGCCTCAGTTTTAACACCTTAACTGTTTGCATTTGGGAAAATTATGCACTCCGCAGTTTAAGGCTGGGTATTGCTACTAATTTCTCGTTTGATTCAATATCAATTAATTTCAGTTTCAAAACTATTTTATTTCTAACTAAAACAAATGTTGTCCAGCTCTTCTCTGTCATACTTTTTAAATCCATCAGCTTTCAGCTCTGATGGTGGTTTCAGAGTTGCAGCTTGTTCTGGTTCTCCCTCACACGTCAGCTAATGTCTTTGCAGTGAGACTTCTCATGAAACGATGCAGGAAATGGCGTATATTAAAAAAAATTTATCCGATGATTTAGTGAATGAATATCAGATCTTTCATATCAGGATAGATTTAAATCGGAAAATTGATTTTTTTTTTTTTATAACCAAGATCCACTCCAAAGTAGCTATTAACAGCTTCCGTATACATGTATGAGAAAAAAAGGTAAAACGTATTCACCTCCTGTTGTTTATTTATTTATTTTTTGTGCCATAAATACGGTATTTGGGGGACTATTTTCAGCTGCAGATTCATCCACATTTAGTGCTCTGGTTGAGTATTTGTGGCATCAAAACCGGAGTGTGTGGTCAGCCGCTGTAACAGTGTGGATCACTGATGCGTTTGAATCAGTCAATATATACTTAAAAAATAGAAATACCTTCTACAGTGAAGGCTTTTATTTTGAAGTAGTCAGAGGTACAGCTTGTGTTTTGGACATAAGAAAGACAACGCGTGTGGAGTCACGAGTGTGTGTGAAGCTAGAGAGATGGAGACGGAGGAAAAAGGTGCAATGCAGATATTTTATGCGCCACTAATCTAAGAACTGATAACTGTAATTAACTCAGTGTAGAGCAAGCCCTCCCTCCGTCATTATCATTAGGCTGCAATTCAGAGTGAGTCATGAAGTCTGTCAGAGACATCATCAACACAGAAAATTAAAAATAATATGGGGGAGATAGACAGGGGAGAAACAAGGTGCAATGCAGGTATTTTGTGCAGCACTAATATACGACGTGTAAATTAACTTTAAGTACAACTGCACATGATTAAGACTCTGTGTCAGGGTTTAATTTAAGAATCCCTGGTCTCAGCATACATGATAAATATCAGATACAGTGCAGCCTAAAAGTTTTTGTGCCCCTCTGAAACTACATAAATGCTAGTATCCTGGTTACTGGATGTATCCAGTTACACATTTTGTCCTCAAAGTTGTTGTTAGAAGATGGGAAATTGTTAAACTGGAAGGTTTTGAGAGACTTACTGGGATGTCTAGAAGACTGGGTCAGAGTATCTCCAGAACTGCAGCTCTTGTGGGGTGTTACTGGTCTGCAGTGGTCTGTACCTACTGTAACAACAATCCAAGAAAGGAGAATAACCAGAGATAGGGTCATGAAGAGGAGGAAGCCAAAGAAGGAGGAAGGTGGTCCAAGGAAGGAAAACGTTGATGCTGGTCCTGATTGAAAGGAGTCAGAACACACAGTAGACCAGTAGTTTGTTTTGTATACAACTGTGTAGTTGCAGACCATTCAGGGTGTCCATGCTGACCCCTGTCCAGCAACAGAACTGGATTACGGAGACATGGAAGAAGGTGGTCTGGTCTGATGGATCATGTTTTACCTGGGGAACACATGGAACCAGGCTGCATTATCTCCCTGTAGTTAATTGTTTTGATACGTTTGACGTCTTTTTACATTCAGTAATCTACACTAAACACCAGTTATTCTGCAATTCTTTGCCAGCTTTGCCATGTGCTGCATGCGTTTCATTACTTTTGTGTATTTTTTTAAACAACTTTGGACAAATATTAATTAAATTGTCTTTGTGTCCTCTGAGGCATGCAGCAGCAGCATTGGTGATATTACAGGAACAAAATGGTTCCAGTTGTGGTCAGAAAAATAACTTCCTGTTTAGGTTGTAAAACTAGAGAGGACAAGTAAATGTTTGGATGAGAAGGTTATTAAAGAGACACAGCTCTGATCAGGTTTGTTTAGGGACTTAATGATCTTCTACTCTTTTGTCAGGGAAGTTTCTAAAAGACAAACTGAAGACATTTGCACCCGGTTGACTCGTTCACCTTATACACAACACCATCGCTCTCTCTTTAATCTGTTTGCTGTGATAGATTGCTGCTTTGCATCTGCTGTCATTAGTCAGCATATTAAATTTTGCTAACGGCTCTTAGTCGGTCCAAAAAACTGATGAGGAAGAACGTTCAGAAACCTAAACCAGCGGTCAGAGTGCCGCTGTCTCCGTCCGAATCAACCAATCAGCTTTTAATAACTGCTCGTATTGACTGATGCTCGTCTGTTGCTCTGATTTACAATAAAGGTTTCTGACTCTGAGCTGAGAGAGGCTCGACAAGTCTGTCCCCAGAGCCTCTTTACCTTTACTGGATTTATTTTTACAAGAGGAGCAGACATTGATCAGGACCAGCGTGAACCCACCTAAACACACATTACACACCGTTTTAGGGCCACATAAATGTTAGAGGTCCATTTGAGAGGTAAAAGAAACAGACAGAGGGTATAAACTTTATGTATGAGCATGACTATAATATGAAAATCCCTTTTATAATCACTGGTGGCACACAAGTGAACAAAGATAGGGGAGGACAAGTGACAGAAAGTATTGGAAATATCAAGAAGAACAACATTAGCTCAAGACAATAAATACACTCACTAACCAGTTCATGAGGTACACTAGTTCAGAATTAGTTTCGAATAACTGACGGAACTGTTAATTCAACTGTGTTTTCATTTTGGAGGTTGTGGTTTGTAGATGTTGTTCTGACACATGTTCCTATTATTTTTACATTGTAGTCAGTGGATTAGCCAAACAGGAACACTTTTAATTCAATCCAATTTTTCATCCAGTTAAATGACCACCTTTTGTCCAAATAACAAAACAAAGGACATACGACAAAACTCTTCTCAAATGACTCTTACTCTGTTCAGGAAAACGAGCTAATATTTCATATCTGGATATTTGATTGACATCATTATAGTTACTGTTAACATCAGCACATACAAAATTGAAGGCATTGTATCAAAACAACAATTACAAATCATATTATTTATTATTATTATACACTGCCTGGCCAAAAAAAAAAGTCACCACCTGGATTTAACTAAGCAAATAGGTATGAGCCTCCTATTGGATAATTACTGCATTGGTAAGTATTTTTAAGATGGCAACAAGTTATTTAACCCCAACTGATGAAGAGTCAAATCACTGGCATGCATCAAGCAGAGAAAACATCTAAGGAGATTGTAGAAACTACTAAAATTGTGTTAAGAACTGTCCAACGCATTATTAAAAACTGGAAGGATAGTAGGGAGCCATCGTCTTTGAGGACGAAATGTAGTTTGAAAAAAAATCCTGATTGATCGTGATCAGCGATCACTCAAACGTTTGGTGAAATCAAATCAAAGAAAAACAACAGTAGAACTCAGGGCTATGTTTAATAGTAAAAGTAAGAGCAGAGCAGCAGAGGGACACACAGCAGTTAACATGCTACACAGTAACAGCACAGAATTGAATGACTAGTAGTAGATAAGAAGTTAGAGGAGAAGAGCTCTGTGCTGGAGAAGAGAAAGTGGAGGGTGTGAGAGAGAGAAGAGAGAAGAGGACATGTGCTCAGTGCATCGTCCCAGCAGCCTAGGCCTTCATCTGGCTCAAATTGTGAAAGAGTGGTTCAGGGAGCATGAGACATCATTTTCACACATGGATTGACCACCACAGAGTCCAGACGTTAACCCCATTGAGAATCTTTGGGATGTACTGGAGAAGGCTTTGCGCAGTGGTCAGACTCTCCCATCATCAATACAAGATCTTGGTGAAAAATGAATGCAACACTGGATGGAAATAAATCTGGTGACATTGCAGAAGCTTATTGAAACACAGCGAATGCGTGCTGTAATCAAAGCTGAAGGCGGTCCAACGAAACAGTAGAGTGGGTGACCTTTTTTTTTGGTGGTAACCTTTTTTTTTTTGACCAGGCAGTGTATACATGTATGGGCATTATTTATTCCTCGACCCATTCCTTACCTCCTCCCCCAACTTTCACCAAAAGTGGATGAAGTGGCTTCATATTTTCTGCAAAAGTTCCTGTTTACCTTTCTATGTGTAGTAATTCTTTAATCCAACTGATCCATGCTAATGTAATAAGACATACATTTAAAGACATTTAAAACATTTGCCTTGCACAAACTGTGCTTATCGGGATATAAACCTAGGACAAAGTATAAAGTATGTAGTCAGTGTGTTTAATTCAATCCAATTTAACGGCACTACAAACTCCATCCTCCAAAATGATCATCCAGTTGAATTAACACAATTCTGACGCTGTTCCATCATCTACTGAACATTAGGACTGTCACGAAGGTAGAAGAATGCATTCACTAGTGTACCTAGTGATCTTAGGTGTATATACTAGAATTTTCTACATTTCTGCTTACCTAATTACATCAGCACATTTTTTCGTAAGTCATGAAAGTAGACAAAAAGAACCCAATCAAACAAATGAAACACACATTTCTGTGTGTTTGTTTGCTATTGTTTTTTATTTATTCATAAGTTAAAATCAGCCAATATTACTTATCCATGAGCTGCAAAAGTAAGTGTACCTCTAGGATTGTAAGCCACCTCAAAGGTATGTTATATTGGCTCATTTTCCTGACAAGTATAATATTTCTCTTCCATTTCTTTGATTGGGTTCTCTTTGTCTACTTTCAGGACTTCTTCCATGAAGAATTGTTTTTAATATGTCTAGTTTTGGTGAACCATTTCAAAAGTAGACACCAGGAGGAATTCAGAGACATGCTGAATGTGGGGTTTTTGTTTAATGGATTAAAAATAGCCTGACCGATAAATTCACACCTTTGCTACTGCTTCTATTGGTTTTACTGCTGATCATCTGCAAATGCAGAGAGCAGTATACAGAGGTAAGCAGAGAAAACTATTTTAATACTGCCACACAGCAGCACACCTACCTGTCAGCCAGACTCGATCTCCCCCTCTCTACCCTCTCTCTTTTCTCTCGGGGGAGCCGTGAATGAGGAGGGCTCTGTCAGCGTGATTGACAGCTCTGTCGGCTTATCAGATTAGTCGTGCCCTGGTCGTGGCTGACAGTATTACCAACCAATAAATGCAGATTTGTGGGGAATCATGGCGAGCCATCAGCTTTGATTTGCTACTACATGAGATGTTTATGGAGCAGGAGAGAAGGGGAGAGACCATCAGGAAAGGGGGAGAGAGGGAGGGAGAGGCACTTTGTTCTCTTTCTTTCTCCTCCCTTATTCGATTAACTTTAGAAGTACTTTGGAAGAGAAATATATCTGAGAGGCTTCTGTTTCCGGCAGCTTTAGTGGGTTTTAGATCAATTTACAGCCATAATGCACATTATGGTTCGTTCGGAGAGGAGACACACATCAATGCACATCAACACGCATCCACACTCCGGCTTCAGCACTTAACAGATCGGCCAGCACTGTGCAAAAGCCTTAGTCACAAATAAGCAGAGCGAGGATGTTTTCAACAAAGATGCACCGAGATTCAGTCTTCATGTCGTCAGACAGAGATCAGATCAGATCAGATCAGAGCAGACATATGCATTGTGTCCCAGGATGTACCACCTTCAGATGGAACTGATGAGCTGGTGATTACACCAAGGGAAGACATGCACACGAAATGGTTGGCATTTAATTGGTGACATCAGCTGTAACTGGGGGGGATCACCGCTGCTTGGAAACTGTTGGCACCTTGAAGCCACAGAGGTTAACAGTTAGCAAGCGAACAACCAGGTAACCTAATGTAGAAAATGTAAAGACATGATGAAATGATGAGGCTGTTGGGAATATCAGCATTTTCCTCAGACACATTTTAACATTACAACAAACATTACAGCACAGCAACATCTTGTTGTGGGAGCCTGGGGTTGAAACTAGTTATGTTGTATCTACCTATTTGTTTTTGTTGTTGTTTATTAGTTCTCCAATACAGAAGAAGAAATATGCTAAAAATGGGAACAAAAGTACATTCAGTCCATGCTAATTCTAATGCTAGGTGAGTAAGTTCAGGAAATTACATTCAATAGATATACATTTCATTAGCCTCAAAATAGTCCAGAATAACTGTAATCTTAGAAACCATGCACAAAGATGGAGGCAGCTGCAGTGTTAGAGCAATTAGAAGTTAAATTTACATTGGTAAGATTAAGTCAGAATTAAAAATACAAAAAATTACTATAACAGTCGAACTCAAATCCACAAATGAACTCTTCTTTCCACAGTTCTGGTGGAAGTTGTCTTTAAACATTGTACTTGGGTTTTTCGTGAGTTGAAAACATTGAGCTAAAACAGACGTGAATCTGCTGTTTAACCAGGACGACTGAAAAAAAGCTGTAGTTTGGGTGCAGGGTGGTCTTTCCGCTCATTCTCTTTCTGTTCGGCCTTCTCTTCCTCTACCTGTCTTCCTGTCATCACTTTATCCTCCTCCTCCTCTTCCTCCCCCCTCATCCCACCGTCTGCAGGCTCAGCAGGAGACAGAGAGGCAGCCACCCACCACAACTCAATGAATGATTTAACAGAGAGAGAAAGACTAACCCTCACTTCCAAAAAAGATGAAGGGGGAAAAGAGAGTGACGACTCGGAGGGAGGAAACAGATGACAAAAGAGAAGACAGGGCCATTGGTAGAGAGAGCATTGTTACCTGCGAGAGAGAAAGTTGCCATTTTCCGGCGTGCAGGTTGCAGCGTGTTATTCAGTTGAATAATGTATGATTGTTTTCTGTTCCCACAACCAATCAGGCTGTTGGAGAGATACAAGGATGTAACCACCATCATTCCTTTTATCATCATTCGACCTCAGCAGGATGCATTAAGTGGTCAGTCAGGATACTTAGGTTGATTCAGCCTCTTTCCCTATCATTCTGTTGTGGTCTACAATTATTAGAACAATAGCTGGTACCAAAAAGTCTTGACAGTCCTGATATTTGTGCTCTTTTGGTAATGCTTACATATTCCACAGTCCTAGAAACTCCTTAACTGTTTGGTAATTATAACAAAAAGACGGACACAGAGCTCTAACTTCTGTATCTGAAAAATGCAACTAATACAGGAAGGGCCAAAAGCTGCAGTGCCTTTGATGTCTGCTAGAGGCTCCAAAAGGTTTGGTCTCTGTAGCTAATTTCTCCAGTCTCTCATAATGATTTTTTTTTTAGCACTCACGTGTCTAAATTATATCAAGGCTTAAAGTGATGCAGAATTAAATAGTGTGTTTGAGCGTTGGGTGGATGTTCTCGCAGTTTGCTAGCTGCTTTTGGGCTCAGCTCCACTCACACACCACCTCTTTGGCCATTTTTGAATTAGCCAATATGGGTTTAACCACCTTTATATCCAGTCAGTATTGGGCCAGGGCCTACAGTTGTAAGCCTACATGTGTAAACTACAAATTGTAATCCACAAAATTGCCCAAAATTGTGGATAACCATGTAAAAGCAGAAGTTTAGAATGGCTTCAAAGTGGCAGCCAATTTAGTTAAACAGTTGTAATGTTGTAATTTAGCTCATGTAATGAACCAACGAGTAAATCGTTGGAAAAAAGGCACTTCAGAACTTTTTGCGGGGCCACTTACACAAAATGTGCACAGATACTGGACAAAAATATTCTTTTATCAATCAGATCTCTGAAATTCCGCAGATCAGAAACATGCAACTCCACAGATCAGAAACATGCAGCTCCACTGATCAGAAACACGCAGCTCCACTGATCAGAAGCATGCAGCTCCACAGATCAGAAACATGCTCTGTAGATCAGAAACAAGCTGCTCCACAGATCATAAACATACTTACAGAAAGTTAAGGGGGATACGAGAGGAGATACAGTGCCACAGAGTTACTACTATGTGCAGTGTTTTCCCTGTACTTCCTGTGTAGTAGTTGTGCATTCACTCAATGAACCTGCTTCGTGCTTTGAAGCTCATTCCTCAATTAATCTTTGCGATCAGGACTAAATTAAAAGAAACTGCGACCACAACGTTTGTTTTCTCGCTGCCAATAGTGATAATGAACTGTGTGTAAACCACACACACAAATGCAGTGTGTTTTGTCATGTCTCTTGAGAGTTTCAACCTCCCTGTTTTCTAAGTGGGATCTAGATTTCACTTTATCTCGCTTTTCTCTAAATGTCAACATCATCCTATTCACCTTTTCAAAATGTCACCTCCTCCTCTCTCCTCCCTGTTTTCCTGTCTTCTCAATTTTTTTTCATTATGTCCACCCCTGCCTCCCCTCCTCCTCCTCCCATCTAGGTTACCTTGCAATGTTAGCATATAAGGGTACTGCACCACTATCTCCCTTGAGCGTCCTAATATTGTGTGTGTTACGTATTGGTGCGTGTGTGCTGCTAACTGCACAGAGTGTGTTTGTGTGTGTGTACAGTTAGTTTATGGCTGTGTGTGTGTAGCAGTAATGTTTTATGGCCATTAGAGAGCTGGTGTATCAACAACAGACCAGATTTATATCAGCCAGCTCACCGGCTGCCACAGCCCCAAGGGCCTCTGGGTAATCTGGGTGTAATTGAGCATAGAGGTTACGCCGGCAAACACACACACACACACACACACAATATACACATGGCTTCACTCTCACTAAGATGATAAACACATCAGGGAATTAAAAAAAAATCAAATGCCACCACACAAACGTACACACTAACTGTTTCTGAACATTCCAGATGCACATGCACATAACTGTGTTGTTTATAAAAGACAAGCACAAAATATAGTACACAATACACATCTGACACGAATGAACAGAAGACAACAAGAACAAAGTAAGGCAAATTCTTCTGTCAGATTATTCTTATAAATTGTGGGAAAGTCATATCATTGAGATCATTTCGTTTTCATAAGAGAGAGAGAGAGAGAGCCAGTGTTACAGTGCCATCTAAAGAGTGTTGCATTATGGGTTGTTTGTTGCATTAATTTTCCTAGTTGCCAGCAAGGAAGTCTCTCAGAAGTCCGTCTTCCACTTCCCCCTGACACGGAAGATTATATAGATTATATATATTATATAGAAGATTTTTATAGTTATAAGAAACATGCAGCTCCTCAAATCAGAAACATCCTCCACTGATCAGACACATGTGGCCTCCACAGTTTAGAAAACTGCAACTGTAGACATTTCATCTTTGTTCATCGTACTTCCGCGCAGTGATACTGTGACGGATTGAGCACTGATACAGTCCAGATCTCGTTGAGTGCTGTCTCCGTTTCATATTGTGTGCAAAACACATACATTCAGCAAGAGAAGTCTCCTCTGCCTCCTCTGCTGTCTTCATGGTACCGATTTCAAAACTTGCTTTGCTACAGTTAACAACAACAGCCTCTGAGCAAGCAGATGTGGATGAACAAGGCATGCCTGTGCGGTTCTTTTGGTGAATGCTGCGTGAACCATATTTGCAACATTGATTTAGAAATAGACGTTGCTTTTTGGTGACTGGAGGAGGGAGCTTTTAGATTCTTAGAAATTCCTTACTCTTAGCAACTTTGATTTAAGAAAAAAAAAGTGTCTACAGTTGACCACATGTTCCTACAAGTGAATAAATAAATGAATGTTGAGTAAAACAGAGTTTAGAGGGTCTGTGTAGTGCAGAAATGAAGCAGAGAGAAAGAATTACAGCTGTCACAGATGATGAGCTCAAAAAGACAGAGTGGAAAGTGTTAACTGTCAGGAAAAGTGATTCAGAAGAGAGTGAGAGACAAGATGTTATTTCATGTTTCACTTTTATGAGAAAAAGTAGCCTTCAGCGAGGAGGACTTTGTTCTTTCAGGATAAATGGGATCACCAGAGGACGTGCGTATCAATATATAAATACTGAAGAGATCAATTTCTGGCCCTGAAAATTATTAAGTTTTTACTTCCAGGGCAAAATGAGTTTGTCGCCTTGTGTTTCAGTGTTCTTTCTTTCTGCATTTGGTCGCTGTGAACCAGCAGGAAACCAGATCTCCGTGGCCTGACTCTCACCTCATTTCTCTGTGATTTATTTTTACGGTCTGACGTGGAGTTTCGAGCCGAGGCTGCTGCAGCTGACATACATATGGCCAACCGAGAACGCACACTGGTCGTGCCTGCTTCCACTGCCAGCTCCGGCACACACACACAAACACAGATACCTTCTGTCCTGCCCTGGTGAATCATGCAGTCAGCAGCTTTGGTTGGGTCACTCGGGGTGAGCGAGGGGAGCGTTTCGCTGCTGTCACAGAAAATTCCATTTTGCTGCAGTTTTTCAAGTTTCACTGACAAGAAGAAGAGTTTTCATTATCATGTAGGTGTGATAGAAACGGTTACAGACCGATGCTGACACGCCAGCACACAGGTACAAATGTTTACGCCAGCGTAGACTGACCGTGGAAGTATAAACCAATCTTAACTCTGACACAGAGGTCGACTGAGTCAAACCCATTTTGAATGAAATCAACAAACATTTCAT
The DNA here is from genome assembly GCF_963514085.1 of Chelon labrosus. NCBI lineage: Eukaryota > Metazoa > Chordata > Actinopteri > Mugiliformes > Mugilidae > Chelon > Chelon labrosus. The sequence continues at coordinate 24,324,516 of NC_140351.1, read as the reverse complement.
GGAAGGGAAAGTGGAGGAAGAAGAACAGTAAAATGAAAGAAAGGAGGAAGGAAAGGGCGACACAGAGCCTTTCATTATTAAGTTTCAGCCACACTGTCCTTTTTTTTTATTCTGACCTACTCTGAAGTGTGTGTTCATGATTAGCTTTGATCCAGGTAGAAAAGTCCTTAAGGCTGCGCAGGCATCGAATCACTGCAGAAGAAAAGAGGACAAGAAACACTATGAAACCTTTTCAGTGATTCTTTCCAGTTTTTCACTAAAAAGTTGCAGTCATTGTGCATTAACTTCTGTGATCACAGGAAGCCCAAACACTGGAGAGAAATAATTAGATAATATTCAGTCATTACCGGCTCGACAACCTTGATAAAAGATTCAGTCCGTAGTCTTTACTTCTGCCTGGTCAGACTATTAAATTATACAGTAATTAACAGCCTTATAACAAGTTTTAGCTGCAGTGCAGCTGCTTTATTTTATACAACGAAAGCATGCAGCTCCACAGATCAGAAACACGCAGCTCCACAGATCAGAAACATGCAGCTCCACATGCAGCTCCACAGATCAGACACATGCAGCTCCACAGATCAGAAACATGCAGTGCCACATGCAGCTCCACATGCAGCTCCACAGATCAGAAACATGCTCTGTAGATCAGAAACAAGCTGCTCCACAGATCATAAACATACAGAAAGTTAAGGGGGATACGAGAGGAGATACAGTGCCACAGAGTTAGTACTATGTGCAGTGGCTTCCTGTATAGTAGTTGTACATTCAATCAATGAACCTGCTTCATGCTTTGAAGCTCATTCCTCAATTAACCGCATTTCCAACCATCCATTTTAGTGTGGTGAGTGGAATGAGACGACATCTTCATTCTTAAAAATGGTGCCAAGTCGTGTTTGAACAACCGAAACATCCTGGTTCCGTTCCAGAGTCGAGTCTCTCCATTACGATCCTGAAACCATAAATCCCTCATCTGAGCACCTCAGCTAAAGCCAACAAACCAGCTCCAAAACTGTAGGCCAAGGTCGGGGACGAGGTCCAAATGGATGATAAATAAAACAGTGAATTTGAAAGACTCCAGAGACCCTGTGTCTCCCTGTGTTCTGAGTCTCCGTCAGGGTTTTTTGTTGCTCTCAGCAAAAATGACACTGACTGAGTCCTCACTCGTGGGCATGAACACTGTGCCTCCTCTGTTGACCTCATAGTGCAGATCATTTCTGTCAAAGGTCGAATGGAGGGGACAGACAACAGAGAGGAAGAAAAAACATTGCTGCTTTTGCCTCACATTATTAGGTGTTCAAATGTAAATGCAGTATTTTGCAACAGAGAGTTTAGGGAGACCTCTACGTTGCAATCCTTTCAGTCAGACATGAGGGCAATGACGACCTCTAGATGTTGTCAACACTGACCTTGACAAAAAGCAAGATTTTATTTAAGAAGCCAGCCAGGTTGGATTTTCCCGGCAATGAAGTGAAGGACAGAAGAGTATAAGTGACATAGTTTGGGTTACCCAAACATTTACCTGCAGAAAACACCACCCACCACTTTGGTTCCTACTACCAAATTCACCATGCTGATAACATTAGCAATATTTATTTCTTTATTTTTATTTTTATTGGTTTTTTTTTCCGCTTAATTCACTGGTAAATATACATGAGGATTACCCAGGCAACCAACGCCTGGAACGTCCACTAGGGACCAGCTGTCAGCTACGGAAAGATGGACAACCAGACAGTCAGTTTAAATGTAGATGATACTTTAGTGAGCAGGTTCTGTTCAAACAGATAGAGTTTAGTAATGATTATGTTAATTGATTTACTGAAGACTGCCTCCCCCATTAACCTCACCAGACACCAGAAAAACTCTTGTAACCATACTAAACCTTCACAAATATTGAAAGGGCTGTTTTATAGCTACGTAAAGGATTCGGAAGTTGTTATAAAAGTGCGAAGTTGTGTTTAAAATTCAGCATAAAATAATCTCACATTTAATTGGAATTATTCAAATCAGTTTAACTCAATCAACGCCTGGTGTTATTTGCTTGTATTTGTTTTATTACATGCTTTAATAAGGTCGATTAGTTTTCATCTATTTATGCTTTTCCTTGTGTTAAGGGTGTGAACACTTCTTCTGCAGATACTTTTGCTCTGAATGTAATGTATAAGCCTTCTGCTTCTGTAGTTGTGGTTTCAATATATACTTTCTTTTAATAACACTTATTCCGTATTTCAGACATACACAGGGACTGTCAGAGACTGTAAATATTGTTTGGGATGACTCACTCTCTAAAGGGATTTCTACAACAGAAGGATGTGTTTGTCCTTTTTTCATTGTGTGTGATGGAGAGAGAGAGAGAGAGAGAGAGAGAGAGAGAGGGCGGGTGAGCTGGGCAGCTGGTAATTGAAAAGCAGAAAGCCATTTTGTGTGCTAATAGTCGCGTCGAGCAGCAGCCTCGCTGGAGAGAATGAAAGATGAAAAAGCAAATCCTCTTTTGTTTCATGCTCTCTTTGCTCCTCCTTGGAGTCTGATGGAGAGAAACAACAATACACCAAATTTCTGCTCGGCTCGACTGCTGCCATCAAAATTGGCAACTCCTATCCCCCAGAGAGGGGCAGACATTTTACACGTTTCAACTGCAGTCATAGCCTGGTGTTACCAGACTGAACTCATTCATTACAGGGTGTGTTTAAACTGATGCAGAGAAAGAAATATCCCTGCATCAGCTGAATAGTCCTCCAACCATTCACAGCCATTTAGTTGGAAACAAATAGAGCTTTAATAGCCTAAAGGACATAAACCCTCCTCAGCTATGCCTAGAACCTCTCAAATGATCCACAGGAGATCACCACTTACCTCTGCACCATCTTATTGGCCTTCTGAACATCTTAAATTGCCTCTTATCATGGCTCCTAAAACCCCATAAGGTATTGCAAGAACTACATTACTACAAAGAGTCTGAAAGTGAACTAGAACTAAACTCAACTCTTACCAGAATCAGAGTCTGGTAACACTCTGTCTGGATTTTATTATGTGGCGTGTTTCCACCGATACCTCTGCATCAGCTGGATGGTCCTCCAATCAATTAAAGACGTTCAGTTGTAAACAAATTCAACTCCACGGCGCTCATATGTGATATATGACTATGCCACTGTTACTCTTCTTTCCATCACCACATGAAGCCCACACAAACACCTGGCAGATCTTTGCTGGACCATAATCAGTTCCTAACAGAGAGACTCCAGACCAACTTTACTACACATTACTACACATTACTGCACATTTTGTGCGTGGGGTAGGTCTGTCTGGTTGTCTGGCTTCCAGGCAACTTCATCCTGTCATTAAATTAGAATTATCCTTAGAGAGGTTAGGTATTGCAAAGGTAGAGAGATATTTTATGTTTTATTTATTGCTACACTCTACAGCCGGAATTTCAGTTTATGACCCCCCAATGAGAAGCTCTGCTGTTGCCTTTAAAAACTGCTTAATTTGCCTAATTAAGAGCGTCAGTATAAAGCTTTAGGTGTTTTGGATGTTTTTTTAGGAAAATGTTGCATTAAAACTTTACACAACACAGGAAGTGTACTGTGATGGTGGCTATCAAAACCCACTACTGATTTTTACAATCCATCAGAACTGTACACCTCGTTTTCTTCTAAGCGATGGTAACTCTAATGTGTGGTTTAGGCTTCTGCATCAATTCAACGTCGTAGCTATGGCGTCAGCCCAGACAGTACTCAGACCTAACTCTGTAGCCTGACGTGCACCTCTCCAGAAATGTAACTGTGTCACAACGACGGAGACCGCAAGAGTTATGACTGGTCCGCTTGGTAGTAACGTATTTCCACTTTAGTATTTCCAGCTGCTTCTCCATCCCCACAATTTTGGAATTGATTGTTTTGGATTAATAAAAATGGAACATATTCCGGGGTAGGCTACGTGCGTAAACCACGCTTAACAACATGACCACTCTTGCCACTGACAGTGACAGTGGCAAGGAAAAACTTCATTTTCGCAGGAAGAAATCTTGAGCAGAACCCAGCTCATATGGAGGGACCTACTTGAGGCCAGTCGGGTAGAGACAAAAAAAGAGAGAGGAATAAGGAGAAAAGTTAGAAAGGCTGCAATCAAATGTTTTGGGATCTTTCAGGAAGCAGTTTCAGATTTGATGCTGATAAATTTTGTTGGTCCAGGAAACAGATTGCATCATAAATCAGTGATGATTCTCTGTTTTGCTTTTTAATCTGACCGGATGTTCTTTTGTTTGAACATTCCGTCCAAACGTAGGTAGGTAGGTAGGTATCTTTGTCCCATTTGCATAAGATAAGATGAGATAAGATAAGATAAGACTTTATTCATCCCCGTGGGGAAATTAGGGTGTTGCAGCGGCAGGGAACAACAGTGCAAGATACAAAAAATAGAATAAGGCAGACAAGAGAAACTATATAAAAAGTAAATATGTTATGGTACAAAAAAATATTTACATACTGCATCAGGTTTTCAGTAATGCATCCCTAAGCCTCTAACCCTGACCCTAAGCCTCCCATTGCCGAGCTGTAACCATAACCATAACATAATTGTAAACTTTACCCTAAAACCAATCTGAACAGGTTTTAACCCTTAAACAGTTGTCCAGGAAATGGCCCAGAACTTCACAAAAACAAGAACACTCACAGGCCTGAATCACAGAAGGCTCATGTTACTCAAGAGATCATGAAAATGTATTATGAATGATTGCATGGCAGGCAAGGAGGCGCTAAGGCACACCAACACACACACAAACACACACAAACAAACCGGCCTGTCTATAGTTATGGGGACCCTCATTGAACATAATGTGCTCCCAGGCCCCTGAGTCTGAACCCTAGAAACAAGTCCGAAACTTCAACCAAACCCTTTGAAGCTCTGTCTCAAAGATGAGACTTGCTAAAATGTCCCCACAATGCAGGAATGTCCTCACTCACTCCAAAATATGTCCTCACAAACACAGGAAGACATGCAAACCCTTTGCCAGGCTTTAGTGGTCGAGCAAAAGGCACTGCTGCTGCTGTTGCTGTTTCCATTTCACTGATAAAGATGCTCTCTTCCTGCTCTCGCTCCATCTTAATATGATTAATAGACGCACACTCATTCACACTCACTCAAGTGCCTTCCTGTTTGCCTTTCAACTCATATCGAACTACAGCACACGCACACACACATTCACGGTTGGGCTAAAGTCTTGTCTCCAGTAAGTCCAGTGGCTTCAAATAAAAGTGAAGTGAAAATGGATGAGAGAGGGAGGTACAGATAGGAAAAAAAAACAGAGAGAGCGAGAAGAGAAATATACAGTATGAATGAGAGAGGGGAAGCTTGTTGTCTTCCTGCCAGATTTCTCAAGCTAAAAACCCAGTTTAGGACTCAAATTAATATTCTCTCACAGTGGTGTTTTTAATGTGCTTCTTTTATTTTCTCTCCCTAATAATGATCTTGATTAAAACAACACTGTGGCAGTTTTTCTTTAGTAAAATGCAAATCAGAGATGGCACACCTCACATACATGCAGCAACAGTGGCAAAAGGGAAGTTACACTCTTGTACAATTTGCAATACACGTGCTTAAAATATGTTGTAAGTAAATGTATTTGCTTTGAATGGTAAATGGTACTATACAATTGTAAATGGTTGGCCTTAATGGTATATAGTGCCCAAGAAAACCGTGATTTGAAGCACAATTTGGGTTTATGTCAACCGGCTGTATTTTCCCATTGCTGTTGTGTCTGTGTGGGTCATGACAACCTTGCACTATTTACCCTTATTGTAGAGATTCAAGGAAACAAGGAGCCCCTTTAGTTACTGGTTTGCTTCCTCAAAAGGTCAACGCCTTGTGCTGTTTTTCATTATTTTTGTTGAGTTGTTCCTAAAGCGTTTTTGTGTGTGTGTCTGTGTCAGGCTGCATCCTGCTGGGGATGGCTGCTGCCATCAAGGAGTGTCATTGCTGGGGGGTGGGGGTGTCTGGTCTGATCTAGGTGGGTGCTACATGTCCAAGTAACATCCACACCAATGCCAGGTCCAAAGGTTTCCCATCAGAACATTGAATTGTAACAAGATAGTCAGTGTCATTTACTTCTCCTGGTCATAATGTTATGCCTGATCAGTATATATGGGCTTCTAAATAGTCCTCAGGAATGTGGCTGCTTAGTATAGCAATAGCTAACATACATAGGAATGCTGTTAGGAAATGCTAACCTAGTGAATGCTAGTTCTTGTCCTTAAAATGCTATTGCTAGCCTAGGACTGCTAGTTGCTAGCCTCTGAATACTAGTTGCTATTGTACAGATGCTACGGCTAACTTAGGACCCCTATTTGCTGTCCTTGGAATGCTAGTTGCTATTGTCGGAATGCTAATTGCTATCCTAGAAAAGCTAAGGCTATGCTACACCCACTGTTGTGGGCACTTGTCTACTGTTGTGGACAGTGACACCTGTGTTTACCTGAATCCACAGTTTCTGTAGCTTCCCGTCACGTCAGACTTCTCACCTTTAGGATTTTTTGTTGAACATCGATCATTTTGTAATTACAATTCATTCTGTTGTGACTTGAAGTTGTTATGAGGCATTTGTTGAGTTGGGAAATAAAGCAAAAGAAACACAGACAAGCTGCTGCAGCTGCTGGTTTTATTGGAGTGGCACCTTCCCATTAAACATTTATCACTGTGTGTGTGTGTGTGTGTGTGTGTGTGTGTGTGTGTGTGTGTGTGTGTGTGTGTGTGTGTGTGAGAGAGAGAGAGAGAGAAACAAAGCGGGTATGGTTTTATGTGTACTCTCTCCTGGACGCTGCTACTGTACATGAAGTGACAGCTGCTGTGTTAACCAGCAGCTCTGTTGTTGAACTGTGTTGTGTTTTTAACTGTACAGAGTGTGTGTGTGTTTTGTGGCCTTCAGCCTACAGCTGCATGTATTGTTGTTAAATTTTTATTGCTGCCTGTGGACAAAATGCTGTTTGCAGAAAGTCACTTTTTGTAGAGGTAAAGGAAAGAATCAGGTTTCCTCTCTGAAAGCTGCTGTAAATTCCGACATTTAATGTGAGAGTTTCTGTAGGTATTTTATACCTACCTACAAGGGATGTCCACTACTGCAATCATCTGAATAATGTATTTAAATGCCACAGTCATTTGGTACTTGTACAGAACATCCCAACCTCTGATTGCTCTACCTTAAGTCTTGTCTTTCTTTATTGAGGCCGTACCATTTTTGGTCTTTAAGATGCACTAGGACTACTTTGAGTTTTAAAATGATTTTAAAGTCAGGATGCATCACACACTTAAGGAGGTACAGATATACTTCTCTCTAATTCCAAACATGCATACACACACATGTATGAATGCATCAGCCCAAAAGTTTACAAAAGTAAACTAAATTGGAGACCAAACTTGCTGTAAATCTACTTATCCATACTCCAGTCCAGTAGGGGACGGTAATACACATGTAAAGATGATGCACCAAGTACTGGACAAAGTGAAACAATAAAAACTATCATAAAATTTGTGCTATGACTAACCTAAAAATGCTACATACGAGTGTCCATAACAGATTCCAGTAGCTGTTCAGTGTTCTGATAAACTCATTGACTCACTGGCCTTTTGGTTTTTCACTTTATTTAATTAATCAGTTGTAATTATGGTTGTTAGTTCTCCAGACTGATTCAGATGTGACCTTTGAACTGGTGAAAGTTCGTTTTCGCCTCAGTTCACTAGGAGTAGGATAAAATGTAAATATTGGATAGGCCTTCCTTTTACAGTTGAGGCATTTAAATCTGCACAAATCAAGGTGGAACAGACCTGTTGTTGCATTGATTCACATGGAGTTTAAACTGTGTGCACACATATAATGTACGACCTGAAGGGAGTGTGAGCAGTTAACACTAAAAACACGGACAGACAAAACCTCTCCAAATTGTATCCTACTGTTAAAGGTCAAATGAAACGCTTAACGAGCAATTAGCAGAGGGGAAATGCCAGCGAGGCCGTCAGCTAAACAGCCGTCTGAATTATTCACTACGATAACAGAGAGGAAGTGGAGCCCATATGCTCTGAGCAGCCAATCGCACTGCGCTAATGTCAAGTGTTTTTGCATTAGCAAGGGCAAGGAATCATGGGTAATGAGACTATCCCCCAGGCAAAATGTGCATCTGCATTTCCAGCTCTCCAATGTTTGACTGATGCTGGTTTGTAAAGGTCGATATTGAGGCTGCTGGAATTTTGTGACATTATCTCATTTGTTGCTCAAGGACACTTCAGTATGTGGTCCATGTGCTGGGGGTCAAACCGACAACCCGCTCATCCTACTGAGACAAACAAAATCAATCAATTTAATCACACACTGTGAAGAAAAGGCGCTGCAGAAAACGCGCTGCAGAATTAGACAAACAATACTCAGAACAAAAGTGATCCAACAGAAGGTTCAGTGTGGGTAAAGTCCACAAGCATTGAGAGCTTTTTTACCTGTGTGCTGGTGTGTCATTATTGTTCTCTAATCAAATCTCTACCACGTGAGGCACCCACCCCGGAATATCCCCAGGAAACTTTGTGTCAGTTTAACCAATGCGAAGAAGTGGGGATGCATTGTCCATATTTATATACAGTCTATGTGCTGAACTGATAAATGTCAGCCATCTAGTGGTTAGTGGTGGTATTGCTACCTGAGTGCAGTTGTTCAGTGTGATGTCCGGTTATCCTGCTGTTAATTTAATCATTCACAGTCATCTTAGATGTTACAGCAGCATATCCCACATTTCCCTCCCCGACAGATTTGGCAGCTCAATGTTCAACTTTAACGTGTGAAGTTAACAAAAAGCAAGTGAAGTGCTTGATGATTTTTGGTGAAATGCACATTTTTAAAATGTTAATTTGTTCGTTGTACAACTGACTCAGTGATGGTTTACTTTATTTACACGGTAAGAAGCTAAACGATATTCCGCGTCATCCAGTTTTCATCTGCATTCTGTTCTTCTGAACAGCACTTGGACTTGCTCATGATTCATGTCGTCTGTTTGTGTCGTTCTCATAAATTGATTGATGGGTCAAGAAAACCTGCTACAAGACACCCAGAGGGGGGAGAGAGTGTGTGAATCTGAGTCATGGTAAACATTCATCATGTCTCCTGGAGCTCCAGCAGATGGACAGTAGGCGACACACACACACACACTGTATAAATACAGTATAAGGACACTTGGGCCGGCAAAAAGACACGCAGACGGTCCGGTCGGTGCCAAGGTGACATTTCAAGCCACCACATGATTCATTTTTATCTTGTTTTCTCGTGTTTTAGTGTAGTTTTTCATCGTTTTTGTCTGTTTTAGTGACAAACACAGGGCATGTCAGCTGATTACTTATAAAAGTTAGCTGCCAGAGTTTGACAAAGACACAAACAAGATTCATCATAAACCCAAAGAAAGTAAAAGGTGACATAATCTCTGACAGTCCTAATGGTCTAATCAGATTGCAGCCTCATGAATAATTAATGAGCTCAGACTGGCTCCCCCCATATTGAAACATTGATAAGGTGATCAGACTTCACCCTAAGTGAACTGTGTTTGTGTCTATTATTACCTCTGACAGACAGGCTGCTTCCCTGCTACAGTGACTGAGCTGTTAATAATTCACACTCCTCTTCCTCCGTTCTTTACCTCCTCCCTCATTGCCCCCCTCTGTCTCTTGAGGTTGTGTGGGATGCCCAGAGTAAAGATCTAGCCCTCTTTCATTCCTCTGTCTTTACCACCAACTCTCCTACCCCTCTTTTCCACTAATGGATTAAATCATGAGTTTTGGTCCTTTTGCCATCTGATTTGATGTCTTTAATCATAACTCCTCACATAATCAACACAGAACAGCAACAGATGACTTAAATGAAAGGAGACACATGTAGTATTGAATACCATTAGCAACAACAACTTTGCAACTTTGGCACCGTGATCAGGCACTGCCAAACCGATCTTAAATGCCTTTCAGTATCTTGAGAAATATTTCCTGGAGTTTTCTTATTCTCAAGAATTACAGACAGCACAATGAATAGAAACTTAGACAAAATTAATTTGCCTTGTAATCTGTTTTCATGTTGACACATTGTTTATGTCACTGATGGTATTTGAAGTTGTCTTTGGTTTCTTCTAATGGTCGACTTGAGTGGAAAATAACTGAACAAACTAAATCCAAAGAGATGTGAACGGCGGCCTTTTAGTCTGCCGAGTGAAGACAGAGCTCTTCTCTGCTTCAGTTGTTTATTTGGCCTTTTTTTTCTGAGCAGAGGACGCATGGCGGCCTGGTGAGAGCTGCCTGTGATCTATTAATACATATGCATAAATTAGTCAGAGCCGCTCTGTAGCAGTTAGCCGGCTGTGCAGGAGCTCTGGCTCTAGTCCGGAAAAATCCACCAGGATTCTGTCCACAATCTGGTGCAGTCGAAAAGAAAAGGCAGACTCTGTTGCTCCCACAAGGCCAAGATCACCTCATCTCCACAAGCCCTCAGCAAGGGCAAAGGTCTGAGTGACCAATCTCTGCTCAGTTCTGCTCTGGAAGCGTCATCACATCATTTAAAGGAGCTAGTTTTTGTGGGTTTTGCTACTAAGAACATGTCTTTTTCTATTGATCATAAGGTCTGTTTCTCTTCGACTTTGATTTAGTTTCAGTTTTTCTTACAAAAAAGGTTCTGATTTGGGTTATTCTCTCTCAAATCTGCTAGTACTTGTGCAGTTCAGTTATTCTTTGAGGAGGCAACACAGAGATGTACTTTCTCCCTGGGGATTGCCTTAATTGGCACAGACTGGGGCACAGATTACATTTACTGTATGTCAAAGATTATATTATACAGTCATTGTTCATATCTTGGACTAAAGACCTCGTACCAGCAGCAAAAATATTCAGAATGCTCTGATTTTGCTGTAGACTCATGTGAAGTTTGTCTTACTACTTTGTCTCTGGCAGCTGAGAGTATTCTCTCCAGCTTATTAATATTCATATCAGGGTTTATTTATACTCTCTTTTGAATATCGTGCTTTTAGCTGCATCACATTTCTGCCTTTGCGTGTTTCGTGTTTTCCGTCGGCGGTTCAAAGCTCCCCTTCCTTCCTGCCCTCTGGTTTTCCTCCCATCCTCCGTCACCTCCATCTGACTGTCCGTCCCAATTAGGTAGGATCTAAGTGGGGAGATTAACCAGAGGAGAGAGCCTCCGGTTCACACTCACACACATCACAGCCACTTAATAGAATACTAATTGATTTCAGCTCTTTTCTGGCCCAATGGAGGGTGAGGACGGAGGGATGAAGGCAAAGAAAGAAAGGAGGAAGAGGAGGGAGTGATGGGAAGTCTTTGAAGGAGGGATCAAGCTAGTCTCTTCTCCAAGAACCATTTAGATAAAGATGAGACCAGAAGACAAATATGGACCTTAATCCGTTTATGTAATCTGAAGAAAAAGGGGAGGGAATGGATGAGGGAAAAGAAAAGATAGTGGAAGAAGAAGAAGAGGATAGAATCATGTGTACAAATGATTTACCATGATGAAACCCTCTCTCCTTTTTTTAGTATTTTCCTGCCATCTTTTCTTTCTTTTTTCCTTAATAGTTTCATTGCATTTATTCTTTAAAAAATACCACATCTATTACTTTTCTTTATTTCACTTTATCATGTATTTAATGAGTGAATGAAGTGCTATACATACGAGCACCTCAACAACTGACTTCATTTTCCAGAGTAAAGTTCCCTCACACAGCAGGCATGTTTGGGCACATAAATTTGTTTCAATTCTTCTTCTGGGAACTTTGGCAGCGTTGACACTAACCGCCTCTTAAGCAGAAGAAGAGGTTTTGATGCTACAGGGAGGTGGTTTATAACTGCTTAAGATCAGGCTTGGTTCAAGCCTGGTTTGATCCAACCATTTTTAAAAATGCCTACATCTTCCTCAACTACTCATTGGGACATCCCTGGTTGCTGTATGTCCACACAGGTATTTTATTAAAAGAAAAAAAAACACACAGACAGAAGAAAAAACAAGATCAGATTTGTTTCAGGAAGTCTGACAAACCCCGGGGGGTTTGTGCCTTTTCACGTTAGAAAGAAGAAATTAACAGAAGTGAAGATAATACCAGACTGGCATCAAACTGAGGGATACAGGAGGAAGGGGGTCCTTTCTTCCTACCTTACTTGTCTCCTTGTTTCCTCCCTCCTCTGTTTTTTTTTTCTGTATCAGATCAGTTTGGTGCTTTCAAGGGCGTTGGCAGCTGCTCTAGTTTCCTCTCATCTTCTCCTCTCTTTGTCTATCGATCCCTCTCTCTTTAACTCCATCTCTCTAGCTTTCCTTCCCTATGCCTCTCTTTCCCTTTCTCTCCTCTTTCAAGTTTCTCCATCATCATCCACTCAGTCTCGTCCAGTGTCTCCCCTCCCTGCCCCCAGTGAAATCCTACACTCCTGTTTGAAGCCCAGCCCCTCCCCATCCCTTTATCTCTCCATCTCTTTCTCCATCCCTTTATCTGCTGAACGTCTGACATCAGATCGATCATGTTATTTGTCCTTTTTTTAATGTTTTGGCTGCGATGCTGTCAGACATGATTTCTGTCCTCTGACCCCATCAAAGCTGATTTCTTTTTTGCTCAATACTGCTGATACGAATAATCATTTCCTGCAGGGATTCAAGATGCTACTCTGCAAATGCATTTGAATGCCCAGTTATTGTTTTATTTTGTTCAATGCTTGTAACTTAAGAGCTGGACCTTTCTAAGCAAAGGAATAAACAGTAGGAAAGGCTCAGAAATTCAAGATTGGACACTGTCTCTAGGTCATCGATCAAGCTGATCGGATTAGTGTCATTGAGTAGGGATGTCATGATCAAGTTTTGTTGCCCCTCGATCCAATCCATACTTTTCCACACCCTCGTTACATCACGTATCAACTACTACATTTCTGTTCTTTTTGGTCTACCCCGAAAATGCCTCCAAAACTACAGCTGGTCCAAAGCGCTACAGCTCGTATCATCACCTGAACTCCCTCCATGGACCACATCACCCCAGTTCTTCAGCAGTTCCACTGGCTTCCAATAAAATCCCATATTGAATACAAGATGCCACATACCTTTAAGGCCCTTCACAACCAATCCCATCATATCTGTCTGAACTTCTCCAATTATACACACCCTCCCGTACTCTCAGATCCTCCTCAGCCATCCAACATATTGCACCATAGACTCTCTACTATGCTTTTTTTTAACAGATGACCTTGAGTGCTTTGAAAGGTGCCCACAAATAAAATGTGTTATTATTAATACTTTATAATTAAGTCCAATAAAGTTAATGTACTGTGGAGAGGGTAGCCCATACCTGTGTTCTCTACTACAGAAATGGACTGGTCATCCAATGCCATAAACTGACATTATTGTTTTGGTGTAGCCTTTGCCTGAGTGGACTCCGTGGATTCTGTTTTGCGATTTTTTTTTGTTGCCGTTGTATCAAGTTGGTAGTATTGAATGATGATCTCTTGCTACCACCTCACCAAATGTCCACATTGACCAATTTACAAATAACTGTCTGACTTACTTAATTTTCCTTTGTAAAGTACTTCCACACAGCAGACATGTTTAGTAACATGATTTTGGTTCCTTCCTCTTTTCTTGGCAGCTTTGATGCTAGCTAACCACCACTAAAACAGTGACGGCTTCTTCTTCTTCATCTTTGTTCTTTTGAGCAGCTTTGATGCTAGCTGACTGTCATTAAAACAGAAGAGGAAGAAGACCCTTTGACTCTACAGGGATATGATTGTAGTTTATGGCAGACCGAAAACACGTAACTACCAAATATTGGGGTTATGTTTATGGATACCAATCCAGTCTGATCTAGTCATTTTAAGAACGGAATGGGATCAGGACATCCCTAGTATTGAGTGTGTTTTAATGGGGACAGGTCAAGGAGCTCTAAAACACTCCAAAATCAATGATCTAATACGTCAAGATGTGTTCACTGACTGATCCAAATTCTGAATAGTGTCCTGTCAGAAGAAGGCTCTATAGTCAAATCTCAGAGGACAAGTAGCCTCTCTAAGAAGAAGAAGAAGAACTACTTGAAGACCAAATAAGACCAAGGAGATGTTCCTCCACAGTCAGGTGATCATTGATGGAGACTAAAAAAGACAAACAGTCCTGGGATAATGCAGTTGCTGGAGTCCATGCGGTTTGAGTCATTAAACCCGAGACGTTCCAAGATTCACGGATATGAGTCAGCTTTTTGCCAGCGCACTCCTGCATTGTTGTGTAGGTTGAAGGACTTGTATTTTTATCATTAATTCGTGATGTAGTGTGAATTTTATTGCTGCTGACATCTGGTAAATAAAATCTGAATCTCAAGGTTTTCTCTTCTTACAGATGATGTATGTCTGTTGGTTTAGCCTGATCATGACCTCCAGTAAATGCTGGAGGGAAATGTAATGAGAGTTGCTGTCTTCTGTTTGCAGTCTGCATCCAGCCCTTCTAGAATTCTTTCACCTTTGAATATTTATTTAAATCATGCTGTTGTTGTCGCGTCTCTAAACACTGAATTCATCATTTACTAGGCAGCAGTGGATGTTTGTGTTAAAACTATCCAACGGAAATCAAAGTTTAAAAAAAAGTTATAGATAACTGGACATGTTTCAACTTTGCTTATACCATGACACATGTTGCTGTGTTCAGTGTGTTCACAGTACAGGTAACAGAAATAACCCATTACCATACAGCAAGGAAGCCAAGATTTTTATTAAAGGGAAAGAGGATGATCAAGTGCTGTGGTGTGAAAGAAAGGAAAAGAGAGAGTGGGGGATTTTCTTCTCGAGCAATTAAAATCCTATGAATAGCTCGCTGCACCAATTAAAACAAAACTGAAACACATAAGCTTGACAACTTATTTTCTGTTCTGTCCTAGCTCTGTGTTTGTGTGTGTGAGGCACCTATAAACTATAAATACCTCAGAGGAGAGTATCACAGAGGGAACTTTGCATGTTTTATTAAAGCTGTTTTATTTATTTCTGTTTTAATCACAGACTTGATCCCTACTCAGGATTCAGCTTAGGACACCTTCTTTATTATGGCTAGTGTGGTGGCAGCTGGGCCCGTTCAACAGGTCATACTTGAACTTTTTTACATGTCGAATGCTATGGTTATCCAGCACATAAAATGACTTGCTTAACTTAATTTTGGATGGTTCAGTCCGACCAGTTTTGGTTCACCATCCATGGACACTGGACATTTTCAGACTAGCCTTTGTATTTAGCTGCATTCCTTTAAATTAATTCATTTAAAAAGCTGCAAGGAGCTCAAACTTTTTGTCCTGGTAGCTTGAGCCATAGAGACACTAATGGTAAATACAGCAGAAGCTTCCTATGAATCTAGGTTAACTGTAGCTAATGTTTCTAATGCTACATTTTCCATTCCTTGTCCTTGTTCTCTCTGTCCATCACTCTTGTGGCTGTATACGGTGTGTGGGTGTGTGTGTGTGTTTATGCATATGTGACAGGAACTTATTTATCATGCATAAGGTAATGTACATATTTATTGCACATATTCCTTATTCCTTGTGTGTGCGTGTGTAGGCGTGTGGGTGCAGACTTTACTGGTGTCACTGTATCGGTCTCCTAATGGAGACATCAATTATTCAGCAACAACAGTCTATCACATGAAATACCGTTCACACCGACTGTGTGTGTGCTTGTGTTTGTGTGGGGTGTGTACACAGATATGATGTGTAATTGTGTTTGTGTCTCTTCATTCGTTTAAAGCCTTATCTCCCTCCCTCCCTCTCTCGCTCTCCCTCTCTGACATTTCCTCCACATGTACTGATGTTCAATTATTCACGAGCTGCAGAGAGAGAGAGAGTATTGTGTTGTATTTAGTTTTTGTCGCTCCGTTTTAATGACCTGTAAGTAACTTGGACAACTGGAGGAGCAAGTTGAAGAAGAGAGGCGAGGAGGATAGAAAGTAGTAGAGAAGAGGATAGAAAAGAATGAGAAGAGTGGGAGTAAAAGGCCCTGTTCAGACCTTGCATTAACATCGGTCCTTGGATTGTTAGTGTGTCCTTTGGTAGTGTGAACGCACAGTGAGTCCTGGGTCACATTAAAGACCTCCTAGTCAACAGGGGTGATCTGTGGAAGAGATTCATTCAGAAAAAAAACAAACAAGCACTATTATAAATGATCACCGGAAAAGACAATAGCTGTTGATGCGTTCAAGGTAATGTGCATAGAGCCGTGTAGAGTTACACTGGTGTCTTTATTTGCGTTTATTACCGGAGGTTACGGTGCATATGGAAGCTTTCAGGATTTTGTGCAGGTCTAGAAAATAACTAAAGTCAGGGCGGAGATCAATAAATAATAACTTAACGTATGTGCCCAAGTCATGATGCACACACAAGAAAGATAGCATTGTTCATGGTTCTGAAACAGCAGTAGGTAGAGATCCATTAGAGACAGACGCTGTTAAAATATTCTACTGTGCCTCAAGTGACTTCGCACAAAACTGAAATCAGATCTCTAGTGCTGTCTGGGGACTCATGTTGAGACGCATTTAAATGCAAGGTGTGAAGGTACTTAAAGATGGACATTTGAGATCAGATTGCCCTGGATGGATGTTAGTGGGAGAACTGAACAGAACCAAAGTGTTTCTCCCCTCCAGTTTTGAATCATGTTCTTCAGTTCAGGCATTAATTTGCATTCTAGGTCATTCCTCCTTCTATGCTAACTACTAGACAACTATATGAACAAAATACATGGGTTGAAATGAACAAAAAAACATTCTCATAATGAATCATCATTAAATGAATATCTTACCCATAAGCTTTTTCATGAATCTTAACTCATAAATTATATGTAAAACGTAACATCCCGTTGTTACTGTACAAAAGAAGCTAACATAGTTGCGTAATCAAGTGGTCTCAATCAATCAATACTCATTATGTAACAAACAGGTAACTAGCTTACTTCATTGGCAAGGTAACAATATAATCCATATCTTGTCAAACATTCTGCAATGTAACTTAAACGACATCTGCCATGGACACTGACACAATAATGTTCATTAAAGGGGAACTACGTTTTTTTTTTTTTTTTTTTTTTTTACAATCGACCTTATTTCCGGCTTAAAATACCATCGCTTACTCGTCCATATAACTTTGGTGTCATTTTTAGTCCTTCAGAAGATATTTAGCTCCAGCAGAGCGCCGCGTATATCCATACAGTGGGAGTGACTGGGGCACCGAAACGCAGCCTCTAAATAACGCATTATCTGCTGTGAAACTCGTTCATTTCACCAATATTGACAGGTATTGGCACAGCGCTCAGAGATGACATCATCCAGGTCAGAAGTTAGTAGGTCAATCTACAGACCCCGGATGATGATAACAGCTAACTCCAGACTCAACGGGGAATAGCACTAGCGTATAATAACAAAATGTTGGTGAAATGAACGAGTTTCGCACCAGATAATGTGTTATTTAGAGACTGCGTTTCAGTGCCCCAGTCACTCCCACTATATGGATATACTATGCGGCACTCTGCTGGAGCTAAATATATTCGTAAGGACTCCAAATAACACGAAAGAAATAAGGTCCAGGTTGTAAAAAACAGTAATTCCCCTTTAACAAACAAAAATACTTTAATTCAAACAAAGAAGTTATAAACAACATAAAGACCATAGAAAATGGCAGAGGAGGAGGGGACAGAACAAGAGAATATAAAAAAACATGAAGTCAATAGGGCTGGGTGTCACTGCTGATTTCCTAAAGTGATTCATTTAGATACTTTGGTTCCAGAGATTTGTGGTATCTTCCCTCGAGTTTCTCAATGTTCATGTGTCTTTGCTTTTGTCCAGCTCTTTTCTGTTGTCAGAAAAATCAAAAAAAGTTTTCAGGTCTGACAGTGCTCTCAGAGTTGTAGCTGCAGTCGCATGTTCTGGATCTCCCTCTCACGCCCACTAATCTCGTTGCAGAGAGAGGATGCAGCAGATGGCAGATATTTAAAAATCGATCCAAGGAATTTATTAACCATTATCGAATCTTTCAAATTAAGATTGATTATTTTAAATCCCTCTGTAGAAGTTAGCATAAAAAAAGCTAGAGTTAGCATAAACTTCAGCACTAATCTTGTTATCTCTCTCTCTCTCTCCCTCTCTCTCTCAGGTCTGGTAGGCGGAGCCAGTGTTATCGAATCATCTACCGCCACATGGAGCGAACTCTGACCCAGGAGGAGGTTCGAAACATCCACCAACAAATCGAACAGGCTGCAGAGAGTGAGCTGGGAGTACAGGGCCGATACTGATTCTCTCTCTCTCTCTCTCTCTCTTTCAAACAACATGCACACACACATACGCACACACACACACACACACACATATATATATATTTCTATATTTATGCACACACACATCCACTCAGAGCTGTTCTGTGGCTTCGTCATGTCCTCGTAGCTGTGATATTTCGCCGCAGGGAGAAACGTGTTGACTTCAGTCCAGACGTCACACTCTGCTTTTGATGCTGCTGTCAGCGGTTCACACACACACACACACCCACACACACGCAGCAGTACGTCATCCTCTCTCCTGTGTTCCCTCCTCTTCAAGCTCAGACATCAGAATTTGACGTGTGTCACGTTTAATTTCCAAAAACATCCCGTGCATCTTCAGCCAGCGGTCACCCACCGGCAGCAGAGTGCCTCAGGCGCAAGTTGGGTTTTGTGACGGCAGCCGGACCTCCGCAGCTGTTCTGTTACTGACCACAGAGAACATTATTCAGCTGATACATGCAGCATGAACAGAGTGTTAAATCCACCAGACATGTCGCTGAGACTGTTTCTGAATTTCACACATTTAAATGTTTAGAAACTGTTTTTTTTCCCACCCCATCATTTATAACATCATACTCACACTCACTTGTCCTCATACTGATCGTACTGAAAGTTCAAAGAGACCCAGAAGCTCCTCCATGTTGAAACAAGACACCCTGAACTCAGAAGTATTTTTTTTATTTCTTAAGAAACCGTCAAACAAATAAAAATGAGGTAACGTTTGAGTCATGTTTGTGGATTTTATTCTTGTCACAAGGGCACGTTTTTTCCTAAATTCCTCCAGAAAATTGAACTTTCTTTTCAAATAGAAGTAAAAATGCACCATGAGAAACTATTGATGGATGATTTGAACCAAAATGAGTCTTCATAAACATATTTCACAGCTTGGAGAGTTTCAGATTCTCCTCAAGTCATTATGTGGCGTTCAAATACACTTTTTACATTAACACACTAAACAGAATGCTGTCTCCTAAAAAAAATTCTATTTATGAACAGCCATTTAGACAGTTGTTACATACAAAACAAAAGATCAGGAACATTGCAAAGACTTCAAACAGCCCTTCAACTCTTAGCTGTGTTTCCACTGAAGCTTAGATTAATCAGCTGACATATCAGAAAGAGACGACTGTGTTACCACGCCATTTTTGCAGATTTGTGTTGCAGATTGGGTCTCAAATTTTCACTGACAGTCTTCCTCTGCATACATGCTACACGGGTCCTGGAATTACAGTATTTCAATCAGCTGTAAAATTCTTGCCTACAATGAGAAAAGTCACTTTGGACATTTTTCTGACAATTTTCCCAAAACTTGGAATCTAAACAGTCACTGCAGGGCTGAATTAAAACACCAAATATATTGTTGTCAACTAAATTTTTATCAAGGATCATTTCTGTAATTTGTTAATATAATGCTGATGTATGTTCAAGTGTCTGATACGTTTTGTTTCAGTTAGTTATTTGACGCTATAGAAACACGATGTGACATCATGATGTGTACAAGTTGCCATGCCGACCGCTCTGTGCAATGGTCCCATAGGACTGTGAGAGTAGGAATAAAAGTAATAAATAAGTACAGTGTATAATCCAACATTTCTTTGTAACTGGTGGAGGTAGAGCGGAGCGTAGTATTAATTCATTCATCTTCTGTACCCGCTTATTCCTCGCCGGGGAGCGTAGTATTAATTAAATGAAAACATGAGTGAGTCTGGCGGAAGTGTGGGCGGGTCAACAATTATGCGGCTCCACATGGCTCCACTCTTGGACCCTACTGCTCAGACTCTGGCTCCAAACTCGCAAGATGGAGCTGCTATATCCCTGGAAGTCAAGTGTCAGTTTGACCAATGGAAGGAAGTAGAGATGTATTCACTTCAAGATCCATTAGAGACAGCAGCTGTTACACTATTTTACTGACCGTGTGCTGGTGATGTTTATTTACATACAGAGAAACTGAGATCAGATTTCAAGTGATGGCTGGAGATGCATTTTAAAGCCAGATGTGAACACAGTTACATAAAGCTGGACAGGGAATGTCAGATTGCCCAGGACAGATGTTAATGTAAGGTCTGAACAGGGCCTTAGTCAAGCAGTCTGGAGTCGCTCTGATCAGAATACATTATAAACAAAATGTAACGCGAGAAGAGTAACGCCAACATCCTCTGAACACCATGGAGCTGAACTTGTTTCCAACTGTATGACTCTGATTGACTGGAGGACTATCCAGTTGGTGCTGAGGTACTCTGTGTTTCTCTGTATTGGTTGAAACACCAGACTCAAGTCTTGATGTTGAGCCTGAAGTTTCTTGGAGGGAAACATGAACAGAAGTCAACTTTCAACTTTATCTGAGGAAACTTTTAACTGTAACAAAATGTTTTGTTTTTTCTTTTCTATGTTAAATGGAGAGAGATTTACTTAAAACTGCAGTTTGTGTGTTGTTATTTTTACGACGTGTTTGTTTCTTTAGATAAAACCATTAAAAGAGTTTGGTTAAATTCTTCCTCCACTGTCTAATTATTTGACTTGTGTCTGTGTATTTTTGTTTAAAAAAGCTATGTTAAAAAGATATTTGGAGCACTGGGACAAAAGATGGAACAATGAGATGAGGATTTCTGTTTGTAATATTGTAACTATGTAACTCCGAATAAAATAAATAAATAAATAAAAATTAAAAAAAATAAAACAAAGGCAGCTTCTTGAGATCTAAATGACAGGTGGGAAGCTTTAGATAAGGACTCAGGACACCTACACTGGTCAGGAGTACAAGGCACACTCTTTAGAGGACAACAGTGTCCACACTTTAGCCAGTGAAGACAGATGGTTTGAAAGAGGAGTAAAGGAAGCCATCTCCAACCAGTCACTTACACTGAAGACTTGAGAAGTTTTATCCAGTTACTTACTGAAAATACGGCCACGGTTTAAATGAACTACATCCTCCAGGTTCAGGTGAGTATCAGATCATTACAGACATTATAGTCATGTGACTTTCAGGTGGACATCACTTACAGATCTTCCTAATAGAACTTAAGACTTGCATGAAATGTCTTCAAGAAACCCAACAAGTCCAGTCCATCTTTGTTTTAGCTTTCCAACACTTACAGCTGAAAAAGAAACATCTGAAGTTGCTCTGAGCCACTATGGAAAATGTGTTGACGTTAAGATGCTCAGCCCCAATCCAGCTGACTTGCTTAGGTAATGTTAAACTGGGACATTTGCTGCACATGTGAACAGAATGTGGATTAGTGTTGTTTGTTTTAATCTTCTCGGTTACAAGTGTTATTCATGTCCATTGTGAGAGGATGGGTTGGACAACGAATGCAGTACATAAGTGACATGTGTCGCCCCTCTCTGCTCTACACCGTCTTTAATGATGTCGGGAGGAATTTAGTGAATTATATATCATCTCTTTGTGGGTTAGGGTTAATGGGGTCACTGGTGTTTTACTCATGTGAAACTGACGATCGATTGATGGACACACAAAGTCTGACAAGACTCTGCACACAAGCGTCCAAATGCCACTCTGTCGGTTCCTGTGTGCCAGCGCTGAGGCATTAAATGACGTCTCCTGTCACTCCACTCAGCAATGCAATGAATTCTGGTAGTGAGCGGCACACACACACACGTTTTTTTGTCTATGTGAGGACCATCACTGCCTCTTAGAAATCACATTGATGTATTATTAAAGAGTTTAGACAGTGGACGTCAACCTAGTAAAGCCGCAGTTACTTTATGTTAACGACATGAAATGTTTCTTTTAACGTTAGGTAATACACTTGCCAGTTCATTAGATACACTCGAATGCATTTGAATTTAAATCCACTTCCTTGACTGTTACAATATTCAGTTGATGTTGAAACACTGTCAGAAATGTGGTAATTCAACTGGATGAATTGTTCAGGGGTGGAGCCACGGTATCGATGCCTCACCCATACTTCTATATTTTTGGCAGTACAGTCTAAGAAATAACAGCTGAGATACCATACTGGCTCTTTAATCCTTTTCACCCGATGAACCCTGTTCAAAAATAAGAGTCCTGGGGTTCCAGTGACAACATCCTACTGAGAGGATCAAAACCAGATAGCTTCCGGCTGAATTATCCACAAACTTATATTTTGAGAGTCATATTTGTAGCCATACTTAATATATTGAAACGTGAGTGGTCGATGGATATCTCTGGCTGAGAAATGCCGACAAACAAAACCGCAAAAGCATCGGTCC
Organism: Chelon labrosus; assembly: GCF_963514085.1. Lineage (NCBI taxonomy): Eukaryota > Metazoa > Chordata > Actinopteri > Mugiliformes > Mugilidae > Chelon > Chelon labrosus. The sequence continues at coordinate 24,301,983 of NC_140351.1, read as the reverse complement.
AGAGAAGTATTAGCCAGCAAGTCGACAGTCTACTGCTAAAGATGGCGAAGTAGCAGGAGCTAACCTTGTAGCTGCGGTAGCAGCAGAGACTGCGGCTAAAGTTGCTGCCATCATGAAAGAGAAAATGTGCATGATTTCCAACAAACTGGATATTATTACGGCCAAGCTGGAAAGCAAATCACAGCGTATTGAGGAGGTAGAAACCCAGATTTCCAATGCTGAAGACATCATTGCTGGTTTGGAAAGCATGCTAGCAGACACAGAAAATAAACTCACTAACCGCATGGATGACCAGGAGGCAAGATCACAGAGGAATAATATCAGGATCCTTGGTGTCAAAGAAGGATTGAAGAGAGCAATGCACAATGTCTGCAACATTCAGTATACTTGCAGGAGACTTTAACTGTGTTATGGACCCTGAGGTGGACCAAAGCCCCCTGACTAAGTCTCATCTAAAATGAATGTATGGCCCCCCTAACCCTAACCCCCCTAGAGCAAGGCCATCTAAAGTTTTTCCCTTGACGCAAAAGGCAGAAGCAAGTACCTTCTATGCAGATCACAGACTCTTTGAAATGGGTGATAAACCAGGGTGACTACTTACACACTTAGCAGCTGGTAGGCTGCAAAGGACGAAACTGGGAAAAATCATTATGAGACCAAAGTGATGGTGGAGATAATGAAGAGCTTTTATTAAAAACTTTATATGTCAGAATCCACTACATCATTACAATGTATAGAGAGTTTTCTAGAAAAGCTTAGTCTCCCCTCCTTATCAGAAGCAGATAAATCCGCTCTTGGAAGACCAATAACCAGTGAAGAGATAAAAAATGCAATCAATTCCCTGCAGAGTTCTATAAAAAATGAGTAAACTCAATAGATGGACCTCTGCTAAGGATGTACCTTCACTCAATAGAGGAAGGCTCCCTACTATGCTCTTTATATGCTGCCAATATGTCTTTAGTCCTTAAAAAAATGAAACCCCCCTAACGAGTACAGCTTATACCGCCCTGTTAGTCTGATGAATGTGGACAGTAAAATATTTTCAAAAATATTAGCGAAAAGACTTGAGAACTACTTGCCACTCTTAATTGGATCTGACCAGACGGGCTTTATTAAAAGCAGGAACTCTTATATCAACATGAGAAAATTACTTAACATCATCAACATGCAAATACTAATCAGGCACAGGGTCTTGTTATCTCACTCGACACCGAAAAGGCATTTGATCGCGTGTAGTGGCCTTATTTATTCATCATCATGGAAAAATTTGAACTTGGGGAGGGGTTTATTATACTCATTAAGCTGATATGTTTGTCCCCCAGAGCGAGTGTACTTGTAAATGGTATGAAATCATCAGAGTTTAAGTTGAGGAGGTCCACTCAGCAGGGGGACCCTTTGTCCTCACTTAGTAGAAACCATAACAGCATAGTGGGTTTCAAAATGAAATCCGCATCATATAAGATTGGATTATATGCAGATGATGTTCTTCTTCCTCACTAGTCCAGATGAGTCTGTACCGACTTTAATGTCTGTCATTCAGACCTTTGGATCCTTCTCAGGATACAAGATTAATTTTAGTAAGTCAGTGGCCATGCCGGTGGGATATGGTCATAACGTGCCAAACATACCATACTTTCCATTCCTTTGGTCTACTTCAGGATTCTCATACTTCTCAAGGTATTTCTGTATCCCAGAACATTAAGAATTTATTTAGACAAATTTTCAACACTGTACATGAAGACATCAAGAGCGATCTTAACAGGTGAATGAATTTGCCAATTTCTTGGATGGGCAGAATTAATTTGTTAAAAATGAATGTTCTACCTCGGTTGCTTCATCCCATGCAGATGTTGCCTTTGTTTATTTCTAAAAGGTTAGAAAGAGGGGTTGAAAGGGATATCTCAAAGTTTATTTGGCAAAAGAAAAAAAAACTTTAGAGCTCCCAAAAGACAGTGGAGGTCTAGCATTTCCTAATATTATATTATATAATTGGACCTGTCATAGCAGATTCATATATCAGTGGGTTCACTGTTATTTAAAGGGAATAGAGGACCCTTTAAATAACTGAATCCTGGGCTTGTGTCCCATTTAGATTATTAGGGGAACTCACTTGTTAAAAAGCTGCCCTGCCCAAAGTAAGGGACAACCCAATACTTCACAGCTATTAAAAGTATTGGGTTGGCATGGTCTTAATAGATCTGGCATGACAGACATGGGTTTATGGGTAGAAGGGGAGCCTTTTCCTATTTGACCCTACTTATGGGTAACAGGGACTTCTTACCCGGTGTTGAAAATGCTGTATTCTGCTCTTGGCGGGAAAGGGGATTGAGAGTGGTTGGAGATTTTCTTGATGATAACAATGTCCTCATGTCCTTTTCACAGTGGGCTTCCACAAAAAGACTTTTTCACTTATCTTCAAGTCCGTCACTTTATCAACACAAATGTCAAGCCCACTCAAACAGAAGCACTGAAGGGACCAGTTGATAAGTTCATAATTCATTTTACATTGAATAAAGGTCTTATCACATACTTTTATAACATCCTTCAACATTGTGTTGTAACCAACACAATGTTGATGGGCTTGTTAAGCAATGGGAGGAGGACCTTCAAAGCGTATATGATGAAGATGTTTGGAAGGAATGTATTGGGACCACTCACTCTCTGTTTCTCAACAATAAATTTAAAGACATACAATATAGAATACTTCATAGACAGCACGGGACACCTCGTGTTATGAACAAAACTGACCCTAATAGATCACCATTGTGCCTTAAATGTGATTTAACAAGTGGGACATGTATACACTGCTTCTGGAGCTGTCCAAGAATATCAAAGTTCTGGTCATGTGTATCTAAGGAAGTGACAGCAACATTTAAACATAGGATATGTAAAGGTCCAGGCCAGTTTCTGTTGGGGTTGCCACCTCTGAATATAGTTATGGATGTGAAAAGATCAACATTACTCAATAAACTCTTATTTTTAGCCAGAAAATTTATATTATTTAATTGGATCAGTGAGAAATCTCCCACTCTAACTCAGTGGTACAAAGAAATTTTTAGAGATTTCCCTATGGAAAGACTAAGTGCCAAATTAAAAGGAAATGACGACAGTTTCATGGACATATGGTGGCCTTTAGTGGATTACCTGCCTAAGGATCTAAGTGAAATTATCCAGAGGGGAAACACTGGCTTAGAAGGTCCCAGACTGAGTTGACCGGTGATAAGAAATATTTCTTAACAGGTACAAGGACACATTTTTCTGTTCTCTGTAAATGATATCCTTGCTATCAGGGTGTTTTCTACTATCTAACTTAGGCCAAGACGAAAATGTAAATGTATTCTTTAGTTTATCACAACTTAATCAGACATAGTAACAACCACAATGTTACACCAAGAATCCATTCTCTGAGGTCTTACCTATCTATAGAGACCAGGGTCATGCAAATGGGCCTGATTTGTTTTGGAGCTATTCTGGATTTACCACCCTAGTACTTAATAGGATAATTTGACACAGTAAGCTTATTCAGATTTTTACCGTATTATTTTCCAAAATAAAATAACTAGTACTAATTGTTGCCAGTTAACATTGTAACAAAAGTAATGTAATACTTCTGGCAAAACACAATTTGAACTTGCCAAAAATTGCAACAATACTGCAGAGTGTCATGTTTTCTGTCTGTCATGTTTTCTGTCATGGTTTGTTTAGTTTCTTGGGTTTCTGTTTATTGTATTTTAAGTTCCTGGTTTTTCATAGTCATGGTTAGGGTTTAGTTTTTCTGTTCTGTTTCCTGTTTTATTTTGTTAAGTTCTGGATTTCCTGTTTGTGTTACTCCATGTCTTTTTTTCCTTTTGATTAGCTCATTGGTTTCACCTTGTCTGGTTTCTTGATTTGCTTCACCTGTGTCTCATCACCCCTCTGTTCCTCGCGTGTGTATATATAGCCCTGCCTTCCCCTTTGTTCCTGGTTGTGTCATACTGTTTGTCTGCCATGTCTCATGCCATAGTTTTTTCACGTCTATCCATGCCACAGATATTCCATGTTTTGTTCTAGTTTTTATTTCATAGTTTTTTGGTTAGTGATTTGGTTTTTGGATACCCTGCCTCAGCAGTGCTTTTGGTTAACTTTGTCTTTTTTGTTAAATAAAAACCCTTTTTCGCCTACTCCTGCTCTTAAGTCCTGCATTTGGGTCCTAAAACTCCCATCCCAGCTACCTGTCTTGACACAGAGCATTTTAATTTGCTGGTTTGGAACAGACAAATTAGGTAAACGTTGCACTCTGTTGTCTGCACCAAACACTCAACGCCATCATGATATCACTTCCAGTAATTATAGCATCAGTAACTTAAAACAAAAGTCAGAAAAATGTACAAAATGACTGAAATAAACCAGACAATGTGCTGGCTTTGGCTGCTACGATTATCCCCTGCCTGGCTGGATCTTCAACACACACACAGACAAATGCCACCCTGCCAATCATGGTGTCCGGGGCTGTCTGCCTTCGATGGCTCTGCCCGTCACTCTGGTCGAGTTAGAGCTGATTCTCTGACAGTTTGAGGCCAGGCTTACTGTTTGGACACAGTAAATACACACCTGAATATTTAATCAGTGACGCTGTTTCAGAGGGAAAGGCCTGCGTTCACTTTTTTAAAGTATAAAGAATCAAAAGTAGGTCGACCTTCAGAGGACATTTGATGATTTTGTTCCTCTCTCCAAAACCACTGATCAACAAATAAAAGTCCAAAACAGCAACAAGACTAATTTTATTGAGAGCTGCATGTATTAGTCAGTCAGCAGAAAATGAATCAGGGGCTAATAGAATCATTCAAATTATTCTTCACGGCAAATTCTAAAGTTTGTTTTTCAGGTGATTAAAGGATTAATTTTATACATTTTAAGGATATTTTCAGCGATCAAAGTCTTGCATGAAATAGTCACCCATATTTATTGATACTTAAAGTAAATGGACTATCCATCTGCAGAAGAATCATGGAGGCTCTCAGCAAATTCAGGACTTTCACCTGAGAGACTGCAGTTCAAGATCGATCTGGGGTCTTTTCTTTTTCAAATTTATGCCAAGTTTAAGGTTTTCGTGATGCTGTTTCATGTTTTCTTTCATTTGCTACTTGTTTGAGAGTTCATGGCTCAGGTGGTGGACAGTAGAACCAGTTGTCCACTTATAGCGGAGACCTGAGTACCCAGTCCCTTTCTTCCTAGACAGGAAGTGAAGTGGAGGAAGGAGATAAATGGGACACACCTGAGAAAAAAATCTCCCTCTCAAACAAGCAAGCTGCATGGAGGAGAACAAAGAAGTGAGAGGAACCAAAAAGATAACTAAGGGAACATCCAGTTTTTGGAAATAATACGTTTAAAAGTAAAATAATTAATTACTTATTTCAAAGAAACAAACAAAGATTAACCCAAAACTAGCTGGATACACCTAAACTGTTTGGAGGAAAGCTGCCGGTGAATTACCAGGAGTCTGTCGTATTACAATGGAGGAGGATTTTATGGACTGACTTGTTTTCCCATGGTGGACGTTACCCTCCCTTAAGTTAAGTCTTCTTTTCAACTCTCCTGGCTTCTTATATTCCTGCTCCTTGCACACCACTCCAAATCACTTACATATCTTCATTTTTCCCCACAAAAACCGAACTGAACTGAACTGGACTGTTTCCATTTACAAAGGACATTCAAACATCCGAGTCACAAATTCATATATGGACATTTTGGATTTTCTTTTGAAAGTTGAAGAGTGACCTTTTTGTTTGACATATTTTCTTGTTATTATAATTGGTTGTTATTTTGACCTGATTTTGAATTGATGGAAATTTCTGTTTGATTTATGACCCTTTTAGGGAAATGTGTTTGGGTTTAATTAATGACATGATATATTGATATGGTCTTTATGTATATGAGTTGTATAATTTAAATACATCTAAACCTGAATTTAGTGAACTATATTGAAACTGGTAGTGTTTATTTTTATCCCTTTTGTAGCATGGGTATTTATTGAGTTAACCAGGCTTTATTGATTAAGAAATTTTGGCAGGTTGAAAATATAAATTTACTCTCCTGTCTGGCGCCCAAGTATAATTTAGTTTGAGCCTACGCTACAGAAATGGCGCCCAACGTGGGGCCCACCATGGCATTTACCTTTTGAACTTTCTATGCATATACTCTGCAAATGTTGTGTGTACTGCTTTGTACTGCTTTCAACTACAATTGTGTTTAAATTGCTAAGCGTTTTGATTTTGATGAATATCTTTTGCTAATGCTAGTGCTAATTTACATAAAAGGACATTCACATTACATATTCCATTCAGAGATCATACCACCCCTCCCATTATGGCTGGACATCAGCCTTCCTCAGAAACCTCATCAGTTTCTCTTGATATAGAAGCTCCTGATGTTCAAACCCCTGTTAACCTTGGTGCTGCAAGAAGTGCTTTTGGTGCACATTTACAGACTTACTTCATGTCTCCACATCAGCCTCAAGTAGGGACACCTGATGTCTCTGGCCATCCTATATCCTTTCCTCCTGTAGACCGTTCACATACTATTAACCAATCCCTTGCTTGGGAAACTGAGGATGTGCATCTTTTACCTAATTTTGAAAGAGACGGCGTAAACCTCTCAGCTTCTTCTCCATATTCAATATCACAGTCTCAGTGTGACCTTCCAGGAATAATCCCTACTCCTGCCCGGGACTTCACCCAAATAGCAGTAAAGACTCAAGAGGACTGGAACCAAGTGCATAAAGTAATGGAACAACAAAGTCTTGCTATTAAAGAGCTGACCGAGAATGTGAAAGGAAATCACCATTCCTCAAATGAACAACTTAAACATCTTGATGCTCAAATAAGTGCAAATCATCGTCAGCTGATTACAATAATAACATCCCACAAAGAGAGTATGGAAATGGAAGTGGATAAGATGATGAAGGGAATCAAAATGATTGTGGAAGAGGAACAGAAAAATTCTGAAACCTCCCTTTTGGCAGAAATTCGCTTTATGGTTGAACAACTTCAAGTGGAAATTCAGCAAGAGCTCAAATGTTTTCACGCAGATACACAAAAAAGTGTCAACGCATTATCAAAATCAACTGAAGAAAATAATGCTGAGATAAACAAATTAACCATAAACATTGGCAAAGTGGAGGTAGAGAGTAAAGAAAGTTTACAAAACCTTGAACAGAAAACCTCTTTTCTAGAAAAAAAAGTGGAATCATTTATGGTAGAATCCAAATTTACCCCATTGCTTTCAGGTTCTAGTGGCTCCAGTGCTTGTACAGACAAACCATCCCCTACTACAGTTGCAACCCTTCCTGTAATAAAAGGTGATCATATCAGGTTGACTTTCCCTTCATATGGATCACCTGATGATGATCCTGACCCTCTCAATTATTTGTCTAAATGTCATGACTTTCTTGCCTTACATCCTTTATCTGACACTGATATTCTAGCCACCTTCAGAACTGTCCTCCACGGTACTGCTCGTGATTGGTGGGAGATAACTCGATCGAAAGTAACTACTTGGAGTCAGTTTGAAACTGTTTTCCTAACAGCTTTCCTTTCAGAAGATTACGAGGATGAGTTAGCTGAACGTGTCAGAATTAGAAGACAAAAAGAGAATGAAACCATTAGAGACTTTGCCTTCTCCTACACAGCTCTCTGTAAACGCTGGAAACCTTCTCTCACAGAAGCTAGCATTGTTAAAATGATTCTAAAAAACATCAAACCTTCCCTTGCTAGTCAGCTTAGAGGCCGAGTTGGTACTGTTGAAGATTTAGTGCGCCTTGGTCATCAATTTGAAAAAGACCATGACCAACAGCTTGAATACAATCAGAGAATGAGTGTTAGAAATGTTAACCCCTTTCCAAGAAACTTCAACTCTGTCCAACCAGATAAAATCAAACCTTCTGTTTTGTGTTGGAGATGTAAAGGAGACCATCCTCCTGGTTCTTGCCCACACTACCGTTCACCTGAAAATCCCAATACTCCTTTCCGGCAACAAATGCAAAAACCTACTCAGAGGACTCCAAAACAAAAAGGCAATGGTTCTGTTTCAGTTGTGAGATCTAAAAAGCCTACCCAACAGACATTCCAACGGATGCAGAAAAATTCCAAGGAAATAAATTCAGAAAATGAATGCAAGTCGCTTGATACCACCTCTGTTCCCCAACAGCTCCTTGTACCCATTTCTATAGGAACATGGCAGGGAAAAGCCATAGTTGATACAGGAGCAAGTTACACGCTCATTCATGAGTATCTATGGGTAGAACTAAAAGGGTCAAAGACTGACCTTCAACCATGGGTAGAAGGACCTTTGTATTTGGCTAATGGTGAGGCAGCTACCCCTATGGGCTGGGCTGTCCTTTCAGTAGATCTTCAAGGAAAATTGTCCACTCTACCTGTAGCTGTACTTGGGTCAGAAGCTCTAGCCTATGGTGTAGTTCTTGGCCTCAATTTCATTTCTAGTGTTGGAATGATAATCAGTGTGACTGATATGGTGTACAGTTTTAAGTCCACGCCCTCTGTTAGCTATCCCTTCCAACCAGGCAGTGCTCACCTTTCTCGGAATAGAGATTATAAAGACAAAACTATTTCCCAAATGACAAATAATCAACCCATTCAGAACCTTTCACTGATAAGCTCCGTCCCACCCCCCATTCTGTCGTTAGAGCCTGTGCGACTGCAAGTCAAAGATTACATCAATATGGCCGTGGCTGATGCTCACCTACAAAATGGTGAAAAGGATCAATTACGACAGTTACTGGAGTCTAACCCACAGGTCTGTACCAATCAGCCAGGAAAAACGGATGTTTTACAGCACACCATCTATACAACTAACTGTGTACCAATAAAACAAAGAGCTTACAGAATATCCCCTGGTAAGCAGGCTATCGTGGAAGAACAATTAAGAGAGATGATTGCTTCTGGAGTTGTTGAGTCTTCCCATTCTGCATGGGCATCTCCTGTAGTTCTCCCACCAAAGAAAGATGGAGGCCATCGATTTTGTGTGGACTTCCGTAAAGTCAATGCAGTCACTGAAACAGATGCTTATCCTCTCCCAAACATCAACGAAATCCTGGAATCCCTTTCCGGAGCCACCATTTTTTCAACCATTGACTTAAATAGTGGATACTGGCAAGTACCCGTGGATCCTGAGAGTAAAGCCAAAACTGCCTTCGTTACCCATTCTGGATTGTATCAATTTAATGTCATGCCTTTTGGTCTGAAGAACGCCCCAGCCACCTTCCAAAGGCTAATGGAGAAAGTCCTGGATGGACTGAGGGGACAAGTCTGTCTCGTCTATCTGGATGACATAATTGTCTACTCATCATCTGTGACTCAACATTTTGAACATTTGTGTACTGTAATGGAACGACTTCGCAAAGCCAATCTGACAATCAATCTCAAGAAGTCTAAATTCTGCCTACAGGAGATCAGATTTCTTGGACACATTGTTTCAGGTAAAGGGGTTAGCGCTGACCCTGATAAAGCTGAGGCAATTCGATCCTATCCAGTACCAACGAATCTCAAAGAAGTTCAGAGATTCTTGGGGCTTGCTGGTTGGTACCATAAGTTTGTACCAGACTTCTCGAAAATTGCAGAACCACTGAATGATCTGAAGAAAAAAGGAAGACCTTTTATCTGGAGTCAGGCATGCCAGCAAGCTTTTGACCAACTTAAATCCCATCTAACCTCTCCACCTATATTAGGTCATCCAAACCCAGACTTGCCATACCTAGTCTATACTGATGCTAGTGACACAGGTCTAGGAGCTGTGTTAACTCAGAGACTAGCCGATGGACTTGAAGTGGTCCTTGCTTATGCAAGTCGTACCCTAAACCGAGCTGAACGAAATTACTCAGTAACCGAAAAAGAGTGCCTTGCAATCATTTGGGCACTAGAGAAATGGCAGCACTTTCTAGAACCAAAACTCTTTACTGTCATTACAGACCATTCTGCTCTACAATGGGTCCTTTCATCAACAAAAACTACAAGTCGCTTGATCCGATGGGCACTAAGGTTGCAACGGTTTGACTTCATTGTGGAATACAGGAAAGGAAAATTAAACTGTGCTCCTGATGCCCTTTCACGGATTCCCTCTCAGATAAAATGCTGCCTGTACTCTATAAAAACAGATGAGAATATTCCAATATCTCTTGACAGGATTTGGGAAGAACAACAGAAGGATAAAAATGTGCAGAAAATCATGAAAGAACTAGCCGAAGGAAACAAAAAGACTGCACAGGATTTTGTTGCTCTCGAAGATAAAGTCTATCACAAGAAACAAACCTCCGAAAATCAGTTCCACTATAGGCTTTACATTCCACACAATTTGGTTCAGGAGATAATCCAGAACTATCATGAAAACCCTTTAAGTGGCCACAGTGGTATTTTCAAAACCTATAAGAGACTTTATGAAGTAGCATATTGGCCTGGAATGTGGACAGATGTAAAAAACTTCATCAAAAAATGTGTAGTTTGCCAGAGTTTAAAAGCAGATAATAAAAAACCAGCTGGGAAAATTCAACAAACCATCGTCACTGCCCCTAATGAAATGCTAGGCATTGATCTTATGGGTCCGCTACCAAGAAGTCCAGAAAGACACGAATACCTCTTGGTGGTGGTCGATTACTTTACCCGATGGGTCGAAACTTTCCCTTTACGGAATGCCACAGCACAAACGGTAGCTCGAATTCTAAAGAAGGAAGTTTTTACCAGATGGGGTGTACCTGATTACATCTTATCTGATCGAGGTCCTCAGTTTGTGTCTTCAGTTTTCCGTGAACTCTGTCAGCAATGGACAGTGACTCCCAAACTCACCACTGCATATCACCCACAGACTAATATGACAGAGCGAGTGAATCGTACCTTAAAGTGCATGATGGCTTCTTATGTGGATGACAATCATGGTAAATGGGATCAATACCTTCCAGAGTTCAGATTTGCCATCAATTCTGCTGTACAAGAAACAACCGGTGTAACACCTGCAGAACTTCAAATTGGAAGGAAGTTGAATAGCCCAATGGACAAAGTACTGAAAGGGAAGATTTACCCTCCTAATGTACCTGCTTATGATGTTGTCCATCAACTGCAACAATTTCAGACAATCGTAAAGGAAAATATAATGACATCAAGACGAAGGCAACTAAGGAATTATAACAAAAACCGCCGTACTGTCCATTTAAAACCAAAACAGAGAGTATGGGTTAGAAATTTTCCTCAGTCGCATGCCAAGGACAAATTCACTGCAAAGCTTGCCAAAAAGTGGAAAGGTCCCTACCGGGTAGTTCAGCAACTTGGACCCATAAACTACCAGGTGGTTTTGGAGGATACAGGTCAGGATGTAAGAACTGTACATATTTGTAATCTTAAACCTTTCTACCCTAGTGCTGAGGATTTAGAGTGGTTAGAAAAACAGAAGTTAATGGATATTTTCCAGGAAAGCTCAGACGAGGAAGAGTTCCTAGGTTTCTTAGTTTGATAGTCTACCGCGAAGTTGAAATTCTGAGTACCCACTAAACGTGGCCTTGTCAAAGGGGGGGAAGAGTATAGCGGAGACCTGAGTACCCAGTCCCTTTCTTCCTAGACAGGAAGTGAAGTGGAGGAAGGAGATAAATGGGACACACCTGAGAAAAAAATCTCCCTCTCAAACAAGCAAGCTGCATGGAGGAGAACAAAGAAGTGAGAGGAACCAAAAAGATAACTAAGGGAACATCCAGTTTTTGGAAATAATACGTTTAAAAGTAAAATAATTAATTACTTATTTCAAAGAAACAAACAAAGATTAACCCAAAACTAGCTGGATACACCTAAACTGTTTGGAGGAAAGCTGCCGGTGAATTACCAGGAGTCTGTCGTATTACAATGGAGGAGGATTTTATGGACTGACTTGTTTTCCCATGGTGGACGTTACCCTCCCTTAAGTTAAGTCTTCTTTTCAACTCTCCTGGCTTCTTATATTCCTGCTCCTTGCACACCACTCCAAATCACTTACATATCTTCATTTTTCCCCACAAAAACCGAACTGAACTGAACTGGACTGTTTCCATTTACAAAGGACATTCAAACATCCGAGTCACAAATTCATATATGGACATTTTGGATTTTCTTTTGAAAGTTGAAGAGTGACCTTTTTGTTTGACATATTTTCTTGTTATTATAATTGGTTGTTATTTTGACCTGATTTTGAATTGATGGAAATTTCTGTTTGATTTATGACCCTTTTAGGGAAATGTGTTTGGGTTTAATTAATGACATGATATATTGATATGGTCTTTATGTATATGAGTTGTATAATTTAAATACATCTAAACCTGAATTTAGTGAACTATATTGAAACTGGTAGTGTTTATTTTTATCCCTTTTGTAGCATGGGTATTTATTGAGTTAACCAGGCTTTATTGATTAAGAAATTTTGGCAGGTTGAAAATATAAATTTACTCTCCTGTCTGGCGCCCAAGTATAATTTAGTTTGAGCCTACGCTACACACTGAGCGCGGGGTTGGTGGTTGTATACCGGGCCTATAGGTGTGTCCTTAGATCTGTGGTTCAAAAGAAACTTGTCTTCTGTGCAATTACATATGTTTTTTTTTCTTCCACGTGATTCAAGGAACTTCAGCACTAATCCTTGGAGGTTCAAGGGCGTTTTAGATAAATATAACAGTTCTAAGATCATTTCAGCGACTTTAAAGGATGTGTCTCTTTTGTTTTTCTTCAGGTGATGAATCTAAATGTCAACAATGTCCAACTGATTCAATGACATTTCTTTTAGTTTTTTTTTCAGTTGGTTCAAGCTGACTTTAAATGAGTTTTACAATGTAATCAAGCTGAATTTAATGGTTTTTAAACTGATTAAAGGAGATTTAAGTTGAATTAATCAGATTTTTAAGATTTTTCAGAGGATTCAATGAGATTTATATGTTGGATTAATCACAGATAAGTCATTGACTGTATATTCAAGATTTTTTGGAACAATCCAAGGATATCTGTGAATATAGAAACACTTAAGTTTTAAGATGATTCATGCAATTCAAGATGATAATTGTGTGGGTTTTCAGCTTGTTTTTAATCTGTTGATACATTGTCATCTGATTCAATGAGATTTAATGATGAGTTCAGGTGGTTGTTTCAAGCAATTCACGACAATCTTGTTTCAGATGAATCAAGGGAATTTAACGCTCATTCTGGAATATTCAGAGATGTTCAAATCGATTCAAAGTGAAGTGATGAATACTTGAGATGATTCAAAGAGATTTGTGAATGTACATGAAGTTTTAAGTGTGTTTCATACAATTCAAGGATTTGTGTTTCAGATGATTCAAGGAGATTCAACGGGTTTCTGTTGCTTCAGGGATAAGGGCATATGAAGAATGTTTCATGTGATTTAATGAGATCTTAGGAGATTGTCTCAATAAAGCCAGAGTGATTTAGGGATTTCTCCTCAATGGTTGAAGGAGGTTTTTGACTATCTCAGGTTTTAAGATGTTCAATAGGTGGAATGATTCCACTTTTTAAGGTGATTCGAAGAGATTCTTCTGAAATTCTGAGACATTTATACACGCTTTAGATGATTATTCTGAACAATTTCAGAGATTATTTTTTTTAGATCTGGCAGTAACTATGGGGTATTCAAATCTGTTCCTGTTCATTCAAAGTGGAAACCAACCAAAATTGATTTAGGAATTGTCCAGATGATTTGAAGGGATTGTCATATTATTTGGGGAATTTTTAACATATTTCAGAGCGTTTTAAGAATGTTTTAAGAATTGCAAGAAGACCATTACTATACAAAAAAAAGCTGTTTAGTATGCTCAGGTCGTGGACTTGGGAAGATTCTTCTTATTAAGGTTTTTTCTATAGTTGAGATATGAGGACATTTCAGGCAGATTTACTTCTACATCTGGCCTGGAGTTGTGTGTTTCCTGTAGAGCTCCATACTACATCTGTTGTCATGGTCTCATCAACCTGCCCAGTCTTCATGGCCTCTTGCAATTATCCACTCCCACCTGAATGAACACTTCTTCAATCTGCCTATGACTCCTCTTACAGTCTCAAACTGTCATGTAACATCATCAGCTATATCTTGTATTTGTATCATCATCAGATTCTACATGTACGCTTTAGTCAGATATCTATGACAGATGTATGTTTATCTCATTTTTATGCTGTTCTCTCTCTTTTCTGCCTCTACCCAGTCAGCCTTAGGCAGATGGGTCCCTCCATATGAGCTGGGTTCTGCTCGAGGTTTCTTCCTGTTAAAAGGGAGCTTTTCCTTGCCACCATCACCTTTAGGCTTGCTCTGGGGGTTTCAGGCCGGGTTTTGTAAAGCGTCTTGAGACGATTTGTATTGTTATTGACGCTATATAAATAAAATTTAATTGAACTGAATTCTTCACCTCGAACATTGCCTGTATCTGCATGTTGACACAAGAGTTTCTTGTAAACCACCTGTCTGACAGCAGAACATGAATGGAGTTAAAAACCCTCTTAGTTGTTGCTGTAACATAAATTATTTACCAGACTGAACGTTTTTTCATAACATTTTGGGAGGTTTTAAGAAAATCTCAAGCAACTCAAAATGATGTTTTCCAAAAGATTCAAGGAAATTTGAGATTTCAGGAAGTATATGTTTTCCTAAATGTCTCAAGGATACTTTAAGGATACTTTTCTGAGTAAAGCTTACACAGTTTAAACGCATTTATCTGTTTTGCTGCGGTGTTTAATTGCAGACAGATCTCATCAGAGTTAACACTGAGATTTGAACCTGTGACGTCGGTGCGTCAGGCCGTGATGTGTCCGGCCCTTGAACAGTCAGATTATGTGTTTTCTTGTGTCGACATGAGAGAAAGCGAAGCAATCAACTTGGTAAACAACAACTCATTAGGAGCTGGTGTGTTACTGTTGTTTGCTGTGTGTGCCTTGAGAAGGCCTCGGGTATGTTTGTGTGTGCTGATTATAAACCTCCCTCCATTACACTTAAATTGGTTTGCAGTAATTACAGTGATTTTTATTTTTTTTTTCAGTACAGACTCAAAAATGGGCTTTTCATCTGAAGCAGCAGACTCTTGTGTCCTTCAGACGTCACACGGGGACCAAGTGGTAGATTACTTTAAAGACACCTTCACAGTGCTTCATCTCTCACCGTCACATCCACACATAGATGTGTGTGCTCAGGTGGGCGTCCTGGGAGGTTTGCCCTCCGCTGTGTCTGGTCACGATTGATTGGATCTGTGCAGAGACTTAAAGTGACCTCTGCCAGGAAAGGACTTCACACACTGACGAGCTGAGACTGTTTCCAGGCTGACGTGTCCAAGACATTTCTGATTCAGACACCATTAAAAAAGATTTCAAGACATTTTAGGGAGAATCAGGGGGTTTGAAAGAAAGTTTTAGATGATTGAGTAAGATTCAGTGATTTGATTCAGTGATTTAGTTCAGTGCTTTTCTAGGTGGTTCCATGGTATTTGGGAACAGTTCAGGGAGAAATTTCAAGGATCTTTGGGATGACTGAACAAGATACAATGATATGATGTTTTAAAGTGATATTCATGGAATGCTTAGATGTGATTTCAAGGTCAACGGTCAAAGAGATATAGCAGGTGCAGTACAGAGCAAGATGAGAGGATGTTCCTTCAAGACCAGAGAGCTACTTGGACTTAGGTACAATACAAGGGGCAACATAAAACAGTGCAAACAGTGCAAAGACAAACAATACAATACAGACAGTAAAAAACACTTGGGAGACAATGTACACATAAAAAGACCTTACACAACAACAGAGAGCAGCACTGACTAATAAACAGACTAACAGAGAGTAAGGGGGGTTGTAAACACAAAGTGATTAGCAGCATGGTGTGTACAAAGACGCCAAGATGTATGCAAATAGTATAGGTTGCATAGGTTATGATGTGATTGTGGTTGCGGGTGAGTGTGTGTATTGTGCATGTGTATTTTGATTGCGGTTGTCGGTGAGTGTGTGTACATGTATATGTACAAGTCCAGTTTCAGCAAGTTCTAGAGTCTGATGGCTTGTGAGAAGAAACTGTTACACAGTCTGAGAGTGTGAGAGGGATCTGTGGGGTCATCCACAATGCTGTTGGCCTTGCAGATGTATCCTGTGGTGAAAATGTTTGTGATGGAGGGTAGGGAGACTCCGATGATCTGCTCCGCTGTCCTCACTATTCGTTGCAGGGTCTTGCGATTTGAAATGGTGTAGTTAGAAAACCAGACAGTGATGCAGCTGCTCAGGATGCTCTCTGTAAAATGTGGTCAGGATGGGGGGGCGCTGTCCTCAGCTTCTGCAGAAAGTAGAGATGCTGCTGGGCTTTCTTGGTGATGGAGCTGGTGTTGAGTGAACAGGTGAGGATCTCCGCCAGGTGAACAACAAGGAATTCATTGCCCTTGATGATCTCATCAGAGGATCTGTTGATGATCAGCGGAGAGAGGTCGCTCTGTGCTGGGTTTTGTCAGAGACAGGTTGTTGGCTCAACATCAGGCTGTAAGATGCTGCACCTCCTCCCTGTATACTGTATTTACAACATTTCTGTTGATGAGACCCATCATGGTTGTGCCTTTGGCAAACTTCATGATATGAAGGATCTGCCAGTCAGAAAGTCCAGGAGCCAGTCACAGAGCATGGGGTGCAGTCCGAATGTAGAAAGCTTGTGGGTGAGTTTGTGGGGTATGAACATGTTAAAGGTGGAGCTGTAGTCAATAAAGAGCATCCTGATGTAGGAGTCTTTATTTTCCAGGTGACAGAGGGTAGCAGCGATGGCGTCCAAGGCGGACCTGTTGGGACGGCAGGCATAATGCAGGGGTCCAGCGTGTCCAGTATGCTGCTCTGGATATGGGCCAGTACCGCTCTCTCGAAGCACTTCATGATGATTGTAGTGAGTGCTACTGGCCTGTAGTCATTCAGGCAGGCTGGTGACTTTAAGGGCGGAACCACTGATCTACTGAACCAGATCAAAAAGAAGCAGAGAAATTGTCAAGATGTCTCTGCATTTTTGTGTTGTTGCAGATAATTCAAAGATATTCAGTGAGATTCAAAGTTTATTTTTAGATGATTCCAGAACATTTAATGATACACTGAATTTCTGGAAGTTTCTCTCTCTGTGGGACTTTCAAGGACTTTCTTTCAGTGATTCATTGGTATTGAAGTATAAATACCAAATACCAAGTATATTTAAAGGTTGCTTTGAGCAGTTAAAGGAGATTCAGGGGGATTTTCATGATCCGAGAAGACGTTCTGTGAAAAATCAAAGATTAATTCCGATATGAGGGAATTTCAGGGAGTTTAAAGGATCCAAATGATGCAATTTGCTTTTATGATTTAAGGAGACTTAATGATTTGTTTTAGATGATGTGAAGAGAATCAAGATTCACTGTCTGGTAAGAATTACAATAATTTTATCAATTAAATTCAGGGATATTTCAACAAGGTAAAAGAATAATGTCAGAGCTGTCACTGGTTTTGATACTGATGCAGTTTGAGACCAGATTCACACACAAAAATAGTTTTTAAATGGATGGAAAAAACAGGACTCTTGGTTGGTTCAACTCACCAAAAATGAATGTCTTATATGCTCCCATGTTTCTAGTCCAGCAGCTTCTCCTCATGAATGTTGGGATTTGTTCTCTCTGCCTCGGTTCATGAAGAAATGTTCGATTGGTCAAATGCTTCGCTGAATAAATGAACATATGTATGTGTTACAGTGAAAGTCTGTATGAATTATTCCAGTCAAGACAAGTCACACTATGTTCTTAGTTATAGAAACACTTCGCTTTAACATTTACATCCCAATTGAAGAAGCACAGTTGATCCCACTAGTTGGAATAAAAAGCACATAGTGTGTTTTATATTAGAAATCATTATAACACCAGAACATGGATTTAAATAATAACTTCAGGTGAGATCTATCATGGCTAACAATAAGATTTAAAGATTCACATTTTGTATGTCCCTAAAGAAATAAAAGTCCCCACAATGTGAGTAATACATGGACACACAAACACACAGGAAATGGACATCCATCAAATATGACGCTGCTCTCAAAGGGCAAACTGTCGACACACAAACTGCTCATGTGTCTCCTCTGCTTTCTGACCTTTCCGTCTCCTACCCTCACCACTGTTGTCGGTTCTGTTCTCTGAGGACGTTACTTCCCGTAACGAACCCTCTTGAGCTGCAGATGTGAACCTTCATCTATCATCTGTAAATGAATCTTCTGCTCACTGCTTCTCACAGCAACAATCCTAATGTCACTGTAATTACACAGAGAGAAAAACAGTTGTAACAGCTGACAGGGAGACGTCTTTGTGTGATTCCCAATCCTTATTTAGACTCTTCATCACCCAGTCTACCTCTCCAGCTCCACATCAAAGATATAAATATGTACATGCACACACAGATAACATACACTTATCTAGTACTGCTGAGATCCACACTTTAGTTTCCATTGAGGAGCGTGTTTTCCCAGAAAACTGGTTTGCACTAAGCAGTGTTTATCCCAGCAGAAACTCAAGCTCCATGCATCTTTTCTTGAAACTGATTTTTACATTAATCAACTCATCCTGGCCGAAAGGAAATGCAGGCATTTGCTGTCTGGAACAAGAATTTCGCTAACTATATACTTTAGTATAACATAACACACAACATGGTTTTACAACAGCTTCTTTCCCCCCACAGTGGGGCCCCCACATGGCAAAATCCAAATAAGGACTAATTACAGATACCAGCTACCTCATTACCTCCACTTTCATTCTATCTTTGAGCTACTTTCAAGTAGAAATTCTTGTGCAATATTCTTCTCCATGAGCAAAATTCTGATGAAGACATGAAGAAAGTCTGAGGAGGATTTTAAATAAAAACTCATCTGTCCTTGAAATGTAAAAAGAAAAGGAAAAAGAAGGGGAAAGAAGAAAAAGTAGCTTCATATTTCTGATAGAAGAAACCGATGTCAGTTTATCATGGACTCATTTTCAGTTACTTCTGGCTCTATCTTTTCATCATCGCTATCCATCGGCTGCTTCCTTTCATCCTTTCATTCATGTCTCACTCCTTTCTCCCCTCCCGCCTCTCTCGTGTTGTTTGCAGTGGAATGAATTGTCCACAGTTTCAGTCACGATGAATATGAAGCGAACCCGGTGCCCCCGCTGTGTGTGTGTGTGCTGTAAGGTTTTGACTTGATCTTTGCAAATCCACTAAACGCATGCATCCACACACCCACACCACGTCTCCAGCGTCTGCTTGTGGGAGGGTTGGAGGGAGGGTGAGTGACTACACCCATCTGTCACCCCCACCACTCCTTCCCTCCCTCATGTGAGACAATAAGATGAGCTCAAAGTGTCTGGAATGAAAAGTAAGAAGCAGCAGAGGCTGAATGAGAAGTGACCACTGAAGACGTCATGATGTTTTATGGCACTTTTGCAGCAACAATATAAAACTAGGACAGAATAACTGAACTGTTCAATAATCTCTGTAGTAAAACGTAATAATCAGGTGTTTAACTATAATAGATCAGTTGGCTGACATAAATGATAAATTCAATGATAAACACAACTACTTACTGAATACAAACTAGTGTCATGTGATATTACACAACATTCTATTTTAAATGTTATGAGACACACCGAGCCAACAGTCACTCAAGTTTTTCTGTCGTTTTCCTGCTCCGTTCACTCTAATTAGACCTCAGTCTGCAGAATGAATGGGTCAGAGAGATCACTCTGATTGGCTGATCAGCTCAGAGAACCAGAACTAAATCCACAAATATCTCCACAACAACATGATGCTCTAGAATGAATAAAATGTAGACCAACTCATTAGCATGAGAGGCCAGCTATGTACGATGCTTTGTAGCTCTTCCTAACTTCCTGGCCTCCCAGTTAATAGTAGCTCTTCTTAACTTCTTAGCCTTCCAGCTAATAGAAGCTCTTCTTAACTTCTTAGCCTCCCAGTTAATAGTAGCTCTTCTTAACTTCTTAGCCTTCCAGCTAATAGAAGCTCTTCCTAACTCCCTAGCCTCCCAGTTAATAGTAGCTCTTCCTAATTTCCTAGCTTCCCAGCTAATATTAACTCTTCCTGACTTTCTCGTCTCGGAGGTAATAGGAGCTCGCTCAGATTTTTGCCATTGTGGACCCTAGCCAAAAAATAAAGCCAACACGAAAAGGACAATTTCATCTAATGTCCACTAGCCTCATAGACCTCCAAATTCAAATGTCCAACTTTGATCCCACCTTTGCTCCAACAATTTCGAGTCAGGACACCAGTAGAATGGTTCAAATACCGTTTTTTAGATTAGAAAGTTCTGCATGTCCCTGACTCCAAGGGACTTCTCCGCCAACGTAGAACTGTTTTTCTTCTGGGTTCCTACCTTAATTTGAGCTGTTTCACATTGGTCTTGAAACTTGGAAGCACAAACCTTGATGATGATAAAAACCTTTTACATACCCTCCATCCAACACATACTCATATGCACACAAAATCCACAACATCTCCCCTCTATGCACGTCCAAATTGCAAGGACATGTGAGTCAAACATATCTGAAATTATCAGGTTATCTGAACTTGTGCAGCTGTTTCCTGCACTTTATCTGAAGTTTACTGACGATGACAATAATTTTACTTTCAGTGCCTCAGACCATTGCAGTGTACTGTATGCAGTTAATACTTCCTGAGAGAAAGGTCAGTCCTGCTGTCTCTTTCAAGCTCGACAGGAGACTCAACCCACTTACAAACAGTTCCAACATCTCTACAAATCCCAAATGGAGTTCTTTCAAAATAAAATACACAGCTCATGGTTATTGTACTGCCAGAGACTTATTCCCCTCTCTCTCTGTCTTCCAGAAAAACAGCAACTGGGAAATGGGAAGGCCTGCACCGCACATCACCGGAGTGCTGTTAGGATGAGTAGTGGTTGCCATGGCAATTTAACTGGGTTGTCCTTTTTTTTCCCTCCCTCTCTTTCTCCTCCTCTTTCTCTCCCTCGTTCTCTCTGTTTCCATTCGGCAGAGTGTTTTACGGTTAAAATTGATCTGCATACTGCCTACCTGTTCATATTTCAACACTGAGAAATACACACACACACACACTCAAACACACACATACACATACTGGTTGTAATGGGTTTGATTTAGACAGCATATTGGAAATTCCAAGCCAATGCCTTAGAAGCTAAATCAGTGTGTATAGGCAGGTATTTTTAGAAGTGTTAGCACACCTTATACATCTTGCCACACACGCACACCCAGGCGTGCACACGCACACACACACATAGGTTGTGATGAAGACATTTTATCCATGGAGGCGAAACTAAACACCTCAGGAATCCGTGTGATCTATCTCCGTGGAAACGACTGAGGATAGGGAGAGGAGTCCCCCTTCATCCATTACATCCTCTGTCAAAAGACAGACAGTAGAAAGAAGTGTAAAGAGGGAGCTGTGCTGCATTCAAGTCACATGGGAAAAAAGGAAAGTCCTCTGGTGTCAGACGCATAAAACTTAACTCACAATTGAAACTGTGAGAACAAAAATATGCGTTATATAAATACATTTTTGACAGTTTATACTGCAGACAGTGTCCCAGTGTTTGGGATGATCACAAACAGAGTGACTAAAGTGTTGAGGTTTCTTGGTGGTTGTTTTTGGTCGGAGGATGTGATACCAGGTGGTGGATTAAAGAATTAAGGAGGTATTTATTCACAGGGAAGCTGAGTAGGCCCTGTTTAGGATGCTACAAACACCTGATTTCATGAAACATGGCAACCCAATCTGACTGTCTCCCTCATCCTTTTTTTTTTTTTAAGTTTTTATTTACTTTTGTCCATTCACCCATTTTTAAATAAAGCCTTCAATCTTTGATTACTAAAACACTAACTTGTAGCACGAACATGTTTTTTTTTTATTTTCTCTGAAGACCATGTTTTGCACTGAAAAGATTTGTAAAAGTATTATACTCTTATATAATGTCTGAAACTTAATAAAAAAGAGTTTAAACTACGAAGCAAAAAAAAAAAGTAAATAAACCAAGCTTTAGGCGATGCTAGGGGGTGATATTTAGATTAAAGGAGGTGTTTATTTGCCTTTCCGTTTTGTGGAGGTTGCTAAGGTACTGCAGTTACTAGTGTGTTTGAATAGTTGACAAAGTCTTTATGCATGGTAAATTTCAGTCTTGTGCTAAATATTTATACTTCATTGAAAAAATAATGCATAATCTACAGTATCTGGTGAATTATGGAACAAAATAATGAATTTTGTCTTGCATGATTGCTAAATAGAATAATGGTGTGCGCAAGTACTTGTTGTTAATCTGTTCTGTGGTAGAAGAAGTGGAAGAAGAAGCAGAAGAAGCAGAAGGAGTAGAAGAAGCAATAGAAGGAGAAGAAGATGTAGTAATAAAAATGGAAAGAAAGAAAAAAATTCATGATGTAAAGAGGAAAATGATGAGTACAGAGTGAAAGAAAAGAAATGAAGGAATGGAAAGAAAGAAAGGATGGATTCGTCAGCGTGTTGCATCACTGCCCGTGAATGTGTCTGGCAGCTGTGAACACTACCTGTCTGCTGAGCGTCAAAGCTCAGATGTATTTTATCCCATCTTACCTGCAGCTTCTTCACTCAAAGACAAGTTTCTGAAACAAAATCTCAGACATTAGTTTTTGTCAGGTCTTGGTTCATGAAGAAAAACCTGTTTTACGATTTAAACAGTGAGACTCTTGTAGTCCTCGCTCTCTGATCCTCTCTCTGGCCGTCCTCGACCCCCGTCTACGTCAGCATCGTCACTCTTCCTTCCCATCATAAGCCAAAGGTAATTTCTAATCTGTCCTGTTTTCAATTACATCGTATCATCCTTGCTACTCTTTCCATGTGAAACAGAATGAGGCTGTGTCGGTGTGAAAGTTTAGCTGTCACATTTTAAAAGATGATCTCATAGATTTCTAATCATCTACGACTATTAATGAGAATGATTTGATTTACTTGTTGCATGAAGCTGTAAATAAAGCCATGACTACCCTGGAATCTCAGTTTTCAAAGAGTTCATCAATTAAGTTGCTCTCTGCACCTGTAGGGTCTGAACAAACTGCTGTGGGATCGGCTACAACATCGTAACAGGTGAGCTGCACTGTGTTGTCATAGAAACAGGTTACTTTTGCTTGAGACAAACCGCTCCAGGTTGTAGTCTACCTGGGAGAGAGGAAAGTTTTTTATTTTATTTGTGTGTGTCTGAGGTCAGACTGCTCTCAGACATTCCCCGCTGTGTAACAGGAACGCTTTGAATTCTCCTCAGTTTATTTATGTGATTTGATGACCTCTGAACGCTTTCTGATGCTACCCCTTCACTAAAATCTGGTGCAGCTGTGCACAGGCCAGTTCCCACCTTTAACCTCTCAATTAGTCATTTAGAATCTTCAGCTGGAATTTCCTTTGACGGGCGCGAGTGTCTTCTAAATGCCTAAATGTCAGCTGTAAATCCTGCCGCTGATAATGTGGTAAATGTTAGCACCTGATGTGAATGGGAAATGATCTAATGCAGGTGTCTGAATGAAGTGAGGTGCCAGGGGGAAGGTTGTTTGAGTAAAATCATAGGCTGCACTTCAAAATGTCACAGAAGCATTTAAACAAACTGCAGCATTTTGGTTTTGGAAAGCTTCCATCTGTTTGATGCTGTGTCTTTCCTGCAGATGGACGAAACCAGAGCAGTTTGATTGCTTCTCTTACGTTAAGTCATGTAATGAAACAGTAAAGCTCTTGATAGATAGATAGATAGATAGATAGATAGATAGATAGATAGATAGATAGATAGATAGATAGATATGTGTGTGTGTGTGTATGTGTGTGTGTAAACTACCACAAATGAACATAATGAGATGCCACTTGCATTTACATCCCCCCTAGGCAATCCAGTTGCAACTGTGCAGCTTAAACTACAGGCGTGGGCACATCCAGGACACATTTAATCATCTTAATCCGAGATCACACATTTGACCTCATTTCAGGCCACTCTTATCACCTGAAAAGACGAAAGCATTGTAAGTGATGTCTGTTCATTAATAATGAGAGCCTATTAAAATATTCCGTCCTTGTTCTATTGACTAACTGAAAAATAAATAAATCTAAACAAGGCTGAACTCAGGAAATGATTGAATTAGGCTGTGTATCATTCTGTCATTAAGAAACCTACCATCATTTAATTCATTATTGATGGAATCATGTCGATGTATGTGAAGTATCATTTCTAACCTGAGCTTTGTTTCTAAAATAACTAACATGAGGGCAGAGATTAAGAGATAAATAGGAAATTAATGTGTGTGTTTTCAGTGACAGAGTTAGACTTTACAGCTTGTTCCAAAATAAGGATCATCTGCTCAAGTCATGACGCAGACACAGCATACGGCTGGTTCTGATCCAGCATCAGGTAGAGATCCATTAGAGACAACAACTGTTGCAACACTGACCACATGATGGCGCTGGTTATTTATAGACAGAAAAACTGAGATCAGTTCTCAAGTGCTGGCTGGGGACGCATGGGGAGACATATTTTAATGCCTAATGCCTGCATTTTTATAGCTCTTAAGTAAAATCTGAGATTCACATTTGTATGATATTTAACAAGGAAATTAATACTGGTGACCGCACACACAAATCCACAAATGTAGAAATTTCTCAGGCAATCATTTGACCTCTTAATTTCCTTCCTGCTGCTCAGCTGTCACCACCACGCACCCAAAGTCATTTAATTCATTAATGTGTTGTGTAGAAGTGGACGCTCCCTAAGATAATTCAAAAAGAAAACAGCGCGATAAGACAGAGATCCCCGACTTGTTTATTGCCTCACTAATTTGTGCGCGAAGGCAGACGCTCCCTGAAATATCACTGCTCTCTTTGATTCTCCCTAATTCAGTTTAGCACAGCCTGAGGGATGAACGCCTTATAGACCGTCCTTAACTCAGTTAGCACTGCTGTAACTCAATAACACACGATGAGGAGGTGCACTGCACGTTGCATGAGCGGCATCCAACTGGATTAAGTATGTGAACAGGGAAATATCATGTGTGTCTGAAAGTCATGAGGAAAATGTGTAGAAATCCCCTGCACAGACAGAAAAACAGACGTCAGTATTCAGCACAGGATGACCTGCAGATTTTGTCCCCTTGATGCGGTTGTGAAGGTGAGGGTCATGACATCACTAGTGGGTGTGGCTACCATTCTCCACTACCGCTACCAGTAGGACTCAGTGATTTCTTGCTTTCCAGTTTCGATAGAAGTTACACTTCAAAACACTGTTTTAAACATGAGCAGATTTTCACACAAGACCTGACAATAGACCAAGATGACCCAATCAAATTAAATAGAAATATTATACTTGTGTATTTATTCAGGGAAAGAGACAATATTACATGTTCTCTAGACCTACTCTAGAACTACAAGTTACTTCCAAGGTCAAATTAGAGTAGATCTGTTCTGTTTCCAATCAATGAACTCAGATTCAGGTGTTGTTCAGTGCCCCGTTTAGTCTGAATAAATCAGGGATTTGTCACAGTCCATCGCTCATAAGGCTGGAGAAGGATATAAAAACCATCTCTAAAGCGTTTGGAATCCACAAATCCACAGTCAGACTGATTGAAAACAAATTGAGGAGATTTAAGACGACTGCTTGGAGTGGTCGACCAACAATGATCCGTCCAAAAGCAAGACGCTTGATAGTCTGAGAGGTCACAATGGAACCCAAGGTCATGTGGACAAGCCAGAAGACTACTGGGACAATGTTTAGTGGACAAATGAGACCAAAGTAGAAAGGTTTTAGTTCAAAGAGGCTCATGTCTGGAGATGAAACAACACTGTGATCCAGCATCAGAACCTCATCCCGTCTGTGAAACATGTCCTTGTTTGCACATGTTGCATCTGGTACCTGGATGGCTTGCCATAATTGACGGAGCAATGAATTTTGTATTATACCGAAGAATTCTAAAAGAAAATGTCAGGACATCTGTCCATGAGCTGAATCTTAAGAGATACTGGGTCAGGCAGCAAGACAACGAGCCCAAGAACACAAGTTGTTCTACAAAAGAATGAATAAAAAAAGAACAAGATGAATGTTTAGGGATGGCCAAGTCAAAGTCCTGACCTTCATGCAATAGAAATGTTGTGGAAGTACCAGAAGCACGCAGTTCATGTGAGGAAACCCTCCAACATCTCAGAACTGAAGTGGTTCTATACTGATGAATGGGATAAAATTCCTCCAAGCTGCTGTAGATGACTGATCAGAAGTTACCGGAGATGTTTAGTTGTGGTTATTGTTGCACATGGTCATACCACATACTGAAAAGGGTTCACTTTTTTTTTTTTCAGCTCACAGATATGAACAAACTATTCATTTTCTTGAATAAACAAATACACGGGTATAATATTTCTGTTCCATTTGTTTGATTGGGTTTGATTGGGAGTGCAAAATTAACATAAAAGACACAACAGACGCATTAAATGGAAACACAGCAGCTGAAATAAGTGGGAGGATGCTTCAGCGGGGAGAATACACAAAGTCATCAGCATTATAGCCTTCAATTTGGCAGCTCGTCTTTCCCTCATTCTTCAAGCTGTGATTCTCACATGATGTCTTTATTGCACCTCCTCCCTCTCCTCCTCCACATGTTGCAGTCCTGTCAGGCGTGTTGAGGGACTAAGGTAGTGTTGCACAGATGTTGCTTCGTTCTGTTCTTTGTGTGTTTGATCGCAAATGACTTGTGTGCACAACTTTATAGGGCTGCAGAGGATATCCTCTAATATTGCTCCTCCTCCTCAAGTGCTGATGAAGCTGCGGTGTGATTAAAATGTTCCACAGATGTTGCCTTCCTCTCTAATGCTTCCCCTCCTCCGCCTCCTCCTCCTCCTCCGGTTCCCTCTCTGAAAGTGTGAAAATCAAGCCTTCTTTGTGTGTCACTTCTCCGGCTGCTCCTCGCCTATCTCCACCTTCTTCACCTCCTCCTCTATAAATCTAACGATGCCCATTTTCTCCAACTCCTCGCCCATCTCCTCCTCCTCGTCGTCTTCATCTTCGCCTTGTTAAAGTGCTGATGAGGCTGGTGTGCGATTAAGGAGGTGCTCCACAGATGTTCCCTCTGTGATTGATTGCTTCATTTATTGTCTGAGGGCTGAATGTAATAAACTCATTAGCACACTCCCTGAGCAAGAGGCTGGTGTGTGTGTCTGTGTGTGTGTTTGCTGTCATGACCTACAGTGTCCAGCTCTGTCTCTCAGCGTCTCTGACAGTTGATTAATGGAGGTTTTCTTCTCTCCAGGGTGAGCCGGTCCGTCACATTGCCACGTCCTCCTGTTTTGTTACACTAATCCAAGCCTGTCGCCACATCACAGGAAAACTTTGTCTGACAGTCGGTTTTGTTCAGTTAAAGAGCATCAACAGTTCAGTTTTGAAGCAGTTGCTATTAGAAAACTGTATTTATCTTGATCGCCCTGTAAAGATTCACAGTGTGTTGGAGATCTCAATACGACGTCAGGTATTGATGGAATGAAATGGGTTTGTGTCATCCTTTACATCAGTATGCAGTCTGGGTCTCAGTAATCATTTAGTAGTCACATTAAAAAAAGACAAAAACAAAACTCAAAGAGTATGCAAAACTGTCATAAAAGTGCAACATGTCCATACACATCAATAAAATTATCACATAGGCAGAGACCAAGATCAGGAAATAACTCTAATATCCACAAAAAACAAAACAAACAAAAAGAAAACACAAAAATGACCATCAAAATATTCTAAATTATTATAAAGGATGCAAAACAACAACAAAAAAAAATTCAAAACTATCACAAAAAGATGCAAACTGACCAGAATAAAAAGAAGCTAAATGGCCACAAAAAGATGCAAAACAATCACAAAATTATAAAACAATGACCAGAGAAAATACAATCACAAATTTAACATTAAAAATTCCCAATACTGCAAAATAATCATAAACAGAAGCAAAATGACAGCAAATAGATGCAAAATGACTCACTAAATCACTAAAGAAGAGCAATGACCCCCAAACAGAGCTCTAGTCTTAGTGCTTGTGTTAATTATTTCCTGTTCAGGTGTTTAAATCTCTTTATTTAGCTTTAAATGTGTCTCCCACTCCAGGCTGAGAGTACACATTTATATACACTCTGCCTCGGCATACGGAGAGGTGACAGGTTGTATATGGCTACAGGGTCTGATCAGTCTCTGCAAGTCATCCTTAATTAGTTTCATTTAACATTTCACATAAGATTAAGAAAAGCTGTCTTGAATCCTGCCTTATTTGTTTGTCTCCTCAAGGTCCATTCAATAGCTGTTCTGCACAATGAGGTCATATGGTATGATTTTCATCAACAGATAGAGTTTGCTTTGTCGTCACTGAGTTGGAGCTGCACCAAATTCTTTCTGGAACTTCATCTCAGATGGATGGTGCAGTCATGATGAAAAGAAACCCGTTTACTGTGTAGAAGCAGTGATATAAGCTGTTGTCTGTAGAACGAGAAGACATTACTTCGGAGTCATTTTGCGAACAGAACCATTAATCACAGAAAATGGATAAACAGAAATCCCAGAGTATGAACTAAACTGAACTTCTGGGGAAGCCTGAGCATGTTGTTGGTTTTCTGCGGGAAAGCTGCGAAGCGGCTTCCTCTTCTTCCTGCCAGCTGGCTTTTTGGACGTTGACTGTGTATCTGTTCGCCTGCCAGATTATTTTTGCTGTTCTATCAATAGACTATCACATGACAGGCACGTGTGAGGCAGCTGGACATCAACCTGGAGGCTGCAGCGTCCAGGTGATTCGGCCCTGCTGAAGTGCCCTCTGCCACCCTCAAGTTGGTACAGGGAGTTGGAAACAGTAATATATTTAGTACCGTTTCTAAAGGGTGCTGGCAGGGGTAAGCACATTCCTGCATGATGATTTCCAAAAATGAAAATCCAACTTTCAGTACAGATACAGAAAAAGGAAACAGATCTCTTTAATCTTATTTATATTTCTGTTTCATCCTCCATTTGACCCCAGAATGAATCTCGATTATAATGCTTAAAAGAGTCCAGATGATTCATCACTGCACGATGAGACTGTCAGGATGATGATGGACAGATTTAACAAATGATTAATGGGTCCCCTCAGTCCCTTTTTTGTTGTTGATACCAGCAACTTCCTGGAATCCCATCTTGTTTCATGGCCCGAACACACCAAGTTAGCTACAAGGAGTTGTACAAATTGTCACTAAGCTTCCGAAGGGTTGACAGGTTGATTTAGTTATGTTTGGACAGAGGCTAACCATTTCCCCGTATTTCCTGTCTTTAGGTTAAACTAAGCTAACCGACTGCAGTCATTTTTACCACACACAATGTGAGTTATTTCAGCAAGAAAGTTGAGAGTATTTCCCAAAGGGACACAAAACAACCTCAAAGAGACACCAACTGACCAAAAATAGACTCCTTACAACAACAGACACCGCACAACCGCAAAGAGGTACCAAAAGACCTTACCAAGACACCACACAACCACATTCAAATATACCTAACAGAGACACCATACAACTACAAAGAGAGGCAAAACAACCACAGATAGACACAAAGACACACAAAAAGACCTCAAAGAGATGCCAAAGCAACCACAAAGACCCACACAATGATCACAAAGAGACACATATGATCACAAAATGACCACAGAAAGATACAAGACCACAACACAAGTCAAAATGTCTATTCTTTTAACTTTAACTATGATATTAGCAGCATTACGGTTTGTCTCCAGAAATGAATACAACTGCAACTAAACTTGGACACTGGGAGCTCAACGCCTACTGAGTAAACCAAAAACCAGCTTGTTCTGTTTCTAAAGCACACTGTTTTAGAACAAGTCTGGGTGTATGATCCTCTAAAGGCAGAAATGCTGCAGAGCTGCTGTCAGAAACTCTCAGCCAACCCACTAATCTACTTCTGCAACGCGTCCTCCAGATGAAATGTGGGCTGTTAACTCAAAGTAAGAACTTGTGACCCATTTAAACATCAGCAAACTCCGTTTTAGCCTCCTCTGCTGTGACAAACTGCTGGACACATTTATGGCGGCCGGCCTTTTCCACCAAACAGTCAGAGCTCACAGCCTTGATTCCGTTCTCTGCTGATTCTCAGGTTTGTTCCCCCGGAGGGAACGCGTTCCAATATCCACTCAATTTATACCAGGAGTTGAAATCCCAGTGAAGACAGAGGATGTTATTTTTGGTTCTGCTTATCAGAGGCCAAGCTGTCGGCCTGCTTCAGCTTTCAGAAATGAAATGTCTCTCTGTGACTTTCCCTTTCATTCTGAAGTCATCACTGTTGCTGAACTCTGAGGTCCAATACAACAATACCTGTTTTCATCACGGCTCCTTATGTCATTGCAGCGTCATGGAAAGCAACCACTAAGGAGTATAATTGAGACACTAATGGTCACATCGTATGAAGACAACTTTTTACTGTTTTATCTGCCAATGTACATGTACAGTTCTGGCTTTTTAAACTGACTGATAAGAATAAAGCAAATCCAGAACCAGTCTTTGATGCCAATGATCAACATATCAGGGTCAATGTCTCCAGAGAAGATCGAGCTCCAGCTCCCCTTTAGCAATTGAGGTATCACAGGTCTAAAATTTACTCAATCTAGTTGGTGCTGATGCACTTGGGAATTCATGTATGGTAAACTGAAGAGCATTTTGAGCAGCTCTGTTGAGGAAAGACCACCAAGTGAAACAAAACATATCTTATAAAGCAGAACATCAGCAACTACATTATGTTTATAAGGATGGATGAATCTTCCACGATGTCACCCATGTGTTTCCCAAAGAGTGGTTCTGTAGCACCTCTGGCCGTGTCCATCTTGACAGTACTTGACTACACCTAATTGTGTGTTCACAATACGAGCAACAAAGGCACAACTCGGTCAGTACTGCCTGCGATGTTGACAGGTGAAGCAAATGCACATGATTGGCTGACATCAGGTTGACATAATTTTTCATGTTATGCGTAACAACACCAAAGCAAATTCCTTGTATATACAAACATGCTTGGCAATAAAGTCTTTTCTGATTCTGATTCTGATTCTGATGTCACAAGTCTCGCAGACATGCAGAGACAAGTGAAGGACGTCAGCTTCCATTGTAAATGCATTGCAGCTTGTGGCTCCCTCACCACTAGCGTGACCATAGCATAATAGAAGTCAACTCAAAAATGGCCAAAGAGGTGGAGTGTAAGTGGAGCCAAGACTAAAAACAGCTAGCAACCCATGAGGACACCCACCTGTCACTCAAAGCTGCTACGCCCTTAATTCTACATTACTTTTTCTTACTTTTCATATAGTTCGAAAAAAAATCATCATAAATTGAGAAATTAGAGGTTGCTGCTTGGACAAAGAAACCAAGTAAGATGGCGGATGTGATGTTGTTACACCTTTAAGCATCTTATTGTATGTTCATCATGGTTTGTGCTTCCAAGTTTGGAGACCAATGTAGAATGGTCTAAATTTGGATTGGAACCCAGAAAAGAACTAGCCCAGTGTAGTCAAACTCAATTCTTATAAGAAAGTCTAGTAACACTCCATATGGATTTCAGTGTGTGTTACAGCCAGTACAGAGAAAAAATACCTCTACAGGTGACTGGATTGTCCTAGTAGCACACAATTGCGTGAGTGGTAACAGAACAGAAATTAGAGGATAGGAGCTCGGTGCAAGGGATGGTTCAGAGTCACCTGAGTCAGCCCTAACTATAAGTTTTATCAAAAAGGAAAGTCTTAAGCCTAACTTGCAAACTGTAGAGAGTAGAGAGGGTGACGGCCTCCTCAACACACTCTATCTCCCATTCGACTTCTTTAGGAACCACAAGTAGGCCTGCGCTTTGAGTTCGAAGTAATCAATTGGGATCATTTGGTACTATGAGATCTTTAAGATAGGCGCTAGGCCTTCAAGGGCATTGAGTGGAAGAAGCAGGATTTCAAATTCTATTCTGGATTTTACAGGTAACCAATGAAGGGAAGCTAAAACTGGACTAATATAATCTCACCTTCTTATTCCGTCAATGCTCTTGCTGCAGCATTTTGAATCAATTGAAGGCCTTTTAAAGAGCTATTTGGACAGCCAGACAGTAATGAATTACAGTAATCCAGCCTGGAAGACACAAATGCATGAACTAGTTTTTCAGCATCAGGATGTTCCTAATTTTAATAATAAATATGATTAATATTACGCAGGTGAAAGAAGGCATTGTTGGTCTTCCTAGCTACCTAGCCTCCCAGCTAATGGTAGGTCGTCCTAGCTTGCTAGCCTCCTGGCTAATAATAGCTCTTCCAAACTTCCTAGATTCCCAGCTAATAATAGCTCTTCCTCAAAGAGAATCAATTCTACAGTGATAGGAAATAATAATAATAATAAATTTTATTTAGAAAAGCGCCTTTCAAGGTACCCAAGGACACTGTACAAATTAGGTATAGGCAAGGAAGGACATAACATAAGGTGAACATGGATACAAGGATACACGGTACATAGAATGGCAAGACGCAGAGGAACATAAAACATAAAACACCCTCAGAGACACACAATAGTACACTGAGCACAAAGTGAAGACCAATTGTAGAGAAAAAAAAGACAGATAAAAACAGGGAAAATAAAATAAGATAAAAGAGGCAGTACAAGTATAGATCAGGGGGCTGACAGGTAAGCTAAGCTAAAAAGATGTGTTTTTAATTGAGTTTTAAAAGTGGACATACATGCACTTTGGCGCATCACAAGCGGCAGGGCATTCCACAGTTTAGGACCTGCCACACTGAAGGCCCTGTCACCCATGGAGCGAAGTCGCGTTGTGGGGACTGCTAACAGACATGTGTCTGTAGAGCGGAGGGTGCAGGAAATCCCCTCAGAGTCAAAGAAACTCAGGACTATCTAATCTGAAAAACTGAATTTGAAGCATTCTGCTGGTTTCCTAAAATGCATTTATTTCTCATGTTCTTCAGTCTGCTGGACTGAAGTGTATATTTAGAATAAGACACTAAAAGCTTGGAGGTAAACATTGTGATCTGTGTTCTTTGTTTGGTTTGAACCAGAACATTTCTGGTGGAAAAGCAGCATCAGGAGATTTGTGAACTGACTAAAGCGGTGGCGAATGGTCAGCTGTCATACCTGATGATTGCAGTGTGCTTCCTCACACCTTCTTCTTGGTATGGCAGAAAAAGCTCTTCTTCAAATATGAAGGTACACACACAGGTGGAACATGAAGGTGCACACACAGGTAGAACATGCTGCAGCTTGTTGTGATGAGCTAAACTGCCACGTTCAGACTGGACTTCATATTTCATCCGTGATGTGTGAAGCAGAAATACCCACATGCTCTTAGGCTGAACTGTTAGTTTGCTGTGTTCCCTTTGGTATGAGCTTCCGAGAGCTAATTCTCAGGTCGGGCGGTAAACTCGGAGGTTTGTGAGGAGGATAGGACTGCAGCCTCATCACATGTGTGAATGGGAAAAATAGGAGTGACACCTCCCTGGGGATTTGGCAGATTTCCTGTCTGACACACACAGTAATGCAGTGATAGTCAGCTGCACAACACTGTTTTAGCTGCACCACTTTATGACACGGTTCCGTTTTGGTTTAATTAAAATCCACTTTTCTGTCTTTGAATTTAATTTATTTTATGGTTGCAGGTTCTTTAACGTCTGAGCGCTACCTTTTTTATTGTCATTCCAAAACATGCGGTTAATGACAAGGAACGATACTAAGCACTGAGGTCCAGTCACAGCACAACAGAAAACAAGAGGATAAATAATAAATCTAACAAGATCAGATAACTAAATAAATTAGACAGTTTCAATGAACAACCTCAAGCAAGTATAAAATCAGCAGTGCGGTTGGTGTTAACAGTGTATTAATAGATAAAATATATAAGTGTAATTGTACAGATATCGCACAATTGAGTCTTTTTTGTCTTTTGAAGATTTTCAAAGCGTCATGTGTAGTAAAGTAGTAAAACGTGAATGTTCAAATCAATAAATGATCTGGCCCCAACACATCTCTCTGATCTCCCACAACTACACATCCCATTGAGGTCTCTCAGGTCTTCCGACTGTCTTCTGGTTGTCCCTAACAGGGCTGCTCAGGGGAGATTGAGCTTTTGCTGGGGCCATTAAACTCTGGAGCAGTTTTCCTCTGCATATTAGGCCGGCCCAGACACTGCCTGGTTTTAAATCCCTTCTTAAAACTCATTTTTATTCTCTGGCATTTCATTCAGGTATTTTATATTTTGAACATCTTCCTCTACCTTATCTTTCTTTCTGTTTTGTGTTGCTGTATTTTCAATGTTTGTTGTTTTTCTCTTATAGTTGCTTTTTAACATTTATTTCAAATAGGCCCTCTGGTCAGGGCCCCTGACGTTATGGGCCCCTCAGCCTGGCTAGCCCCTTCAGGAATATTTCTGTGTGACTGTCCACTTTGATTAAGGCTGTATTCATGTGACGACCTCTGCAGGTCTCTGTGCCATGAACACATGATATGACTTTTAAATAAAATGACGAGAACACATGGGTGTAGTCAGTCTGAGCTCCTCTCCTGCTGTTGTACAGAGATGTTGGCGCAAGACTGAATGAACGAAAAAAATAAAATAAAAATCAGGGTCAGACTATTAGAAGACTCAAAGTCCCGCGGGAATTCCTCCATCTCGCAGGCTTCCCTCCATAAATTTTTAATGAGCAGCTCGCCTCAAATCTCGCCTGCTCTTGTTTCTTCCTACAGGCGATAATTGCTGCTCCGGATTTTTTTTCTCTTTATATATATATAACGTTTAATTTCCAGGATTTTGTAGGTCTCCTATAGGCTACAAAAACCTGCATGTTTATTTTTATTAAAAAATATTCGTACCTTCATTTGACTTATTGTAAAGTATTAACGTAAAGATGGGATAACTTATAGTCTTTTGAGAATTTAAAAAGGCGCGTCTTAACGAAAAAACGCTTTATTCAAATATTTTAATTTAATAGAAATTTGTGTTTTAGCGTTCGCTTTTGCGACACAACCAGCGGGATGAAAATGAAACTACATAATGGACCGAGTTTACAGGTCTTGTCATCCCAGAAGCATATCTGAAAATTCTGCTCAAATATTAACTGTAACGGATTTTTCGGATTCAGGCCTCCGTGGCTCGAGGGGTCTGCAGGTCTTTCACGCTTCCCACAAACATAGAGTAAAATGAGCTGAATTGAAATAAAAGACCTTTCCACCTCCTGCATTGTGTCTGTTTGCTGCTGAGCTCCGCAGACAGGGTTTCTCGCTCACTTCACTTCCCATCCATATTAATGCCAGAAACGCGCCGTGCACGCGTTTCCCCCACGGGAGCCCATGGAACGCAACCTGCGTCGGAATAAAAAAAGAAAAGCAAAAATTGCCCAAACTTCATTCATTGTAATTCTAATTTAAATTCTACGACTAAAACCCTCTATAACAGCTATCACATCGAAGCTTACAGGCCTACAGTTAGGCTATATCACACAGCAAATATAAATATAATATAGAACAAACAACTGCACCAAAATATTTTACAAATCAGTTTTAAATTTCAAATCCTTGATGCAGACTGGCACAGACACAAAAATCATTTAGGTACAACTAAAAAAACATGAAGAACAGCACAAGGTGTTGACCTGGCCTCCAAATTCACTAGATCCCAAACTGATCAAGTATCTGTGGGATGATCCACAGAGGCCCCTCCCCTCAACCCATAGGAACCAAATTCCCCCACTAACAACATTCTGTTGCCAGACACCACAGGACACCCTCAGAAGGCCCATGTCCATTCTCTGATGAGTCACAACGGTTTTGGAAGCTTAAGGGAGACCTATTAGGAAGGTGGTGTTAACAAAATCCCCCTGGCAGAGCCACAAACCTCTTAACAGGACAGTTCCCACACAGTCGTATCATAACTTTCAGTCTAATATATTCTCCTGATGACTGAAATCTGATGCCTATTCTGACCACTATGTGTTTAGTTTCTGGTCCAAGTCAACATTGTACAATAATGCCCACTGGAATATCATAGAAATATGCATTTGGAATTATTTTCTGAGAGATATATCCACCTAGTGTTACCCTTACAGCATAATTGTGGGATGTTTTGGGAAAGAATTTGAGATAAAACTGTCCATAAGCACCACAAACATTGTGATCCCCTTCCTAATGTTATGTTTAAGTTTAATATTTCCTGGATAAAATAAGTTCTGGTCAGTTTTTATTCCCATAGACTCATGACATGCATTGTTTTGATAATATTCTGAAAATATTCTGCTGCATTTCTCCTCTAGTAAGAAGTCATGGCTTGTGTGTATTCTGGCTGAGGTATTATAGCGACAATTGATTTAATGGCACGAAAACAAGGTCTGGTTGCATTCTAAAGGGAATATTATAGGAATATTTGTCATTCAATTAAAAATAAAAAATAATAAACTTATGCAGGAATATCATAGGAATCTTAAGTTAAATGTTTATCCGTGGAGTGTGAAGAGCAGCTTTGTTTTCGGGATATGCATCTAGGACTGAACAAACCGCCTCTACATCAGGACATGGGGTCAGCTTTCCTTCTCCTCCTCCTCTTCCTCCTCCTTCTCGTCCTCCTCCTCCTCTTTGTCTCAATCAATAGAAACTGAGTGCTAAGACATGTGGCTGCTTAGGGACTCTTACTCATTAATAATGAATACATTGCAAACCCAGCTCAGTGAGAGGACCAAGAGCCCATCATCTCCCAAACAACAAACCAGACTCCACAGAAAAACAACACAATCATCATCACCCTGATTAAAAACACAGCACATGCTTAGTTTCAAATAGTCATTTTATTTATTACTCTTTATCATTTTAGCAATCTTTTATTTTTTATATCTCAGTAGGCCTATAATCTGTAAAGTATCAATCTTGTGTTAAAACTGTCTGGGATAGACTATCTATTTATATAATAGAGTTTTTTTTTATTCTATTTTCTCAAAATCCTTTTCATATACATGTTCTCTTGTTAGATGCTTTTTGGAATAAGTCCATTTTTTAAAACTCTTATTTTTAATGTATCATCCTCATAAACAAAGAGACAAACCAACAAACAAACAGAAGTACACATCTTTTTGTCAGAAGGTAGTGGAAATATTGTCAGTGCCTCAGCAAAGAAATAAACAACCTCCTCCAATTTATGTATTGTATTTGTGTAATTTATGATGCTACTGTACTGTCGGGACTCTTTAATCTAACATACAGATCTAAAATATATCAGCTAAGGTCAACAAGTATGAACCACTGGTATGAAAAGAGGAGATGTGCTAAATGGCAACAGTCATATCACTCTTCAGCCACGGTTAGTTTTTTTTGTTTTTTTTAGCTACACTGGCCTTGAAGTCTTCGTATTGCTGTCGACATTTCAAATAATCATCCTTCAGAAACCGTTTAGCTCACAGATTCATTCACTTCTAACACATGGTTGAGCTGATGTTGCGCGATGGAAAGATGGCGGCAACAGACCACCAAGTGAAGTTAATTTTACTGTACTGCTACTTTCATGTCCGAAGGATTCCACAGCAGTTTACTCTGAATGTTAACATGTTCTCGGGGGATTTCAGGAAATGAGTTGCAGACTGTTTCAAGCAAGAAAAGAGAGAAGTTTTACTTCATGAAAAACGAACATAATTATTTTTTTTTCTCCTACATGAAGGGGATTTTTTATTGATCCAACCAAAATCAAAAGCTTGATCAAACCATTCTCTTAACCAAATCTGACCTAACTGGGTTTAGCTGCTAATCCAAACTGCCAAATCAAATGCCTGTTTTAGGGTGTAAACTGTTAGCTAATCTAACCTAATATGTTTGTGTTATCAACCAAATGGGTTGCCAACCTAAATCAATCCCATTTAACATCTGTTTTAGCCTCTAAACTCTTAACTAGTCGGCTTTTAATCATTTTGTATAGATTCTAACCTGACATGTTTAACTGCTAACCAAATTGTTAGCTAACCTAACACAACCCTGTTCTGATTCTGATTCTGATTCAGCTGCCAAAACCAAAATGGTTGGTTTTAGTCTCAAAGCTGTTAGCTTAGCTACATCAATATATTTTAGCTGCTAAACTGTTAATATTTGGTGACTCATTTATGTGTTTTAGCTTCTGAACTGAACAGTTTGTTAACCTGCAACTTAGCTGCTAACGAAAGGATTACGCAACTGTCCCAATAACATTTAGCCACGAGAGTCAGTTTAACTGCTCTACCATACCAATAGCTAATATGATCTAATGTATTTTAGCTATTAGCCGCGACTCATCTCTTTTAGTTGTGTACTGAAATGCTAGCTAGCTTGTCTCAATATAAAATTTTAAACTAAAACCCAGGTAGCCACAAGCTCCAGGCTGATTCACATGGTTGACTCATAGTAGTTTTTGGGGAATGGATTCATTTTGTTGTTAGAGTCATCTCGAGTTAGTTTCATTGTTCAGATCATCACTGCCAAAAACAGTTTAAACCCATTTCCTGAAGTGTTTTGAGACTCTCTGAACTGATATCATGCAGGTTATCAATCAGTTCTTTACAGAAAAGCAGGCGTCATACTCATCTACATCCCTGCACCTCAATGTTTGGTGGGGAAAAACATGGCTACGGTCACACCAGAAACTGTCAGAGCAAGACTTCCTCACGTGGCATGGATTCTGTAAAGTAGTAGCTAACATGGTAGAAAGTAAAACCCTGTAAATTAAGGAACAGACTCACGTTTGACTGCAAGCAGTTTTGCTTGGGTCAAAGGTCAATACTGCAGACATCTTGTAAAAATGTCTTTGACTTCATCTTTGAAAGGATAAAAGCTGGTGTGACCGTGGCCTGAATACAATAAACAGCCAGTACAAGTACAAATATTACATCACCATCAAGCATTCAGTCCATCAAATGTACCGCACTCAGCCGAGCAAACTTATATATATATAAAAAAAAGAAAAACTGTCCATGATGAAAAGGCGACAACTGAAATGGGCTCTTGGCCTTGGCATGTCTTATTGATTTTGTGGAGTTAAGCTTGGCCACACGTTACACATGAATATGTACCTTAGGCTATATGGGAACCCTAATATATAGCCTGATACCGTGTCA
The DNA here is from genome assembly GCF_963514085.1 of Chelon labrosus. NCBI lineage: Eukaryota > Metazoa > Chordata > Actinopteri > Mugiliformes > Mugilidae > Chelon > Chelon labrosus. Next base: position 24,262,825 of record NC_140351.1, on the reverse strand, counting down.
GCACCCAGCAGTCACATAGCGCTGTCTAGGCCTAGCCTACTAAACATCAATAATTCATGGTTGACTTTAATACTGTGTAATTCCACGATTGTAAGCGGGCAAGAATCCATCAAATTTTCATCATTGTCATGATTTCAGACCAACGGCGTGTTGAATATTTCATGTTATCGACCTCTAGGTCAGGTCAGCGTGTGATTGGATGAGCACTCCAGGGAGACGGCCTGCAGATGTCCCAGCAACGCAAATCAGGCCGTACAGTGATGAAGTAGTAAAAATCCGTTTTGGGTGTATTTTCTTGTGATGAATTCAAACGCAGTCCTTGGAGTTGTATTTTTAGTACTGAAGAGAAGCTATCACTCTTTTATATTTTCTTTTTTTCAGTTGTTTTTTTCTTTTTTTTACTTCTTCTTTTCGCTGTGTTTCTATGTTTTTTTTTTTCTTCCTCGTTTCTGTTAAAATGCCAGCCAAGTTAGTATGGTGGGCAGCGTGGTTAGGAGCAAGCCGAGGCCCCTGGCGTCGGCAGATCTGGGGGCTCCGTTGCCGCCGCCACAGAGTTCAAACAAACTCCCACGAAAATTCAGGTTGCGGGACTCCTTTTTCAGTTTATCCCAGAGGTCCGTCGCTCCCTCCTGGCAGTCCGCCAGCGCCGTTGTGGCACAAGAGTGGAAATCATTCCAGTAACTGGCAGGAGAAAACACAGCAAGTGTTAACACCACAAGCTTTTTGACTGCAGTGGGAGACTGATTTTATTTTTTATATTGAATGCATCAACTATTCAGGAAGCAGAGCCAAGAGTGGAAATCTTCCACAGAAAACACAGGGAGGGAAAAGTTTATTTATTCCAGTAAGACTAAACTGAAGCAAGTGTGCTGGAGCCTCTAAGCAGATTACTGCTCTGTGTTTCCATTGGTACAGGGCGAATATATATAGATACTAAATACAAAATATTAGCTGCCTTACCAGCAATGAACTAGCTGCATTATTTGTGTAAAAATAATCAGTATTTTATTATTCGTTTCTATTAATTTTAGCTCAGTATTCAACTTAAAAGCTGATAAGCTATCTTGGCTAAATAAAGGAATTTCTTCCAAACAGTTGTGTAATAATAGTGCTCTGTGATTTGACTTGATTTAATGTGCATTTAGAACCTTTTCAAAATAAGATGTTGCCTGTATAACCACCTACACTGCATTTACAGTGTTTACATTAAGTAAAGTAAAAGTAAAGTAAATCAAAAATAATAATATCTAATATATTAGACATATTATGTAATACAACTGATTCTGGCTACTTCCAGTTTAGTAAAGTATTTAAATGGAACTTATACAATAACACAAACCCCAACCTGTTTTAATGTACATTGTTTATTTTTTCCTGTCATATCTTGCCTGTCCTCTTTTAAGCATATTCTTCCTCACCCTTTCTGTTCTTCTTTTCATATTCTCCTCTTCTGCATTAGCTATGCTTATCCTTCACTGTTGCCTTTCCTCTTTTCTCCATCCTTCCCCCTCTCTCTGCTTTCTCTTCATGTTTTATTCATGATGAAGCATCCTCCATATTTTCTCTTCTTCATGTTTCCATCCTCCTGCTCCCTTTCTTTTGTCCTACTTATTTATGTTTGTTCGTTTTTATTTCTTTGTCCCTTTTGCTTTTCCGTATTTATCTTTATCTTTTTCTTTAATCTCCAGCTCTCATCTGTTCATCGCCTTCTCCATCCTCCTCCCAGTTAATTTAAGAGCAACACCAGCCTGCTCACTGACGCGTGCTGCAGCACACACGCAAAACACACCGCGTATCTAATCCAATCTTCCAATCTGCCCTTATTGATGTTGACCTCTTGAACTGAGCCGTGTCGATGCTACATCTCAGAGCAATTAACGTGTGTGTGCGCGTGAGGAGGCGTATTAACGCGCCCCTCCTGCCACGCCTCAACACCGCTGTGATGGAGCTGTCACTGAATTAAAAAATCATGTGTGCATGTGGAGGGAGGGCTGGGGGCTTCTTGCTGCAGTGTGCCATCTGGTGCCCACCCGGTATGGGTGGTGGGGTGTATGGTGGATAAAGAGAGAGAGTGTGTGTGTGTGTGTGTTGAGGGGGGTCAGCTGGGTTGCACATATGCACACTCCCCTACTAACTACACCCCCACAAAAGCTCAGATCCCCTCCAGGTTTGTGGTTAAATCACTCATATTATTTTCTCTGAGATCAACAATCAAGATCTTGTCAGCATCAGTGGAGACACAATAGGGACACTAGAGATTTATTTTTTTTTGTAATAGAATCACAGGTTTCATATACACATAACATAGGAAGAGTAACAACACCAGTCCCATTAAAGGCTAACTAATTGCAGGTCAAGGAGGCTCAAAAGGTACAGCGGGTTGTCCACAAAGCAGAGGGTTTTATTCCTCTGAATAACTGTTAAATATAGATGGATCACATACTGAAGTGTCCTTGGGCAAAAAACCTGAACCCTGAGTTACCTCCAGTTCTTGGCACTGGTTTGTGAATTAGTGAACGGATGAGTAGATGTGTCATTATGACTGTGAACCACTTTGAATAAAAAAAAAAAAAACGCTACATATATGCAAGACCATTCATAAGCTAACTAACCTAGCTTAGAAGAGTAGCCGTTGACTCCAGACCGTCTCCTGATTTCATGCAGTTAAGCTGCAAACGCTCAAAATCATTGAAAGCATTTATGAAATCTAAACTGTTCTTTTTAAAATAAACAACAGCGCTGATATAATACTGCAGTTTTGTCCTTAACAGTTGGTGAAGGTTGTGAGGTTAAAAGAAGGAATGGTGACTTGCTGTTGTGTCAACCCATCCATCCACCCCTGCCTCCTCTTGGCACCTGACATTGGGACAGTTAACAAGCAGCATGCCTAATGTATATTAGATATTATATCAGTGCTCTCTTACAGAAGAACTGGGATGTTTATGTGAGGTCCTAGCCAAGACATGTCATCCTTACATGACTCATTAATCTTTTATTTCTGTTTCTGCTTGATATAGTTCTGAAGGAAGGAAAGCTGAGTTCAAAGTTAAATTGGATTTTACAATATCCTGTTTGCTCCTCTCTCTCTCTCTCTCTCTCTCTGCTTCAGTCCATCTCTGCTGACACAATTGTGCGTTTCTGCTGTTGTGTCCACACTGTGCACATATGCGTTCGTGTTTCGTGGTGAACTTACTGGCAGATCTGGTGCAGGTTCTCCCTGTCGTCCAGGTCCTGGGGATATTTGGCCATGTTGTCCCCCAGCTTGATCAGACAGTCTGAGAAACCTCTAAACACGGAGTCACATTGACCAGCACTGACCAGCACAGTCTGCAACACAGAGACTGGAGGGAGGAAGAAGAGGAAGGAGAAAATAAGAGGAAGTTAAGAAGAGAAGGGAGATGATGGAGAGGAGGAATGATCTGAGGTGAGGAGGGAAGGAGGGAGAAATGTATTCGGTTTCACTGTGTAGGAAAAAGGAAGATTTCTGCTTGGCTTTGGTCATCATCTGATTCTCTGCTGAATGAACAAACATCTTTATCTTTACATCTTTACAAGGTTACTCCTCCATTTTTTATAATTCATCCATCAGTTTTCTCCAACCTTCTTCTTGAATGTTGTCTCATGACATGCTCCTTCATTCAAAAGAAGTGAATTAATTCCTGCAGCTAAACTGCAAAGTTATATTTGTTTAATTAAGAACTAAATTGCCTCTGCACCTAGCTCGGCTAAAGTCTTGATAACTCTCCATCTGGATTTCATTATGTGCCGCGTTTCAGCCGATGCATCAGTTGGATAGTCCTCCTACCAATCAGAGCCATTTAGTTGTAAACTAATTTAACTCCACTGCGCTCAGATGATGTGTATGACTATATCGTTGCTACTTTACTGACCATCACCACATAAAGCCTGTGAAGGAAGGATGTGTAACGCATTTGACAAATTAAATATAAAGAAAAATTATGCAAAAGACAAACCTTTCTTTTATATTTAAAACAACACCTTCTCATGTAGATGGAAATATACACGAGTCCAATTTATTTGGTACACAAATGAATCCTAATGCAACAGCCCCCAAATAAATCTTGAAGGCCATCGTGTTTTTGTTGACTCGGGTCATTTTCGTGTTGCTGATGAGCTACCCCAAATTTATGGTTCCATGTTGATGTCTGTTTACAAGCAGGATTATGCAAGCTTGAGCAACATTTGAGTTCAGTCCTGCATCAAGTGAGTCACCCCTGGAGGATGACATTATGGGCCAGTATTTTCCTGCAACACAAAAAGTAGTCTGAAAACTAGAGAACCGACAACAATAATGACTTTCCACATATTTCTGATACTGCCTGCTTCCAACCGGTAGATGTGCATCTGCAAATCTCTCTTGTGCCAATGCCGGGGCCTTCTTGCTGTTATCATTTCCATTATGTTATGTAGGTGGGCTAAATCGCAGAAACTCCGCGCTGTATAAGGAAATCACGTTTAACAGCAGCACAAACTTGTGACGTGCCTCCAAACACCCGTCCAAGACTGTTAAACACATTAAACCTGCACCTTGTCCTGCTTCTTTGCAGGGCTGTTGTCTTAAACTGTATACTATATGTGCACATATGGAACTTACTGCAAATAAAAACATGTCACACGGTCAGTTCACGCTGAGATGATCATATATCTGTATACATGACAGGGTGTGTGTTCAATCCACCAGGGTTGATCGCCTCACTAATTCACTTTAACAGAAAGAGAAAATCGCAGCTCTCCACGGATCTGACACGCCTCCACACGTGCACCAGGAGGACACCCACACACACCCCTTTAAATGACCTCTGCTAACTGTGTCTGTGTTTGTGTGTGTGTGCGTGGTTCATTAAGCAGGGGCTCAGGCTGATTGATTGGTTTGGGTAATAACTGGGCCGCTGTCCGGTTCCACTCGATCAGTCTGTGGACTAACACAGCATGACGTGTAGGACGAGACATGGCTGTTAGAGAAGGAAGCACGAGGGGGAGGAATTTGCTCAGTGAGATTTAAAACCCACTGCTCCCACATATGTCACATGGCCTACGCTTTACGTCTCTTCTATAGTATCTACAGTGATTCTGTGTGGTGCGTAAAGCTGCCATAATGCAGGTCTGCCTCACTCTCATAGCGTCATTTACAGCAGGCAGTTGTTTTCTGGAATAAAAGCTCTAAAAGGCTTTTGTGCACACTACCTGCTGAACTGAGGAACATCTTGTAGCTAAAGAGCCAAACATTTCCCACAGGGACTGGTGAAGACCAAACCTGGAGCTAAAAGAAAGCAAATATTGCACTTAGATAAGTAAGGGCAATATAATTTCCTTGAATGTTTAAAATAATAGTTTTAGTCAGCTTTAAATTTTTTGACACATTTTTTGACTGAGCTGTCGTAATATAGCCTCTGGCTGCTGAACTGATGAACATCTGGCAGCTAGCTGGTGGAGACCAGACTCAGAGCTAAAACAGAGCAAATTTGTCTTTAACTTATCAAGGGGACACAAATTCGCCTGAATATAAAATTATTGTTAAATAAGTGATATCCACTAGTCCCTTCTGTCACCTAGTGGCCAACTACCACATACATCATAAGATGTTTGTTGTTTTAGAGGGAATGTTTCAGATTTAACAACCAATTTGGAATTTTAAGCCGAGCTAGCCGTTCTCCCCCTCCAGTCTTCAGCCGTTTTTTATTTCATTCTATTCATCTTAACTCATGAGTGAGTTTAAAGAACACAGTTGTCTAGAAATAATGTTCAAGATTATATTTAGGTGGAAAAACATGTTTACTGCTACGTTCAGAAACAAAATTCTGTCATTAAATTATAATATATATATATTATAATTTAATGACAGAATTTTTTTTATATATATATAAGGAATTACATTTTCTTCTCTGCCAGCGGATTTCTACTATCCAGTTAATGACCTTCTATCTCTGTCTCTCTTTATCTCTGTCATCTCCATATAACTATTGTAATATATCTATCTTTATCGCCACCAATCTCTAATGCAATTTCTATTTATGTTTTTCCTTTCTATAGACAGTATTTCTGTTTTAGAATTTCCTATGATTAAGGTGTTTGTGTTTTTATAATGATATTGCGTTGACATGTCTTGAATTGTTATTAACATTTCTAAGGTGACTGAGCCACTGATTTCATTTCACTGCTGCCTTAGAGCTTAACATCTCATCCTGCTGTAACATCACGTCAGTATCATGTAAGTCAAATAAAATTCTGCTCAAACATGCAGGCCAAATCCTCCAAGGGTTTGGAACACTCCCAGAGTCAATACATGGAGCCAGATTGTTGACATGAAATTTATAGAAAATGAAACATCTGGAGCATTTGGTTTGAATGAAAAGCTGGAATGAGATGCTATCACGCAGGAATGAGGGTTTTGAGTCTGTGCTGAAGTTCAATTAGTCGTAATGAGCAGAGAGAGTGTTTGCCCATGAAATCTGAATGAGTGATGAGATTATAGTGATGTGTACAGGGTGTAAATGATCAGCGGGAAATGAATGTGACAGTAAATTAAAAGAAGTCTGAGGTGTTCTCTGGGTTTTATTAATTCATTTTTCTTATTGGAGGTTAAATTAATTTTTAAAAAGATTTTTCCAAAAAGTCTCTTCTATCTTATTTATATTCTAATTTTGTTTTCTTTTATAAGTTATTTTAAATCCGTGTTTGATGTATTTTTAATTTTTTTAAAGTCCCTAATATTCTGCATTCTCTCACAGCTGCATGGTCAGATTTTTTATCGTAATGGATAAATGAATGAAAGCGCCCCTCCTCCTCCTCCTCCTCCTCCTCCTCTTCCTCTCTCTCCATTGTTTCTCCTTGTGTCTCTCTACCACTGTATGTTGGAGGCATTACATCATCTCTAACTAACGGGCTGCATGATGTCCCTGCAACATGCCCACTGAACTCTCTGCAGCACCTTCACCAAAAATATGAATGAAGTAACCCACCGAATACCACCACTTAAATCTGTTTTTAATCAATCAAAAATCCCCTTTAGGCTCTGGTTCAATTTTCTCAACATTCAATATTTTTAAGAATTTATCATTTCGAAATCAAATCGAAGGTTAGTCACAGTTAGTTCACAGAATTCTGGTTTATTTTTTACTTCACATGTTTGCTGCATTTTCAAGCAGTAACGCAGCGTTTTTACTTTCACTCTGAAAACAAATGTATTTTTATTCGAATTGTTAATTTTGATTTATTGTCCTCACAGCTACAAATCATTTTTTCTCCACCTTTTTTAAAAACGTGTTTCCATTCCCCAGCCTACGTTTTTTAAATATATATTTTATATTTCACGGGTTTATTTCTACATGAGTGAAACCAGGACAGTCCCGCGTTAAAAAAAAAAACAAAAAAAAAAACGGATGCGTGCACAGGTTTTTTTTTTTTCGTTCACGCCTTTCGTCAGCCACACTCGCACTCATTCACCACACATCCACACGCACGCACACATTTGTCTGCAGCGTATCGACGCCAAAAGCAGCGTGTTGGAGCTTCAGACCGCGGACACACCCACCTCCAACACACGCCAGGCCATTTTTTTTTTGTGTGCGTAAAAACACACAAAAGGCACGACACACGACATAAAAAACAACGAAACGTGTTTAACTCCGACGTTAAGACATGGCGGAGATGTGCACACGTGTCTTTGATGAAATAGTAAAAGTATCAGCGATTTAGTTTTCATGTAAAGGATTTCTCTCAGGTGTGAATCTGCTGCAGCAGCGCGCCGGACCTCAGACCAATCACACTGCAGCAACTCAAACAAAACACGAAACACGAAACCAATTCACGTCTGGAAACAACTAATCTCTGGGGATAAAGACATTTGAAATTAAATAAAAATTAATCGATTTGTTTGTTTCATAATCGACTCGTGTGTGAGTTCATCAGCTGCAGTTTATTTTGTATTTCTTTTTTATCCAAACATGATCGTCAAATACAGACATTTATCTCTCCTCCTCATGAGTTCTTCACCTTTTCTTTCTGTTTTCGTTCATTTATGCTCCTGAAGCTTCTGGACCGCGAATATAACCCCCCCACCATCTCTCTCTCTCTCTCTCTCTCTCTCTCTCTCTCTCTCTAACAATAGCACCGTGGAGGATTCTGCGCCTTGAATAATTCAGCATTTCTCTGCACACTAATAAATACACACCCACAACCACACACAGGCAGAGCCCTCCTCCACAGCGTCGTTATGCAATGCAACAGCAGAAAACAACAATCATCTCCATATTTCTTTTCTGCCCTCGGCTCAGAGAGCTGCAGCCTTCCAGCTATTAGACGGGTCCGGGAGGGAGGTTCGGCCCCGGTGCAGATCTGTTGCTGCTGCGCTAAAACCGAGCCCAGCGTGACGCGTCACACACACACACACACACACACACACACACACACACACACACACACGGCATTTAATATTAAGGCTCAAAGACAAGGTGTTTCCCGCCTGTGTGAGGCAGGTAAATGCGCACACACGAAAAAAAACAGGGGGATGAATTTTTAACCATAGTATGAGATCAAAAATAGCAGATAAAAATCATTTTAAAAAAGTGTTTTTTGCTGGTTTTTATTCCCGGATCATGCGGGTGTGACGCCGCCGTTGCTCCCTGCAGCTCGGCTCACTGCGGCGGGAAGGACGGCTTCTCCACACACCGACAAACCGGAGGTGAACGGCTCCGTTTGGACACGTTAGCCTCTAATTTCTGGGATATTTCTACTTTGGTTAAATGCACTCCATCCTCCAGGCCTATTTTATTTTTCTCCAATATCCCTTATAAATAAAACAATAAATAAATAAATAACAACAGAACCAAACTGATTATTGTTTCTTAGTCGTTTAAGCTGCAAAATTAATGAAACGTTTTAAGTTGGAAAAAAAAAAAAATGCAGCAAATGTCTCCAGTCTGGGACAACCGAAGAGGGGGAAGGGGAGGAGGGAGGGAGGGAGGCAGGGGGGCATTCCCCTTGTTAGCGCACACACATGCACACACATGCACATGCACGCACTCGTGTCACGCACACACTGTAAATGTGAAGTGTGGCCCCGTTAAGAGCAAAAGCAGCAGGAAACTACTGACACAGTTCATTTAAAAATAAATGACCATTAAACTGTTTACACAGGTGGATGCACATATCCTAAATTCAGTTATTTTTATTTTATACACATTTTCTTTAATCATGCACGTTGGTAACTGTAAAAAAAAAAATAAACTACGATTCTCAAAACAGCGAAAAGTAAGAGTTCCATCCTGTTAACATTTCATCTGTATGACCAGAAGCGATGCTCACCTATGTGTAGAGCTAGAAAGAGTGCGAGGCATTTGGAGGACCAGGTTACTCCCATCCTCTGCGTCCGCCTCTCACCATGAGAGCAGAGATTCACAAAGTTGGAGAGCAGCTGAGGAGGAGCCGCACATTCCCCGCAAAAAACACCCGCAAACAGCTACATCCAGCACCGCAGAGTCCCCCGGCTGCTGCTCCCGCTCCTTCTCCCCTTGTAGTCTGACTACTCGTTTCCAGCTCCGCTGCTCGACTCTGCGCTTTCTGTCCGTTTTACGCGTCTGGAGTAAAAAAAAAAAAAAAAAAAAAAGGAAAAAAGAAAAAAAAAAGAGTAAAGAGAGAGAGAGAGAGAGAGAGAGAGAGAAAGCCCCTCCTCTCCTCTCCTCTCCTCTCCTCTCCTCTCCTCCCTCTTTCCCTCTGCCTCCGTCACAATTATTATTTGGCTATTCATTTCGTTGCTATTTGAGAAACTCTGAGTAAAGAAAATCAGTTCAATATCACACTGAAAGCGTAAACTCTTTATTTGGTGTAATATCTGTAAACATTCTCGTGAAAAAAAATAGATAAAAATAAAATAAAATAAAAACTGTATGACATGTAAAGGCCAGTTAAAAGAAAAAAAAAAGATAAACAGACTAAAAGAAGGGAGCAGAATTTAAATTTAAATGCTTGTAAATATTTTTACACACACTTAAACTATTTAATTATCGAAATCAATTTTTTAATAAATAAATCCAATAAATGCCGAAAAATAATTATTAAATATAAATAATTTGAGCAGAGTTCATTTTTATACCTGAGGTTACTCTCTGATTGGTTCCACGTTTCTATGTAATCTATCTGTAATTTTTAAGTTTTACTTTATTTATTCAGTTTATATGTATATATATATATATATATATATATATATATATATATATATATATATATATATAAAATTTCCCTAAAGCTAATTTGTCCCAGTGGTCACTGACGGCACTGCAACGAATGCAATCATGTTTGGCCTACAAAACCCCTCCACCTGTAAACAAAGTATGTTTTTTCTTTTTATTATTAGGAGCTTTTATTCCGCAGAGGGTTCATATTTGTGAAGGGTTAAAAAAAAAAAAAAATAATAATAAACTCAAAAAGTAAGGTTTATTTTTGCGCCAGGGGAGTCCACTTCAGTTTCTGGAGCATACAGACGTGAGGGAAAATTAGTTTTTAAGTTTGCAAAAGTATTATTGTTCATTAGAAACCAAGTCTAAGTTGATTTCATTGTGAGGCATGTTTCAATCAATACAGAGTAAAAATACTTCTACTGCATCTATTGGACAGTCCTCCAATCAATCAGAGCCATTTAGACGCTCAGATGACGCATATGAGGACGTCACTGTTACTCTTCTGTCCATCACCACATAAAGCCCCGCCCAAATGATTTGATTGGCCCTGCAGATATTCGCTGGAGCATAATCAGTTCCCAATGGAGAGACCAACTTTCCTCCACTAAAAATATTGTGGCTGCTTCCATACGCAAATCAGATCCATTGATTGGTGGCACCAATTTGTAATCTGGTATCTCTTTAATACATCTATGCACTAAACTCAGATACATAACCTGTGTGCGTGGGATGGAATATTAAGAATAAGTGATTTATTTATTTATTTTTGTCAGGGAGAATTTAAACACAATACAGTGTGATAGTGTGTTTCACCTGCTTGTTTCCCTGAGGCAATTCAGAGAGGAGAATCCACACTCTCTCACACACACGTCCAGGAATTGAACGTTTTCAGATTTGAGTCGATGTGAAACTGTCTGGGGATTCAATTACTGTGTGTGTGTGCCCGCGCGTGTGTGTGAGAGTAAGAGAGAGAGAGAGACCTTGTTGTTTGACGTTGACCTTCAGCCATCCACCTCTTGTCCAATCAGAAGCCTCCACAGAACTGGACTTCCTCACCTCTGCCACACTTCTGACGCTTATAGAGGTTTGAAGTCATCAGTGACCCCTGCTGGAGAAAAGGAGGAGCTGCAACCATCTTTATTTTTTGTTAATTACCTCAGTTCCGTTTCTGAAGGTTTGATTCTGTATCTTTAAATAATTGATGCAATAAATAATTGATTCATTATCGATATCAACTGATTTAAAACCACAATCTGAAGACTATTATTACTCATCTTAAAGTCTTTCAGCCAAGCTTCATTCATCTTGTGTCATCATAATTTTACTAGTTCTATTCCCCATAATGTTCTTTTTAAATTTAGTTTATTTAGATGTGTTTTGCCTAATTTATTTCTTTTTGTTTAGTTTTTTTAAAAACTGGTTTTCTTTATTGTACTGTATTTCGTTTTATTTTGTATATATATATTTTTTTCTTATATTTATGTTTGCATTGCATTGTATTGTAGTTTTTGATCAGTTTTGTTTAGGTCTATGTTATTGAGTATTATATATTTTTTATTGGATTAGAATATATACTATACAACCCGAAATTTGGGACGTTCTTTAAATTTTAACAAAATCAAGGAAAAACTCCCTTTTAACAGGAAGAAATCTTGATCAGAACCCAGCTCATATGGAGGGACCCATCTGCCTAAGGCCAGCCGGGTACAGACAGAAAAGAGAGAAGAGAACAGCAAGATAAACATACATCTGTCATAGATACACATATCTGACTAAAGCGTACATGTGGAATCTTATGATACAAACTGATGATGTTACATGACAGTTTGAAAATGTAAGAGGAATCACAGGCAGGTTGGAGAATTGTTCATTCAGGTAGGAGTGGATAACTGCAGGATTCCATGAAGACTGGGCAGGCTGATGAGACCACGACAACAGATGTAGTATAGAGCTCCACAGGAAACACACAACTCCAGGCCAGAGACTTGCTACAGGTCTCAAAATAGTTGGGGCATGGGCGTGTTTACCGTGGTGTAGCATCTCCTCTTCTTTTCAAAACAGTTTGAAGACGTCTGGGCATCGAAGTTATGAGTTTCTGGAGTTTTGGTGTTGGCCCCATTCTTGCCTGATGTAGGTTTCCAGCTGCTGAAGAGTTCGTGGTCACCTTTGACGTATTTTTCTTTTAATGAAGTGCCAAATGTTTTCTATATGCGAAAGATCTGGACTGCAGGCAGGCCAATTCAGCACTCGGACTCTTCTCTGACAAAGTCAGGCTGTTGTAATAGCTGCAATATGTGGTTTTGCATTGTCCTGCTGAAATACACAAGGCCTATGTTGCTCTAAAACGTTTATATATGTTTCAGCATTCATAGTTCTTTCCAAAATATGCAAGCTGCCTATACCGTATGCACTTATGCACCCCCATACCATCAGAGATGCTGGCTTTTGAACTGAACGCTCATAACACGCTGGAAGGTCTCCATCCTCTTTAGGCCGGAGGACACGGCGTTCATGATTACCGACAAGAATGTCAAATTTAAACTCATCTGAGCATTTTCCCATTTTGAAATAGTCCATTTCAAATGAGTCTTGGCCCACAGGACATGGTGTCGCTTCTGAGCCAGGTTCAAATATGGCTTCCTTTTTGCATGATAGAGCTTTAGTTGGCATCTGCAGATGGCACAATGGATTGTGTTAACTGACAGTGGTTTCTGTAAGTGACACAATCATGCCGATGAGTCATGCAGTGTCGTCTGAGGGCCCGAAGACCACGGGCATCCAATAAAGGTCTTCAGCCTTGTCCCTTATGTACAGAGACATCTCCAGTTTCTCTGAATCTTTTGATGATGTTATACACTGTAGATGATGAGAGTTGCAAAGCCTTTGCTATTTGACGTTGAGGAACATCGTTTTTGAAGTATTCCACACTCTTTCAAGGATTGGAGAGCCTCTGCCCAGCTTTACTTCTGAGAGACTCTGCCTGTCTAAGACATCTCTTTTATAGCTAATCATCTTACAGACCTGATATCAGTTAACTGACTACTACTTGCTAGATGGTCTCCCAGCTGACTCTTTTTGAATCTTCTTGCTTTTTCAGCCATTTGTTGCCCCTGTGCCAACTTTTTGGGGACCTGTAGTAGGCATCAAATATGAAATGAGCTAATTTAGTGGATGAAGGTGTACAATTAATGTAATTAAATTCTGTAAGTTGTTTCGTTTATTTCATTGCTTGTGTTGCTTTATTTCATTTTATTTTGCCTGCTATCTAGTTTATTTTTTATATGTTTTGTATTTATTTTGTATTCGACTATTTATTCATTATTTAGGTCTTGTTTTAATGTTATTTTTTAAATCTATCTGTAAAAAGGAACAAGATTTTTCATTTATTTATTCACGAAACTCCTAATTTATTAATTATGATTAATCATTATTGTTGGAGGGCAGATTGGGTTCTGGTTCACAGTAGGGGCCCAACGAACACTTTCAGCCCTGGGGCTGGTGAGGGATGGGTGAGGAGGGGTTGAGTCAGTTAAATATAGTTTTCTGGGTCAACAGTGCCATCTAGTGGTAACAAGGCGCAACTGGGTCGCCTCCTGTTGTGGTCGTTTCTCAGGAACAGAAATGTTTATCCTGGGGGGTTGCAAGTATATGAAATTAACCAATTTCCTTTTTTATGTTTATAAGTTAATTATTCTAGTTAAGTCAAGCAGGAGACGTTTAAAATTTAAAAAATACTTTTTGATATATATATACTGTATATATTTTTTAAAACGGGTCTGTTTGACCTGCAATATAACAGGAGGGTTAAATGTCTTTTTTAACCTCTCTGACATTCTAACACCCCACTAGTCTTTTAAAACTAAATAAGATACTTGGATGAAAATCAAAATGTTTTCACGCAACTCTGCAAATCCAGTAGTCTTCTTTCAGCGTTTTGAGAAATACCATGATCTGGATAACTGAGAACCTTCACAGACATATTTTTATTTCATATTTTTTGCTTTTATTCAACTTTGAATTTCTTGTGTTTTTTTCCTATACTTTATTTTTCATTTCTTTTGTACATTTTTATTTAATTTAAACTCAGTCAAAGACTAAAAGTTACTATTAAAGAGAAGGAAACCTTCTTCCTTCTGAGATAGTCACTTGAAGCTTCCCCTGACTCACTGATCAGTTACCAGACAGGTTTTCGAGCTTTAGGCTGCCTGTTCAGGCTGTAATCTGTCTGTGACTGCTGGTGACCTATGACCTCTGCTCATTGGTAAATTTAGGAACCCTAACCCTAACCTGTGTGTGTCATGGCTTTAACACACATGTTAAGTTACTGTTTATCCTCTATCGACGTTAGTGTAGACCTGGACAAAACTCAGATTATAACTCCAACCCCGTAATCTCCGGTAATAAAGGGAAATAAAGACACCAGTAGTTGAGGAAATATGTAACTTAACCACACACGGCTCCTCATACATTAATAATTAACACAGAATCACACTTGTGTGCTCTTATTAAATACTTTCATTTGTAAATTCTTACTTAGATTTATGTATTTTTTAGTTAGTTAACAACCATAAGGACAGGAGCACCCCTGTTGAGTATAAGTGCCATTCTTTCTGTCAGTTTTAATACATTTTTAATTTTTGATGAACTTTTTTATATATCTCTTTATTTTTAATGACTTTTTTATTTTATATATGTTTTTATTTATTTTTGATAAACTTTTCATTTTTTATTTTGGAGGAGCTTTTTTATTTTATAGTTATACTTTTGATCCCTTTTATTTATTTTTGATTTTTGATCAACTTGTACTTTTTTTTATCTTGAACATGTCAGACGAGCAGAGTGACCTCTTGCTCTTACTTCCTCTTCTCCTCCTTCCTCCTCTCGTTCAGAGTCGAGTCGACCTGAAGCAGCTTCTGTATTTTTCTGCTCTGTCCATGAACCAAATTGAAAGAAAGAAATTTCCCTCCTGAAGAGTCAGATCAATGGTGAGAGACGGTGACACCTCTGATGATTCATCAGGTCATCAGCATACTGATCACTGCACTGGGTAGTTTAATACACACTGCCTGGCCAAAAAAAAGGTCACCACCTTGATTTACCTAAGCAAGTATGAGCCTCCTATTGGATAATTACTGCATGGGTGATTATTTTTCAGTTGGCAACAAGTTATTAAACTCCAACTGATGCAATGAGTAGTTTCTCATTTCTTAAAAAAAACATGTCTAAAGACACAACCCCGTGGTCATGGAAAAGATGTTAGTCTGTTTGAGAAGGGTCAAATCATTGCCATGCATCAAGCAGAGAAAACATCTAAGGAGATTGCAGAAACTACTAAAATTAGGTTAAGAACTGTCCAACGCATTATTTAAAACCGAAAGGATAGTGGGGAACCATCGACTTTGAGGAAGAAATGCGGTTGGAAAAAAATTCTGATTGATCGTGATCGGCGATCACTTAAAGGTTTGGTGAAATCAAATGGAAAAAAACAACAGTAGAACTCAGGGCTATGTTTAAAAGTGGAAGTAAGAGCATTTCCACACGTACAATGTGAAGGGAACTCAAGGGATTGGGACTGAACAGCTGTGTAACCTTAAGAAAACCACTAATTAGTGTGGCTAACTGGAAAAAAGGCTTCAATTTGCTAGGGAGCATAAAGATTGGACTCTGGAGCAATGGAAGAAGGTCATGTGGTCTGATGAGTCCAGATTTACCCTGTTCCAAAATGATGGGGAGGATCAGGGTAAGAAGAGAGGCAGATGAAGTGATGCACCCATCATGCCTAGTGCCTACTGTGCAAGCCTGTGGGGCAGTGCTATGATCTGGCGTTGCTGCAGTTGGTCAGGTCTAGGTTCAGCAACATTATGTGTCCAAAGAATGAGGTCAGCTGACTACCTGAATATACTGAATGACCAGGTTATTCCATCAATGGATTTTTTCTTCCCTGATGGCACGGGCATATTCCAAGATGACAATGCCAGGATTCATGGGGCTCAGATTGTGAAAGAGTGGTTCAGGCAGCATGAGACATCATTTTCACACATGGATTGGCCACCACAGAGTCCAGACCTTAACCCCATTGAGAACCTTTGCGATGTGCTGGAGAAGGCTTTTGTGCAGTGGTCAGACTCTCCCATCATCAATACAAGATCTTGTTGGAAAATTAATGCAACACTGGATGGAAATAAATCTGGTGAAATCTTGCAAAAGCTTACTGAAACAATGTCACATGTGTGCTTTACTCAAAGCTCAAGGAGGTCCAACGAAATATTAGAATGTATGACCTTTTTTTTGGCCAGTCAGTGTGAAGGCCTCGACACACAGCTTGGAAACCACCCAACATCAAACATCTTAACTAACACTGAAGAGACAATTTGATCATCCAGTGTCTGATAACATTTCACTTCTTTTCATTATTTGGTGTGTTCAGGACCTTTCTGAAAGTCCCAAAGTCTTCTGACTTTCCAAAGACCAAAGATGTACAAAAGTTTTTCTTTCTCTCTGCTCTAGAAACGGTTCATTTAAACTGACAGCTCTTCTCTTGAGTGTTGCCTTCAGTTTAAAGAACTTTATATATTTTTTTAGTTTTGATCATTTTTTTCATCCTGAATAAAATCAGCAGTATGTCTGGTGTTTGACAAACAAGACATACTGCTGATTTTTCTTTTTCATAATGTCATCCGTTCTCTTCAGTGTTTTCAGTCAGATGTCAGCAGGCAAACAGGAAGTGGACAACTTGTTGTGTTGACCCAGTCAAGGTCAGAGGAAGTTCCTGCAGAGGAAACAGATTTATGGGATCATCATAAAACTATCGGATTAGTTTGACTATTGTTACGTAATCTGTTCTTCACCAAGTTAAATTTGAAACTGTCTGATCAGCAAAAAACAAAAAATCTCTATCAGGCTGTGGATTAAACACAGTCAGTAGTCATGACTGTAACAAACTGCAACTCATAAAAAAATTTTATTTTATTTTTCTTACTTTAATTTTTAGGGAATCCAGTTGAGTTAAAAGGACAAAATAAGAAATAAAAATCAAAACATGAAACAAAATTTGTACACAAGGCCTCGCTTATTAGGAATGGAATTATTAGTTTATTGATCCCTTATGGGGAAATAATTTCTCTAGATTTGACCCTTCCATTCGTTCATACAGTAGTGTGTACACCCAGAGAAGTGGGGTGCCACTTGGGTAAATTAGACATCTGCAGGACGCACTGAGATCGCGTTGAGAGAGCTGATCTCTGACCACATTTGGAGGTGGTCTGGGTCACATGTGTCCACGTTCCTTTGGTAGTGTAAACGCAATACATCCTGAGTCACATTAAAGGCCTCCTATACTCAACAGATTGCTCCTGCATCAGTGGAGATTTGCCTCCATTATTCAGAAAAAAAGCCACTATTATAAATGATCACCTGAAAGAAAAAAAATGTAGCGTAAGTGATATTTGTTCATTAGTAATGACAACCTTCTAAAATATTCTGTCTTTGTTAACTAACTAAACAATAAATAATCTGCCCCTGAGAGGAAATAACTCTTCATACCAGCAGGTGCTGGTAGTCTGTATTCATCATTCAAATGGGGAAACATGAAGAGCTACTATTAGCTGGAGGGCTGCAAAGCTAGGAGAAGGCCAATATACTCCGTTGGGAACTGACTGTGCTCCTGCAACGATCTACCAGGCCAATCAAATAATTTACAAGTAAATGGCTCTGACTGGTTGGAGGACTATCCTAATGATGCAGAGGTATTTCATTCTCTCCATCAGTTGATATAGAGGTTAAATAGAGAGGTCAAATAGAGAGATATAGAGGTCAAATAGAGAGTTACCAGACTTGGAACTGAGTCTGGCTTCGTTAAGTTATCTAAGCTGCACACAGAAGTTGACTGGAGCCAATGGAACAGGACACACCACTTGTAAACCAACAGTCCTCATCAGTGCTGTTTTATTTGTTTATTTGACAGAGGTTAGAGCAATCGTAAAGTGTCAGTTAGTTTGGGTCGAGGTCACCTTCACAAACACACACACACACTCACACACACATCCTTCCTAAAAAACTTGCATGCACACACACATAACTCTTCCTTTCCCTTTTCTTCGATTAATTTGCTCCAGTCAAGTGTGACATGCTCACTCAGACTTGTACTTCTAGATTTGTGAGGACCTTCCATTGACGTAACACATTTCCTAACCCTAACTATCTCAACTGTAACTGAATAGAACTCTTAAAGTTGTGGGGCCCGGAAAATTGGCCCCACAACGCAAGTATTGTGCCCCCACAACTTAATCAAAACAATAAACACACACACCATGTGACCCTCAATGTAATCTTGTGCAGTAGTCACTTTGAGTGTGTTTATATATAAAGATTTTTTATAATTCTTTTAAAACTGGAAACCACAACATTCCTGTCTTCAGAAATCATAAAAAGATGTTATTCAAATGTCAGGTTCATGTTGGTCAGTGCGAGTCTGCAGGAAGTGAATGTAAGTCAGTGTAAAGTCCTCAGAAGTGATGCAAGCTGGAGAGTGTGTTTGTGAAAAGAGGAAGCAGAGTGTGTATATAAAGTGATGCTGAAGTCAGTCCACTCATCCTCTGATCTGATTAGAGACTCCACAGGAGAACTTCATCTGAGCGGTGAGTCTCTGCTTCTTCATTTGTATTTGCAGTGAACAGCCTTCAGCAGATTTCTTAAACCAAATATATATTTTTTTTGTTATCCAGAGAACATGATCATTTTAAAGAGTATATTTTAAGCTGAAAGCAAGTACTTTTTGAAACTAGCATAAAACTACAGCTACTACAAAAACACTTTCAATTTGAAAATTATGAGGACAGTCAGTCAGTTTTTATTTTTTGTTCATTTATTTTTATTTAGTTTTATTCTATTCCATTTAATCATTAATATTATTATCATTTTTTTTTTGCAGAAACAATATGTTAAAATATTCTGTTACGTTTACTTGCTGATTTCCAGATTTTAAATTGTCCTTATTGGGTGTTTTATTTAATTTGTCCTTAATATTGTGGACATTTATCAAACACCTGGACACTTTCTTACCTTAAGTAACATCTTTTTTCGTTATTGTCACGATTGTTTTTTTTTTTTTTTTTTTTTTTTTAAAGTTAAAATTGTGACTTTTAATCTGAAAATCTTTACATTTTGACTCATATTTGACAATGACAATTAATGTCCATTCCACTTTTGGTATTTTTGATGTTTATATCATGACTTTCTTTTTTTTACATCCAAATAGAAATATTTTATCCTATCATATTAATTTAGTGACTCCATAATTTAACTTTTTAACTTAATAAAGAATATATATATATATATATATATATATATATATTAACATTTTCTTATTTATTTATTGTTTAGTTAGTTAACCAATTAGGATATTCATTGTTTTTTTTTGTTTTTTTAATTGTTATAAATATATTTTAATAGCATACATTAATTAAATGTTCAAATACTCAATTTAAATTTTTTGGTATTTCTTTTAAATAATTTTATCCTTTATTACTTGTACAGCATTGCATCTGTTTCTAAAAACTTGTTTTATATTAGTTTTTAATATATATATTTCAGATGACATTTACATTCATGTTTTAATACATAATAATATCTTTTTAATATATATATATATTTTTTTTTTTTGCAGAGTTGCCGCTCCGTTGTTTTATGGTGGTATTTAATAGTTACATTTATATTCAACAGATAATATATTCTACATCATATCATTAGCTTTCAGTGATTTTTACAATTTATTAGTAGTTGTGTTGACATATTTTCTGTCTTCCTGCAGTCATCTCATTGTCACCTTTGACCTTAACGCATCATGTCTCAATCAACCAGCCGAAACTTCAGGGGTCGCTACAACGAGCCAGTAAAAACTAAAATGTTACAGTTTATTCTGAAACTACAAAAGCAATCAAATAATTAATCCATGTAGTGATTCATTTTTTATTGAATATGAATAAAATTGAATTATCTTTAATGGTGGTCAGGTGCCGACCTCCAACTTGGAGGATTACGGGGATGATTTTCCAGAATTTGAACTGTTTGACGACGCTGCTGGATCTGAGGCCACGCCCAGATCATACGGACCTGCAGGAGGTAAGATCAAAGTCTGTCTACCTGTCAGTGAGGAGGGATCAGGACACAACAGTTTCGTTATTTACTCATCTATACAGGTCTGACTGTGAACAACATTGACATGTGTCAGCACATCAACAAACCGAGGCATTACACCACTGACTACGACACCCCAAACCTGGTGGTCCGTCGAGGTCAGGAGTTTGTGGTGCAGGTCACCTTCAACCGCCCGCTGAGTACAGGGGACGACTTCCAGCTTGAGTTCCTGATTGGTGGGTTCCTTTTTGTGTCTTTTCTTTTGGCTGAGGATACTTTTTGTTTTTGTATATTTACTTTACCAATCAGCTATAACATTATGACCACTGACAGGTGAAATGAATAGCATTGTCCATCTTGTGACAATCCAGTGTTCTGCTGGGAAACTTTTGGACCTGGCATTCATGTGGATGTTACTTAGACATGTAGCACCCACCTAGACCAGACCAGGCACCGCCACCCTATAGCAATGACACTACTTCATGGCAGCAGCCATCCCCAGCCTGACACACACACAAAAATGGTTTAGGAACAACTCATAAAATATGAAAAACAGCACAAGGTGTTGACCTGGCCTCCAAATTCACTAGATCCCAAACTGATCAAGTATCTGTGGGATGATCCACAGAGGCCCCTACCCTCACCCCATGGGACCCAAAGGCCCCCACTAACATTCTGTTGCCAGACGCCACAGGACACCCTCAGAAGACCCTTGTCATTCTCTGATGAGTTAAAACTGCTTTGGAGTTACAAGGGAGACCAACATAATATTAAGTAGGAGGTCATAATGTTATGCCTGACCAGAGTAAGTAAAAGTAATCAGAATACTTCTTAATTTAATTATTACATTCACACCCAGTAAACAAACAGTTGGAGGGTTAGAGTCTCCTGAACTGTTTCCTCCTTACCTAATTAGCTGATGAAGAGACACTCATTAAATGTCTCCGTTTGAACAATTGACAACTGTCAGTTCATTAAGCAGCTTCACATTCATTTGCCTGGTTAATTAGTACACACATTCCCCATGGCCCAATCATTAGCAAACACACATACACCAACTACTGTTTCTATCTTCGTGAGGACCTTCAATTGACATGATGCGTTCCCTAACCCCTAACCCTAACATTTACCTTAACCATAGAATAAATGTAACCTTTACTGTTAAACCAAGTCTGAACATGTCAAAAAGACTAACATGGCCCATAATGTTAGTATCCCACAACTGAATAAAAACAACAACATGTACACACACTTAAACAGCTGTTCATTCTGACAGATGTTCACACATATCTGGTCTCAGATTTTCATTTTCTGATCATATCCAGTTTTTTTATTAGGGGTCCATGCAAACGAAGTTGCAGGATTAGTTCATTCTCCTTCATCCCCTTCCTCATCTACTCCTTCTCCACCCTCTCTACCATCTTTTTCACCACTCTTTTTTCCTTCAATCATTTGGGTTCTTTTTCATGTCCTTGTTTTGTCTTTTCTTACTAAACCTCCTCTTCCAGGCTCTAACCCTTCAGCCAATAAGGGAACCCTGGTGGTGGTGACCTTTGGCGCTCGTCATGGTGGTCCGTGGTTGGGCCAGATTCTGGAGACGCAGGGACAGACTGTGGTGCTCAACGTCACTCCGACTGCCAACGCCATTGTGGGCAAGTTCCGGACGTACGTAGCCATCTCGGCGGGTGATGGTATGCAGCGGACCAAAAGGGACCCCCAGACCGACTTATACATACTGTTCAACGCCTGGTGTCCAGGTACAAACCAATTTAGTGAACGTCTGAGAGACGTAAAGAGCTGCAGTCAGTAATTTAGAACAACTATCTATAAATTACATTTTTTAATTTTTAAAAAACTTAATATGTGTGCTAACCCTCAAAATATTATTGACTACTTCAGACTACTTCACTGATTTTTAAAAAATGAGAATCTAAATACGGGACAGATTTTAAAAATTCCAAAAATGCGGTGAATTCTTGTAATTTATTTCTCCGACCTCTGGAAAGTAAAGTATAGAGAAGAAATATTTTGAAATAGTAGTAACAGACAGTAGTTGATTAAATGTACTATGTACGGTATACTATATGAACTAGCACAAACAACTGAGCCGATTGAAACACACATTTTCTCTCATGGAATTTGGATGAAGTTTTCACTAAATTTAACAGGAAATATGCAGATGTGAACACTCAGTCATCTAATGCCGTTGTTTTCTGTCGCAGCTGGTTTTAGGTGGAAACTACAACAAAGCATTTAGGAGCTAAAGAACCAGATGTTTCCCTCAGAAAGTGGTGGAGTCCAAAAAAAGAGTGTCAGTGTTAGATTTAGAGGAAACAGGTGGACAAAATAAGAACAGCCAGATGTGGAAGAGAGCAATCTTCAAAGGTGACATGTTCGGGCTGCGGTCACAATGTGTTCCCCAAAGTAAATGAAATGTTTCTTTTTGTCTGCAGAGGACCCTGTGTTTCTTCCTAACGAAGCCGAGCGGAGAGAGTACGTCCTGAACGACATCGGCGTGATCTTCCAGGGATCAGTCGGAGCTGTGTCGCATCGTGGCTGGATGTACGGACAGGTACAGCCCAATACTTAAACACACACTTCACACGCATGTCGTAATGTATGTCACTGTTAATGTGTTATCTCCTCGCAGTTTGAGAAAGGTGTGTTGGATGCCTGTATCCACATCCTGGATTCATCTCAGATGCCAGTCTATGACCGAGGCAATGTCATCAAACTGGTCAGGATGGGATCGGCCATGGTGAGAATGATGATTCT
Source organism: Chelon labrosus (assembly GCF_963514085.1). NCBI lineage: Eukaryota > Metazoa > Chordata > Actinopteri > Mugiliformes > Mugilidae > Chelon > Chelon labrosus. The sequence goes on along the minus strand of NC_140351.1, from coordinate 24,239,720 downwards.
CCTGATTAACTTCAAGAGTCATATTAATGAGCTATTCTTCTAAACAGAGACACTTACACATTATTTTGATTTTAACATATCTTAAAATTTTACCAAAATGAAAACATCAGGTAACATAAATAAAGCAGATTTTTTTGGTTAAGTTAGCTTGTTCCACCAGTCCAGTGTTGTGGTTTCCTGACATCAGCTGACCTCTATCCTCGCCCTTCCCTCAGATCAATTCTCAGGATGATAATGGCGTATTGGTGGGAAACTGGAGTGATGACTTCTCCATGGGCAAACCCCCGACATCTTGGACGGGCAGCGTTGCAATACTGCTGCAGTACGCCAGCTCTGGCGTCCCAGTCTGTTATGCCCAGTGCTGGGTATTTGCGGGAGTCTTCAACACCTGTAAGACCCAAAACAACCACAAACAGATGTAATGTCACCGAAGACTCATGCAGTGTATAAAAACTGAACTACAGTTTTCTGCAGTGAGAAAGGTGTACAAAAACTTTAAGCGGGGCTTCATTACCTTCATTATACTTATACTACATGTGTGATTCATTAGATTTAGAGGTAGCAGAGCCATCAATGTGGTTTTTGGTGGGGAAAAATGAGACAATACCTGAGTCAACCATATGTTCTAAATTGAAAAGAGTGTTTCATATCCCCGCAGTCCTGCGATGTCTCGGCCTCCCGTCGAGGGTCATCACCAACTTCAGTTCAGCTCATGACAACACTGGGAACCTTAAGACCGAGCTCATCTTCAAGGCCGACGGCACGCCAGACAGACGCAACACCAGAGACTCCATCTGGTCGGTCCAAACACCTGTTCACATAAATTAAAAACTGAAAAATGTGAAGTTAAAAAATGAGAAACGAAATATGGGACAGATTTTAAAAATTCAAAAAACGTGGTGAATTTGTGTAATTTTTTTCTGATTAGAGCCTAAACATTTATTTTCATATAATGTTTTAATTTGTCCTGATTTTTTTTTTTTTTAAATATTAGGAATTATATAAAAAAAACATTTATTTATTGTTGTTGACATAATTTTATTTTATTATCTTTTGTTTCCATTGTCTCTTGAGAGATTTGAAATGATCACTTTCTGCCTCTCTGCAGGAACTTCCACTGCTGGGACGAGGTGTGGATGGTGCGTCCTGACCTGCCGCCAGGCCTTGGGGGTTGGCAGGTGGTGGACTCTACCCCTCAGGAGACCAGTGATGGTAGAACAGACAGACAGAGAGACAAATGGAGACCAATAAGCAGGAGGATGTATGATTAATATGTCTCTGTGTTTGTTTTAAAGGACATTACCGCTGTGGTCCAGCCTCCGTCGCTGCAATCAAGGACGGCCTGCTGTGTCACCAATTTGACCTTGGATTCGTCTTCGCTGAGGTTGGCAAGAACAGGACTGATGCTCCTGGTGTCTGAATTGTACTTTTCTCTTCAACTCTGTAAAATCCCATTGGGACAGACTTTGTCTCCATAGTGATAGCGTGTGCTGATGTGTCCTTCAGGTGAACAGTGACGTGGTCTTCCTGAAGAGGGACAAGTACGGGGTGCTGAGTCCATACAGGGTGGACAAGACTCACGTTGGACAGGCCATTTACACCAAAGCTGTGGGTGGCATGTCATATATTGACATCACAAACACTTACAAGTACCCTGAAGGTAGCACACACGACCTGAACTAATAAAACAAACACAGTAAAAAAAAAAAAAAAAAACAGATTAGAGGCCTAACAGCCCTGGACTGATCTGTGTTTGCAGGGAGTGAGGCTGACAACAGGATAATGGCTCTGGCAGAGGAATATGGCTGTGAGAGGGATCACTCTGAACTCCCCGATGGCCAGCTGTCTGTTGACATCACTGCTGAACAGGTAACACATCTGTTTGCACATCTTTTTATCATCCACTAGCTGATCCATTCACATCTGTTGTGCATGTCAGTTCTCTGTGCATTTATAATAATAATAATAATAATAATAATAATAATAATAATAATTAATAATAATAATGTTATTATTGAAGACAAATGCACAGAAAGATGTATAGAACAGCGACAAGACAAGAACATCTACAAAACACGTGTGTGTGTTGAGTCTAGAAGGAAGTATATGCATCTAAAGGAGAACTGACTGGGTCCTTTCTGTGTGGAGTCTGCATGTTCTCCCTGTGTCTGCATGGGTTCTCTCTGGGTACTCCAGCTTCCTCCCACTGTCCAAAGACATACTGGTTAGGTTCATTGGTGATTCTAAATCTGCTGTAGGTGTGCATGTGAGTGTGAATGGTTGTCTGTCTCTCTGTGTTAGCCCTGCGATAGACTGGAGACCTGTCCAGGGTGGGGATAGGCTCCTAACCCTAACCCTCCAGCTCAGCGGTTCAGAGTTTGACCTGATGGTGTCAGTGTTGTCTCACTCTTCCAATGCTTGCTTGACACGGGGATAAGAAGGTTTAGTACAGAACAACATTTTCTATAACACTGGAGGATTTCGATGACAACAGGAGTGTCGATGAAGATGAACCGGTGTTTGATGATGATGAAGAGTTCGATTTGTGCCACATGTGTGGAGCTTAAAAATAACTAATGTTCAAAATATGTCCAACTCTGTCCGTCTCCAGTGCCACCTGGGCCATGACGTGAACCTGGTGGTAGCTTTCAACAACCAAGGTGAATACCCCAGAACTGCCAACGCTCACCTGGATGGATCGGTCAGCTTTTACACCGGAGTCACAGCCAGTCATTTCAAAGACCAGGACTTCAGTGTGGAAGTGCCTCCACACCAGAGTGAGCAAACCTGAGAAACCTGTGTATTTGTGCATTTGAGAAATGAGCACTGTCTTACTTACAGTTAGTCTTTGTTTATGTGCTGCAGAAAACAGTGTGACGTTTAAGGTCACAGCTCAGGAGTACATGCCTCACCTGCATTCTCAGCTCAGTCTCACCTTTGTCGTGACTGGAAAGTCAGGCGACCAATCATTGTCCACCATCAAGGTGATCAACCTACTGACCCCAGAGCTCAATGTGATGGTAAAACACACACCCAGAAACACACGTACATAGTGTACATCAAAATAATCCTAAAGAACGTCCATGAAGTTCATATGATTCCTTCCTCTTCTTCCAGGTGAGTGGCCAGCCTCATGTAAGCCAGCAGATGTTTGCGACTGTTACCTTCACGAACCCCTTCACCTTCCCTCTGCACAACGTTTTCTTGTCCATAGAAGGAGCTGGACTCACGAACCTCAGGCATCGCTTCTTCAGGTGGACATGCCTCTGATAACCTGCTGACAGACAGCAGCCTGTTCTGTATGTTTAACACCTCTCTTTGTGTGTTTCAGTGTCATTGAGGCACATGCTTCAGTCTCCTGGCAAGAGATGTTCACCCCTCGGCTGCGAGGCCCCCGACGCCTCATAGCAGTCCTGGACTGCAGGGACCTGTGCCAGGTAAATGCCACAGCCTGTTGTCTAAACTGCCAGGACCAGCTAGTTCAGAGTTTCCTACCACTTTCAAATAAAAAAAAAAATAAAAATAACAAGAAATCCTGTCAATCAAAAGTTGAGTCAAATAAACTTTAGAAAATTAAAATAATTTACAGCTCTTCAAAATTCAGATATGTCGTTCTACCTTTTTTTGCCATCTTTTTAGTTTACCATAACTACTATCTAAACATAAGAACACACATACAATTGTGTACAATTAGCATGCTAATGTGTCTGCTAACACGCGCTTAACATTACACAAATATTAGTCGTATTATATATTACATATATGCTATCTACAACATACAACCCAACACGCTACTATTCAAAAGATATATATTTAACGTGAGTACTGAGATGCTAACTATACTATACTATATATATTATACTATAATGCTAAGATGAACTCACTACTGAACTACTAAACCATCCAGAACACAGAAAAAGAAAAATCCATAGAAAAAAAATCCATAGAAATAGCATGCTTAAGTGTTTGCTAACATATCTAGCATTATTTGACAACATCCCACAGTTGTGGTGTTAGCCTATTCTGTAAAGAGTGCTAAATTATCATTAGCACCTAATAAGCTAATCAAACAAGCACAAATCATAAGGTAACTATGTGATGCATATAAGCATTAGCATGCTAAGATTACAGTAATAAACATGCATGGTAATTGTAGTCATGTCACAAAGATACCATAAAAATTAAAGTAATTAAAGTATCTGTGATCATGTTAGGGGATGTAAAGGGATGTTAGCATGCTAGCTCTTTAAAGAGATTACCATTCAGATCAAAATTGTTTAATTTGCATGTTGCTCAGTTTGTTGTTCTTTTTTTCCAGGTGTATGGCTATGCTGACATCCTTATTTCAGCCTGAAGGCATTGATTGGCAGCACCGTGATCCCACCCCCCATATCTTCCACCAATCAGGACAGCTTCTGGCTTGAGAGGGTGGAGCCAGCAACAAACAACAAGCACAAATTACTTGTTTGAAGATTTTCTTTTCTTTGTTAAATTCATTTAAGTGCAAAATTCCACACTTTTTCATATTTTTTATTTCCGCAGACACAGAGGTTTGTCTTCCATTTTAAAATCAGGCTTTATTTCATATTTGGTAACACTTTAAGTGCAGAATCTTTTTTAAACTTTTAATATACACACAATAAATAAATACAATTATAGAAATACAATTTGTCAATTTATATTAAAAACTAGTTTTGCTACTTTTTTTCATTTTTGACCATGTACATAAAATAAAAAGTCACCAGTTTCTTAGAAACTTGTTTTAAACTTTTAAAATGTTTTAAAGGACCAGTTTACTTCCAACACAGTTTTTAAGAAATCAGAGTTTAAAGTGAGTCAAAGGCGACTCATTTTAAACTGATTTCATTTGCTGAACCATCAACTTTTTGTGAATGAAACAACATTCACCTTAATACCTTAAACTTGAAAAACTGTGTTTTCTTGAAAGTTTTCACAAATAGTCTGATAAACTCTGATGTAGCTTTTCTGACTAAATCAGAAAAGAGTGAGTTTACAGCGCTCATTTGTCAGATCTCTACTCTGATAGAATGAGGTGAGTATTAATGAATTCCTTTTAATCAATAAACACCCCTGATAGTCAGACACCTCATGACTGCATCCTTTACTTCAGCCATTTATTTTTTCTGAATGAAAACCAGATTTTTTTCATTCGCTATAATACCTTGTAATAATAATCTGCTCTATTACCAATGAACAATAAAAGCATATTCAAAACCACTTAATGTGCAACTGTGCCACAAGATCTTTGTCAAAGATTTTTTTTTTCTGTTTTTTAATTGTGGAAATTAATTTTAGATTTTTAATGACAGACTGTTAAAACAATATAAAATAAATTACAACAAAAACTATTTTTAGGGCATTATATCATATGGTTGGACCTAAGAAACCCAAATAAAAAAGTAATCAAGCAAAACCAACGTGACATGCACCGCTCCAACCACGCCATGTTACAGACCAAGAAGAGAGACCCCAGTGTACAGGCCAAATCCATCTACTTTATTGATAGTCACCATTTCCTCTCTCCAAAGCACTCAGTAACTTGGACATCTTGTCTTTGATCAGTCATTATTCTTAATGTTTTTATTTTCTTGCACACTAATTCAGTTTGAAAAACTGTTGAATGGGGAAATGGAAGTTGTTGCACTGCTCCCAACTACTTGAAAGCAATCTAAAGTTCAGTCGAAATACGGTATTAGGCAGGTGGTCATAATGTTATGCCTCACTGGTGTATTTGTGAATATCTGAAACTATATTTTAAACACTTATTGTGAGGACAGATTAGACTCTCTGTAAGTGTGACAGGTTAAAAGACAAGTATGTGTGACAAGTTAAAATTGTGTGTGTATGATCATGTGTATGATAATCAGTAATAAAGTCATGGATCATTATATGATTTAAAACAGTCTACTAAAGTCACAACAGCAATAGAGGCAAACAATGTACGACCAGTAAAAAAAACTGCTGAAAATATTAAGAAAACGCTAAACTTGTATTCTGTTTACTGTGAATTTCTGCGTGTGGCAAATGAAAAAACATGATAATGTTAAGGTTTCTACCATACGACCATTTCTTCCCATTTTCCAGGGGCATAACATATGGGGCCATGTTATTCCCCCGGGTGGCTGTGGCTCAGTATGTAGAACGGGTTGTCCATGAACCGGAGGGTTAGTGATCCCCAGAATGTGCCACATGCCTTGAGCAAGACGCTGAAACCCCAGGCACAGGTGTGTGAATGTGTGTGTACTTGTGTGAGCGAATGGGTAGATGCGTCTGTGACAAGGTCATGAACCATTTACCATGAAGAATGACTCTCTGGAGACCACTGTTAAGGACAAACTGGTAGATAAATGCAAATAAATAAATAAATAAAGACATGAACAATATGAATGAAAAACTTGATGATGGTAAAGTTAGGAACTGTGATGATTGTTGATGGGATCAGAAGCTGATATACAGAAGCTGTTATAGAGACAACCCAGCTGCTGTGGTGAGGTCTATGGGGCCATTATTGTAGCAAAAGTATTTGCAAATGTGTAAAAAAAATCCGTGTGTGTAACTAGATTTGCAAATGTGTAAAAAAAAAATCTGGGGGTAACGCTTTATAATACCATGTGCTTATTAACTCGGAACAGTGCATAATAAGCCGTTAACAATGCATAACTAACAGCTTGTTAACAGTTATTCCCCGTCACTGTTAACAAGCAGCTTGTAAGCAGCTTATAAGCATATTTTTTAAGAGTTTTCAAGCAGCTTGTTAACTGTTAAAAAGCAGCTTGTAAGCGCTAATAAGTTGATTTTAAGTTACTTACAAGCATATTATAAAGAGTTAACAAGCAGATTTGCAGAGCCCGGATCTAAAGCGGGGACTACTTCCTATACCTCAAACATTTATCCCTATATTTCACATGGCTCGTCTCTGAATGTCACTTTCGAAAGTACTGCTCCAACCAGGATTCGAGCCCGGGTCTCCCACATCTGAGTCTCAGCCGCAGTTACCAAGTGAGCTATATTCAGATGAAATAACTGTGACTCTTTCCTGTAATGACCTTGATACTGTGTATTCCATGTGTAGCGCCCTGCTCTAAATTATATGTATTTACAAATATTAAGTATGTTTTGCAATATTGCCTGTTAAATTACTTTTATGGTGAAATAAGCTTGATTTAATACAGAGAAATTAATAAGTGCATTTCATTTGGGGAAGGTACTAAAATGTCCCATGTTCATAGTGGCCTGTGAATGTCTCATGACATTTCTTTTGTTTATTTGAGTAGCCAGGTGTCAGTCTGTTGTTAGGCAATTCGTGCCTGTCGGAGATGAGTGTGAACTAGAAAATTCCCGCGGAAATTTTTGAAGTGCCGAGTGGGCTGTTGCCGGGGTTCTGTATTGAAAAAGCACACCTCAAATAGTAATTTTTAACATGTATATTTACACACATGAGCCACTAATTCTAGCATTAGCCACAAATGTTAGCAATTAGCATGTCTTTACATGCAGTCAAGCATTAGTCGCTAATGTTAGCAATTAGCATGTCTTTACTACCACGAGCGGCTAGCACGCTAGCTACTCATGGCAGTAAAGCATTAACCACAAATGTTAGCAATTAGCATGATGCGCTAGCCACTAATTTTAGCATTGGCTTAGTGTGGTATAGCTTCACAATACCCTCAAATAGTAATTTTTAACATGTATATTTACACACATGAGCCACTAATTCTAGCATTAGCTGCTAATGTTAGCAATTAGCATGATGCGCTAGCCACTAATTTTAGCATTGGCTTAGTGTGGTATAGCTTCACAATACCCACAAAATACATTCTGTACAACAAGTAAAATCAAATGGCTTCAACTGAAATAACGAGCATATCATAATAACTGATCATTAAACATAATCATTTTAATAATAAAAGTCATTGCTGCCATCTTAGTCCAGCTCTTCCGTCTGTCTGGATCAGCTGGTGGAAAACTATACACAGACAAATAGACATGTCAAATGATGTTATGTAATATCCATAATATAACTCTTATGAGTGTTCAACAGCACATTATTTATTTAATTAAAAACATATTATATTAAATTACTCCAATTATATATATACTGTCATTAATGTTGTTACAAGCCATAAACATTTCCTAATTTATGTGGTGGAATAATATTTTTCAGTTCGACACAGATTCACTTTATTTAAAAATATCTTCCCTTTAAATTGTAAAACTTCAACATTATGTTTTAACTTCAGTGCCGGTTTGATGACCGTGATAAGCTCCCGCTAGCCGGCGGCTAACCCCACTGGCCTCCGCGTTAGCTCGCGGCTAACTTCCGTGTTGGGACGCCGCGGCTAACTCCCGCGGGTCTGCAGTTAGCTCGCGGTTAGCTTGCGGCTAGCTTCGCGGTTGAGTCCGCCGCGGTTAGCTCGCGGCTAACATCCGTGTTAGCCGCTGCTAGCTCGCGTCTAACCTCCGTGTTAGCCGCCGCTAGCTCGCTAACATACATGAGCTATGCTGGTTGAGCTATGTTGGGCACAAACACTTAACATATGGATAATTCTAGAAATTCACTTAGCTAATAAGGTGAAGGAAACGGGTCAGGGATGTTGTGTCAGGAGTTTCAGCAAAGCAGCCAGATATAATTTGTGTTTAAAATAAAGGAAAAGGTCAAACATGACTGAGAAGTTGTCATTCAGTCAATGAGAGGAGCTATGGCTAGCAGGCCCAGCAGCTGTGTGAAAGCACCAACTGAGAAGGGAGGGAGAGAGGGAGGGAGGGGGGTTCATGGGGTGTTCTGCCTCCCTACTGTAGTGAATGTAATGCTGTGAGAGTCCCTAATGTTTTGTCAGTCTGTGTCTGTAATGCTATAGTGGGAGGGGAGGTGGGAGGTTGGAATGGGGGGGTCATAATGTCAGGTTCTGCCCCCCTACAGTACTGCAGTAATGGTTTGGGGGGTTTTAATGTTTTGGCAGATCCTGTTATCCACTGAGAACTCTTTTCCCGCCACTTTCTGTGGCGCACGTCCTCTTCTGCTGCGTGTGTGAGCGTGTGTAAGCTCGCTAGGGTCTGGTTGTCATGGCTACCAGGGTCAACTGCCGCTGAAGTCTCCTTCTCCCTCTCACCTCTGCCTGAGTCAGAGGGAAAGTGCACCCTAGGATTTGCCCTCCGAACAAATGCTTATATCTCAAAAAAGTGCTATCGAGAAAACAAACACATCGTGAGCGTCAGCCAAGGGTTTTCTATAATTTAGTGTTGTTGCCACGCGCGTACTGCCAAAATTGTGGCCGTAGTCGTTTTGGAAAGAAAGTATGCGACACGAAAAATCGTCGAGAAATCCCTCTCGATTTCCACATACACACACATGGGGAAAAATTCGAAAGGCTGTCGCCGCACTCCTCGCTCAGAGGAGCCTCCAGTCCAAACCGTACGTCCCTCACAAATCAAACCAACACCATCTTAAAGCCAACAAAAATCCCTACGTTTTTATGTATTTTTTATCTCTGTACCTCAAAAACTGTGGCCACCACGTGAGATTGAACCTTTTTTTTTCAGAATTTCACCGAAACTCTGAAGTTAGAGTGAGCCCATAGAGCCCCATTATAAACGCTGATTTTTAATTTTTTTCCCAAAATTTCACCAAAACGTAAACTGCGACCCTGACCAAACCGTAAAAGGTATCGAAACGCCGTTTTCAGGAAGAGAAAGCTACACTTCCCGTGCCTCGTACAAACTTCCAAGCAAGTTTCTACTACAAAGCATGGCCGAGTAATCGCTCGACAAAGCCAAGCTGGACATTTTGGAATGTTGCCGCTTTTTTCGGGCTTCTCCATTCATTTCAATGAGAAATTTTTCGCGGTTTTTCGCGAATAAATTCGCGAAAAACTCACGAATCCCTTATAAAAATACAAGCACGGGATTCGGGATCGAAACACACGTTTTGATATATCATGTGTTGGGGTCCTCTCGCTGGTTCGGGCCGCATTCTTCGGCGAAAAAGGGCGGAAAATGAATAATAAAACTGCAAAGAAACACGCAGAAGAACAATAGTGCCTCGTGTCATAGGCACTCGGCACTAATTACCTATCGGATTAGGAAGGGGGTGGGACTAAAAAAAAAGAGAGAAGACGAGGTGCGGGCTAATAACGGGGAGAGACCTATGACCCATGGAAAAGTGGTTGTAAGCTATTTTGAAACCGTTAAAAGTTACTGTTACTAAAACCTTAAACCAGATCTGTTTGTGTGTTACCGTTACCAAATTTAAAAACGAAGTAAGCCAAGTTCAGAGCTGTTTCAACCGGGAATTGTACTGAATGTCCACGACGCCATTATCGTTGGTACAGAGCTAGAGTTAGCCTCATTCCCGCTAGCAGGGAGAAGGAGACCGTGTGTGTATGAGGGAGGAATATTTTGCGCCGAGTTTGCTGAGTGAGTATGAGCATTATTTGAACGTGTGACAATATGTAAATGTATGAGAAGGAACAGTGAGTTTATTAGTGTTTTGAATTTATGCTTAGTGTGTCTCCGGGCCTACATGCCTGCCCCTGGTCTGCTGCTGCTGTAGAGAGCGCTCAGGATCCACGTTGTCGCCAGAGAACCTGCTGCTGCACGAGGACGTGTCAGCAGGACTAGTTTTATTCATCTCCTTTCACCTTATTCTTCTGAGCCGAGGGTTCGAGGAAACGGGTTATCCGTGAGTACTGAGAAACACTCTCACAAGGATACATGAGCTCCAACTCAACACGCGCGCCAACGTTATGGTACCATAACTAACTTACAAAACCCCGGGTGAATTTATTTTGTTTATTTCATGGACTCAAAGGGTCAACAGGTCAAGGTAAAGGGTGATTGCCCATGTTTTTTCTTTCTGTACAATAAACGTTCCTTCCTGTTGCAACGTGAATTTGCAGTTACAATGTTTATTTGAATGTGGTGTTATTAGGGCTATAGTGTGTTAAAGGTACATGCATGGGAGTATTAAAGTTCTAAATAACAATATAGCTATACATTAAGCTAACCAGGCCTCTCTGCACTAGTGTTAATTTTGTCACCTATTTTTAATTTAGTCTTAGTCTTGTGCCAAATGTCCTTGTTAGTTTTAGTCATATTTAGTCATTCACATATCTTTTTTTCTTAGTCAAGTTTTAGTCGACTAAAAGTCTCGTCATTTTTAGTCTAGTTTTAGTCAAAAGAAAACTCAATATATCTTAGTCAAGTTTTAGTCAAAACATTTTAGTCTTTTTTTATATAACAAATTATTTCTGAGATTATTTCTGATAACCATTTCAGTCAAATATCGAGCCTCTTCCTTCTACCTAGCATGTCGACGTCGGCACTCACTCTGGCAGAAATCTCTGGTGTTTGCTACTGTCTAGGATGGATACCCGACCCGAGCCCGACGGTACCCGACGGTACCCAACGGGCCGGGCCGGGTTCGGACAGATATTTAGAAAGGATGCTCGGGTTCGGGTCGGGCTCGGTCACATCAGCGCGATAAGGCATTGACCATTTAAAATTTAAAACTGCTTATTATGTAGGTAGCCAATGGGCCTGTTTCACTTGATGCAAAGGTTCGTTTTTGTGATTAAAATAAATGTAAAATATTACCCCAAATCCGTCTTCCTGTGTGTGGAAATGTGTCAAACTAGCCAGGACAACGAAAGACGTGCGTATTAAGCTACATGTGTGCGCCTGTGTTTTAACGGCGCTTTTTGCCCCGTGTGCGCTGATGCGCTCATCTGTTGACATTTCCGAACGCCTTCCTACAGTTGCTTAATAAAAGGGCTTTTATTAAGTATGAGAAAAAAATTAGATTTTAACTGTGTCGGGCTGGGGTCGGGCTCGGACATAAATATCTTAATGCCTGTCGGGCTCGGGTCGGGTTCGGTTACTGCTCTGTCGGACGCGGGCCGGGCTCGGACAGAAAAATGCGGCCCGATCCGCACTCTGCTGTCTATCTATGGGTGTTCTTGCTCCATGTAGTTTCATGTTGCAGCCACAGGCTGGCAGCAACAGCACAAACTCATTCGGAATATTTTGAAGGCCTAACAGTTGAATATTCTATCTCACGATGAAAAAGTAGAGACAATTGTAGACGAAACTGAAGAGAGATTTTATCTTAGTTTTTATTTTATGCAAAAATTTAAGGCTCGTCTTTTTTCGTCAACAATAATGGATGTTAATTTAGTCTTGGTCAGCGTTTTTGGACAATGGTGCAGTCTCATCATCGTCTCGTCTTAGTCATGGAAAAAAAGGTCGTTGACGAACATATTTAGTCTCGTCTTGTCTGACGAAATTAACACTACTCTGCACCCTAGGCAGAGTTATATGCTCTAGTTAAGGTAGATACATTAAAAGGTTAATATTTTTGTAGACTCCCTCCAATTCAGCTCCCATGCAAAAGGTGTCATCAGGTATAAGGGGTTTTACCAGGACCATTCTGTAATAAATTAGAGTTGGTTGGGAGGGCTACACATGTAATATAGTTAACTAACGGCAAGGGTGATGAACCCTATGCAGCGATTGATATTTGAAAGTGACTTTCAGAGACGAGCCATGTGAAATATCTGGATAAATGTTTGAGGTAGTGAAAGTATAGGAAGTAGTCCCCGCTTTAGATCCGGGCTCTGCAAATCTGCTTGTTAAGCGTTAAAAAGCAGCTTGTAAGCACTTATAAGCTGCTTTTAAGTTACTTACAAGTTGCTTTTTAACGCTTAACAAGCTGCTTGTTAACTCTTTATAATATGCTTGTAAGTAACTTAAAATCAACTTATTAGCGCTTACAAGCTGCTTTTTAACAGTTAACAAGCTGCTTGTAAACTCTTAAAAAATATGCTTATAAGCTGCTTACAAGCTTCTTGTTAACAGTGACGGGGAATAACTGTTAACAAGCTGTTAGTTATGCATTGTTAACGGCTTATTATGCACTGTTCCGAGTTAATAAGCACATGGTATTGTAAAGCGTTACCAAAAAATCTGTGTGTCTGTAACAAGTTTTGCAAATATGTAAAAAAAAATCCGTGTGTGTAACCAGATTTGCAAATGTATATAAAAAATCCGCAAATGCGTACATTGATCTGTATGCGTAGACAGATCTGTAAATATGTGATCTGGCCTCTCCATTGGATGTGTTCTTACACGTGACTTTTGCTACACTTCTGCCGCGGCAGATCCGCAAATGCGTGTGGAGATTTGTCTGTGTGCCTCCGTAGCTATACAGCTACATACCACCAGTGGGCGCTACGCTAGCACCCAATGATATTAGCTACCGGCTACCTGGGCTGGCTGGTACCACAGACTGTATGGCTGGGACGAACAGTGGTCCCGATCCCGATGCAATGGAGGCTGGATGGCGTGTTGTAACTACATAACAGGGCTCTCGAATGAGACACACACATTTCAATAAGTTCACACGCTCACACGCCACGCTGAGAAGTGCCTCCAGCCTCCATTGCATCGGGATCGGGACCACTGTTCGTCCCAGCCATACAGTCTGTGGTACCAGCCAGCCCAGGTAGCCGGTAGCTAATATCATTGGGTGCTAGCGTAGCGCCCACTGGTGGTATGTAGCTGTATAGCTACGGAGGCACACAGACAAATCTCCACAGCATTAGCAAATCTCCACACGCATTTGCGGATCTGCTGCGGCAGAAGTGTAGCAAAAGTCACGTGTAAGAACACATCCAATGGAGAGGCCAGATCACATATTTACAGATCTGTCTACGCATACAGATCAATGTACGCATTTGCGGATTTTTTTTACACATTTGCAAAACTTGTTACAGACACACAGATTTTTTTTTACACATTTGCAAATCTAGTTACAAACAGATTTTTTTTTACACATTTGCAAATCTGGTTACACACACGGATTTTTTTTACACATTTGCAAATACTTTTGCTACAACAATGGCCCCATAGAGGTCTGTGTTAAAGCTGAGTCCTAAACAGCAGCCAAACACAGGCCCAGATATCCCAAAAAAGCAGGATTCAGAGTCAGAGTGAGGATTTCAAACTGCAGCTGATGGAATGACTGAAGGAAGAAGGCAAGTGGGACCAGTCGTTTGTGATTTAGAGCCAGTATAGACTGTATGTAGCTTTGAAAGAATAATTGTTCCTTATCAAATTACACTTTGTTTAAGAATCATCAACTATTTTACTATTATGTAATTACACAAAATATATTTTTTTTGTTTACATATCTGATGATCATGAGATACTCCTCCTCAGGTGGATCCTTAATTAGCCTGTGTTCCCCGCGTTCCTTTTTCGGGGAACCCTATGTTCTTACAAAGGCCTTTGTCCCACCAAAACTCTCCCTCTTGCCTTTGTGCTCTGTGGGAGAGGTGAGCAGTTTTCCTCTTTCCATTTTCTTTTGTGTTTTATTGGGCCTTATTTCATGGGTTAATACAAATATATGTATCCGTCCACATTTTAGGGACTTGCTTGAGAGAGGTCAAGCGGATCATTTATTGGTTTTGTTTCATTTTTGTCATCAGGTATGTTTCCACGTTGAATATTTTTTATGCTAGCACTCTTGCCTTTGTGCTCGGTCGTCAGATAATGAAGATGCTTAAAGGAGCATATGGTCTCCTCCCTCTTTCTCAAAAATAAAAACACAATGCAGAAGAATTACACCGGTTACACTGAGATTGAACACAGAATGTATAAAGGGTAGGGGAGTAACGGTACACACAAGTCACGGTTCGGTACATACCTCGTGTGGGGGTCATGGTTCGGTACAACGGGAAAAAAAGCAACAAAAACTGACACATGTACAAGATTAGCTTTTTTCATTTATTTTGAACAAATTGAAACTTCCTGTTATAAAAGTAAAAAATAAAAGTAAAAAAAAATGAATAAAACATAAAACAAATATTTAAAATAAGAAAATATTAGAAAATAAATAATGAGTGTGTCTTATGTGCGTTAGTATGTTTGATGTGTTTCCAGCGAAACTTCCACTTGATTTGCCATCGTTATGGTACAATCGTGAACAGTTTTTGCTGACAGAGGCATGTCTTTTATTCGTTTGATTATCTTGTCTTTATCCGAAAAAAGTCGTCAAAAAGTTCATTGGCCACATCAAGCATGAATGTTTTGGCATACTCGCCATTGGTGAATGGCTTTCTGTTCCTCACTATTGCCAAGTAACCAGCAAAGCTAGCCAAATTCCAGTCACCTTTTCTGCTCCATACAAGGAGTTGCTGCTGACTAGCTTGCACTCTGCACAGTAGCTCTTGGCATGCCTTCTTCCTGCTGCCCCCCGCTGGATATTTCGATGCAAATTGCCGCTATATATTTGACCATTTCATCAATGAAATTGTATCATTGCAGAACCTGCTCTCTCCACAAAGGCGAATTCTTCTGTCCATTTGTTCTGAAATGTAAGGTACTCCTCATCGTCTTCTTCGTGAAAAGGGTTTGCTCTGTATAAATTAGCTAGCTGACTATTTAATTAAAAGGAGGGAAGTTTACTTCTTGACCTCACAACGACCTGTGTAGGCTACCGCATTATCTAATAAAAATAGAGTTTTGGTGTCGGACCCTCCTGTACCCTGAAGGACAGCTGGGATTGGCTGCAGCCACCTGCAACCCTGAACAGGAGCGGTAGAAAATAAACGGATAGATTAAAATGCATGAGAATGTTTTATATTTTGAAAGTTATTTTTAACACTGTGGTTTCTGTAATTTTTTACTTTAAAATACTGCGGTCAAGTGAGCCGTTGTTCGCAGAAAGCGAGTCAAGTCAGCTAAGTCACTATTTTTCTTCACAATTATACAGTAAAATCACTTGAAATGTTGTAGATCGTTCCACAATTTGGAAGCAGCAACAGAGAAAGCTCTGTCCCCTCTGAGCTTCCGTTTAGACTTCGGTACCTCTAGGAGGAGCTGATCAGCTGACCTGAGACATCGAGCAGAAGTGAAAGGATGGAGAAGCTCAGAGAGGTAAGGTGGAGCGAGACCATTTAAAGATTACTGTTATTATATATTGTGGCGTACTCCGATGCCACTGTGGGTTCTACAGTAGATAATCAGCCAGAGAGTGATGACGTTTAAGTTCCTTTATTTCAGAACACAACACATCCACAAATCATACGCTGTCGTTCCTGGCGTATACAGGCTTCGATGCTGCAGACAGCCGAGTATGGGTCTCTGCATCGTGTCTCCTTCCAGGTCCAACACGCTACTGTGTTTAAAAGGAGAGAGTGATTAGTCCAACAGGATGCAGGTGTGCCAATCACTCTCACCTGGTGCTGCTCTCATGAGCCCCCTCCACACCTCTCTCCCGCAGCTGATGCACCACGCATATATATATATATATATATATATAATCATATATATACAATCAACATGGCGGCAACGAGAACTTCTCACTTTTGGAGCGAAGAGAGATACTTAAATTCTTTACATTGTGTCTATCTATATCTATATTTTATTTATATTTATTTTTTGTGGGCATTTTGGGTAATTGAACAGACTTTACTTATGAAAGACAAAGGACTTTAAAATTGTTACTTGAAATGTTAGAGGTTACAAAATATAAGTAAGAACAACAGTTTTTTCCCCATTTGGCTACCCTAGATTTCACTGTTTGTCTACTCTGGTGGAGTGTGGGTGGAGTACATTCAAGTGGGTTGGGCCTTTTATGTTGGAATAATACAGAAATAGAGATTATAAGTAGATATTCTTTTGTTCACAGGAGAGTTCTGGTGGTTGATGTAAACTGGAGAAGTATACAACTGAGAATCATTAATATATATGCAAATACAGACCCTGCAACCTGCAGGGAGCTTCTGAAATCCCTGGATACTTGTTTTATTACAAACAGACCGGTTTCTGAGGCAGGTGATTTTAACACAGTGCCACATTCACATTCACACATGCATTCGTGTGGTTCATCAAATAATCCATGACGCTGCTCCCCCTTCATTGAAAAAGTACATGCGACCCTGTTCTGAGCTGAGAATGAGGGCTCTTAGATCTGTGTCAAGAAGGGACTGCATTGTTCCACAAAGAAGCTCTGCTTTTGCTCAATCTGTCTTTTCCTTTAAGGCCAGCAAAGAATGGAATAGGCTCCCTAGTGACATTAAAAACAATACAGATTATAACAACTTCTCCTGTCTTCTTCTGGACAGTCAATGCTGTCAGCACTGATTACCATTAGGTGGCGCTGTCTTGGATTGCTGTCTGCTGTACATACATAACGACCTCCTCCTGGCAGCAGACTCTGGACTCCTATCTATTCTCATTCTCCTTTACCTGACCGCAGCTTTGACACTGTCTCCCACTCCATCCTTCTCCATAGACTGGCATCCATTGGACTATCTGGCACACCTCTGGACTGGTTCCACTCATATCTCACTGGCCGAACTCAATTAATTCAAATAAAACTTTTGCATCCCAGCCATCTCCCATCTCCTCTGGTGTACCACAAGGTTCTGTCCTCGGTCAGTCCTCTTCATCATGTACCTCCTCCCCCTTGGTCACATATTCCATAAATACAATATTCAATTTCACTGCTATGCGGACGACACCCAGCTCTACCTTCCCTCCTGCTCGTATGACCACCATGGGGTCTGGAAGCCTTCAGCCGTTCCGCTAGCCTGACGTAGCCATACTCAATTCTAGTCAGAATGTGAGTCTGATACCGCTCCATTGGGGTGTGATTATGGGGCGTGTTTCAACCGAACCAGGAAAAAAAATGCCTCTGCACTCAATTGGATAGACCTATAACCAATCAGAGCAACGCAGTGTGTGACGTATGTTAAGCGACGCATAGTTGTCAACAGAGCTGCACGCACGCTGGAAGAAGTAGAAGAAGATGAGTCTAAACGATTTTTGCCGGTGTTGTAAGAAGAATTTAAAGATACACGGAGTACTTTGCAACACGGCCATCATTTTTGAGAAAAATACTAAAGGTGAATGCGTATACGAACAAGTTCTCAATTTAGGATTACATCTCAAAAAAACAGCAAACAAATCGTGTCGCATTTGTCGGTCCTGTCAGTCCTTAATAACAAGGTTGGGACGCGACTTGCCCGTGTTTAAAAAATGGACAGAGGACGAAGGAGACCAGGCTGAAGAAGCGTGTTCATCTGAGGTATCAGAGAAAAGATTCCGGGAGCCTACTCCCTCCAAGACGCCCAGGGCTCTGAAGAAGTTCTGCCCCAATCCGTCAACTGTAACCGGTACAAAATCGCGAAGAAGCATTACAGAGGTAAGCTTGTTGTTGATAAATTTGTACTTCTTATAATATTACTATGAGAATAACCTCGATTGCCAAGTTTTTCATGAGTGAATAGTGAGTTGTGTTTATTGTCCAATGTGATAAACACACGTGCATTCCCACACTCCTCATTTCAGTGTAGTTTACCTATGATTAAATCATGTAGTCATATTTGCCGATATGGTAGCCTAGTGTGTATTCTGGAAGCCAGCCCGAATTTGAGTGTAGTGAGAGCAAATGTTACCAGGATAAACTTGCACCTGATGATGTCAATTTTTGTAATATGTAAGAACATCCTTTAATGTAATGGACTAGCATGTTACCCAACCCCCATCTCTGTGCACTGCACCTCTGTGGGGTTTGGGCAGTGTTCTACTGACCTTGCTCTGACCTGCTCTGCAATGCCTTGTTTAGTGGTCAAAAGTGTGTCCCAACACCCACAGAGGTGCAGAGCACAGAAGTGGGGGTTGGGCAGTGTTCCACTGACATTGCTCTGACCTGCTCTGTAATTGCATCTGGGGTCACCATATTTAACAGTCTGTATATTCCAATGTATTGTCAATGCACATTATACTTATTAGGCTATACTGTAATTCTTCACACTGATGCATTATGTTATATTTCAGGTTGTCACCCATTACCCATCACAGACTGTTGCCATGGTATGTCCTCCAGAAGATGCCGCAATAGTGAACAGCATCAATAAGAAAAAATGGGCAACAGCTGTAAAGTTAATGTTGAAGCATAAACACCTAGTTGAGGAAATAAAGGTGCACATCCTGGAGCTAATAAGAAACGAATGCAAACATATCTGTAATCCAAACAACGGTTTCATCCTGTGGAAGTCATCTCCGGATGATCTGAAAGCCTTTTCATTTACCAGCTTAGAGGCAGACCTAAAATGTTTTTCACCATTCCTTTTCTCAATTCTCACAACTGCCACCAACCACTCTCAAACTGCAACTTGTGCAGCAGCTTCCATTGCTTTGAGAGGAAGAGAAGCACGCCTGTCAGCCTTTGCATACTACCTATGTAGTATTCTACATTATGGTGGGGCGAAAAAAGCCGTGTTTGAAAGGCTGAGCAAAATGGCCATAACAACAACTCACAAAAATTCTGTAGAGAAGCAGAAGGAGTTGGCACTCCTATGTGGTGTGTCTCTAAAAATGTTAAAGGTCCAGAATGAAGTTTTCCTGAACTCTGAAGCGGAAGGAAACATCGATGTTGGTCAGAGAGTGGACACCAGCGAAGACCAAAGCACAAGTGATCCGAAGGGGCCACCTAACACAGTCCGTAAAAGCATGGAAGAGCTTAATTTGTCAGGTGAGAAAACCGATATAGAAACACAACAAGCACATCAAATGCTGCGTCATCTTGAATGTTATTTGTCTATCTATTCATCAACACTACTATTACTACTACTAATAATGATAATAATAACAATAACATAATAATAATATTTTTTTTCTTTTCCAGCAGACGTAATGGCTCAAAGCATAAATGACTCCGAAATAGCTACACTACCTTTCAACAGATTAAGTGACTCTGAAGCAGCAGAGCTGGTCTTGAGTTCCTCGGCTTCTCCGATCACCCACCCCACTCCTCCACCAACATATTCCATAATATTCGACAATCTGGACTTTTTCATGCGTGCACATCATCAGTCCACCCTCCACAGCAATAAATCCATACACTGGATTCATCATATTGCAGTCCAAGATAGAATCGCAACATATCACCTTAGCAATGACAGACCGGACTCTGACATCCTTCAGTACGACCTTTGCAACTCACTCCCCGGACCAGAAATCCAGGACCATATGCGACGTGAGTTCATCGTTCTTGGAAGCCGTATCCTTACCCAGTACCTGGCTGTTTTTAAACCCTTCAACAAATTAGTGGTTCACCACATGCCACATCAATATACAGAGGAAATGGCTAGGTGCTCCACTGATGTAAGTAATGAATTAAATTTTCAAAAAATAACTAAATACACATAATTTCAACTCAAACATTACTGCAATGTCATCTATTTTTTTATTCTCAAAGTACCCTCTGGGACTGCTCTTCAAAGACGAAAACAAAACGTCAGATTTGGCGGACACACTTCGCCACCTTCAGAAAGAGTAAGAATATAATCTGTCTCCACTGTCACTCTTTGGCAGGATGGTCCTACAAAGGAAGACCGACTGGAAGGTCTCATCTTTAAGTTTGAGGACTGGCACGCCATCAGAAACCTCTTTGAAGTGAGTAACTATAGAATAATGTTGATTAGTAACAAAATGAAATTATCACACCACTACTTTAGATGATTTTTAGATAGATTACTTGAAGGGGTTGTGTGAAGTTATGTTTATTCTTTGTTAATCACAAGTCTTCAATGTTGTTTAAGATCTATCATCAGATTTTCTATGATGGTGCATCCTCAAAAGACCATGGCACACTTGCCAACATGACGAAGTTGAGGTACGTCTGCTATCTGCAATACCATGAATACATACAATGTACAATTATTACTGTTGTTTGAATCGTCCACTTTGTCATCACATTATGCTTGTCTTTACAGTCTAAACAATATTGTTGTTAACTACAATGATTATAAAGACTTTGTGTTGACCATGCTTTCCACAGTTGTTTCACTGAAATGCAGTTCAGATGTCTGGATATTTCATGAATTGGGTTGTTATGGGATGAGGAACACAGTGCTGCTATCATGAACGCAGCTCTGCTGTTCTCCGTATGGTATGTTTTCAACTTAATGCATGTTTTCACTAACTGTGTGTGGGCATTTGTGGCTTTGTCAAGATAGTTGATGGTTAGTTGGTTAGTTTCAGCAGTGCTAAAGAGCACACCGGACACACAATACTCTTACTGTCCCTGTGCGAAAGACTGTTTTTAACACATTAGCAAGTGTGCATACAGGCGTGTGCGTTTGCGTGTGTGTGTGTGTGCGAGCGAGGTAGTGGTAGCGTACAGGTTAAGGACCTGTTAGGCATGCAAAGAAGTTGTGGGTTCAAAGCCCTTATTCATTACCCTTGTCATATAATTGACATAATATATGACTGGATGAAAGCGTCTGCTACATTAATAAATGTAAATGTCTGTGAGAGATGGACAGAATAACACTGACAAAACTATGTCAACCATTTGCTAAAATATATATTTCTGTTACATAGGTGCAGCAATGCAAAACAAGGTCCCCATGCAGCTTACAATGCCTATAAGGAATTTGTGCATAAGGACACAACTGCACTTTTCCTAGCTGCTGCGATAGAGCATTTCGGGTTGCAGGATGTCACAGGTAAATTGGCACTTGGCATCACATTCATAGTTGAGAACTAGCATGTATTACATCAATACATGTATGTATATGTTACTACTGTAAAAGTTAATTGTCAAAATTGTAATTCACTTTGATAAAAGTTAGTACACAATATTATAACCATGACTTAAATCTCTGCATTTACACTACTGGTGGTTAGAAGTTAAACATTTTATTCTGTGTGCTAACAGAAATTCCAGATGGGTTTGTCCCAGTACATACTCATACAGAGGAGCTGGCTGCATGAGAAGGTCGGAGAGGTTGTGGACACCTTTGTCATGATGGCGGGCGTGACAGAAGCTGCAACTCAGAGGCAGGCTTCGACACAGCAGAGTCAGCAGTTTCCATGTCGTGCAGACGGGTGTGGCAAGGTCTATGTATATGCCAAGGCAAGGGAAACACATGAAAAGAAGAAGCATGGTCTTGTGGCTACATCAGACTCTTCTTCAGAAAATGTGAGTCCGACGATCCAAGACCACCAGAAACAACACACCGAAGCCAGACTGGGCTTTGGCTTCTTCCTGCTAGATATGCAGGATGCAGTGAGGGAAGGTGATGGTGAGAGGCTGATGAGACTGTATAAAGTTGCCCTGCTTTTTTACAAAGCGTATGGGCACAGCCAGTATGCATACAGCTCCTTCCTTCTGACACTACAGGTAAATGTCGCACTGTCGCCACGCATGGCACACAGTGTGATCTGGAACCGATTTTGGAACGGGAGAGGGGGAAAGGGGAAAAACGTTCCACTTGACCTCCACCTGGAACACCTTAACAATTTTCTAAAATCGTTTATGAGAGGCTTGGGACCAAACATGACAGAAATGTCTGCAGCCAGAGTCAGCAAATCCATCGGCATACTCAAGGAGCTAATGGACACAACTGACACGGAGCTGGAGCTGACAAGCCCAACTGGCATTCATCGTGTGGCCCGTGAACAGGAGGACGTTTTAACACTTGTCAACATTTTCAGGGAAACTCAACTGTTCAAAGATCACCCGGGCAGACAGTATCATGCATTCCCGAATTTCAAAAGAAACTTGTTGGCAAAGCTGAACTACAGGGAGTTATGCATGTGGATGAAGGCCAAAATAATGGACTGGAGAAATGTCCATATATAAATATTTAAGTAAATATAAAATGGTGATGGTAATTTGTAAATATTGTTTTCATAAATGACAGTGTAAATAATGTTAATTTTATTCAAAAGTATTAATGTAACAGATGTAAAAAAAAAAAAAAAAGGCTTTTACACAACAACAGGACCCTGAAGCTAAAAGTTTGAGCCTGAATTTGAAGCTAGTCTGAGATCTTCAACATTGACAAGCCTGATTCCAAGCTACTTGGTGATGATTGTATCTCAACATCCTCATCCTCGTCATCAAAGTAACCAGTGTAGTCCATGTCAACCTGAATACGGTCATCCTGAACAACTCTGTCATCAAACAAATTAGTTTGACTCTGTTCGATGTCATCAAAAACCTCATGCATAATTCTTAGTGTTCCTTTTGCATGTTCCCGTTTGAATATAGGGAGATAATGGATAATGAAGTCCAGGTCAAATATCTGTGTGCACTTTTCTAAAACCGCATCATTGAGTTCATCTCCAAAACCAGTGCAGGCTGTGTCGACTGTGTAAAGTCGTATGTTTGTATGGTCCTGAAGTAAACTACTCCTGTAAGTTTGTAACAGTTCCCTGATCAAAAGTTTGTCCTCAGGTGTGACCATTCTGTGTTTGTCGGGTGATGAAACCTCCCCTTGAAAGTGTTCATATTTGGGGATTGGCTCCCCACAACCTTTAGTTTCACAAGAACAAACAGAATGGCAGTGAGTGCAGCACAGATGTCCTGGATCTAAAGATGTGGTGTGTTCCTCGAAATGGCAGTACAAAGCTTTCCGCAGACAACTAGTGACTCCAGTCTCAATTACAGTCTTAACTGCTGGGTCAAGCTTTGTATGCTGTTTGACAGCATAAACAATCGCATGTGCCTGCAACCCACCTCTGCCTGCCCTCCCGACCTGCTGAACCATGGCTTCCACGTCATCTGGTAACCCATACATCACAATGTGTGATACGTTGGGAAAATTTAGGCCCATCCCAAGAGCTGTTGTTGCCACGACAACTCGGCAGCTACCCTGTCCACTCAGAGATGACAGCACTCTGTTCTTATTCTGAGCGAGTGTCTGGCTGTGGAACATGCCTAGAAGCAGGTTTTCAGTCTTTTTCTCAGGGTCTCGGTCAACCCAGGAATCTTCACCGAGTTCTCCCTTCAAATGGCAGAACACTCTGACAACTGCCTTCACGGTTTTGCAGTAGATAATTACTAGCAACATGGAGATACCCTTTTCTTTAACATCCCTCACAATCCAGTGTAGGCAGTCCAGTGTATGGGCAGGTACTTCAATCAGACCCAGTCTGATGTTTGTTCTGTTTGGGCTCAGAGCCAAAATGATTGGATTGTCCATCTCAAGCTGTTTCATAACCCTGGCTCTGGATTCCCGATCAGCAGAAGCAGTCAATGCCAGCACAGGTGTACCTGGAATATATAGCAGTACAATAAGTAACAGTAACATAAGACATGATGAGTAGTATCATTTATAAATTTTTAATGACTGTACTGACATCTAGAAAGAATACATCACTTATAAGTGGTACAGTGACTACCAGTATGGGTATGGTGTGTGAGTACATACAAAGCAACATCCCAATGAATGGTCAATTTGCATCTGAATGGGCAACCAGTTCCTATGGCCACTTGGCCAGTGCGAATGGAATGGAAAAAACAGTTTTGGGGGAGAGTGGTAAGTAAAACTGTTTAGAAGTGGACTGGTCCTACAACTACGTTCCTGTAACTATGCAACTGATTTCAATTAAAGTCGTGAACTACACAAAGTGTAGAAAACATCGAAGACTGAACATGCAGGAAGTCTATTGTTTTATACATACTTACCAGCTTTAACTGGGGATCTAAGCTCTCCCAACTTGGCGAAGCTCTCGCGAAATGGCGTCTGCCCTTTCGCAGCCTGACCCCTGATAGAAATAAAAGAGTAGCCTACATTAGAATGTTTGAACTGCTGGTTATTTCGCTACAATGACACTAACCTTATGATTGTACTGTACGGAAGTCTGAGTTAGTGAACGTACATCGACACCTACTATGTTTACAACTTTTGATTCATACCTCGACATTGGCAAGCTGGCAATGACTAAGTCATACAGTCAGACTATCTCTTACCATTTGTAAGTTAGATGAACTTCATCCACGACGATACCCATTACGTTGGCTTGAAAAACATCGGAGCCTAGCATGTCCCTCCACTTCTTGTTCAGCAGCCAGGATTCCGGTCTTCTGAAAAGAAGCTGGCAACGACCGCTGGTTATATCCACCTCGTCGTGCACACCGAGTTGCATCGCCGTGATACCCATTTCAGTTGCTTCTTTCACTTGGTCCTCCATGAGTGCGACCAAAGGAGAAACAACAATGACCACTGGGTTTGCATTGTGTCCCATCTTCTTAGCGACCATCGGAGCCAGCTGATAAATTAAACTTTTGCCGAATCCCGTAGGAAGGATGGCAAAAACATCTCTCCGATTTACAAATGCCTTGATCGCATTTATCTGCTCCTCTTTTAAAATTAATGCGCTGTCGGTATCTTTTAGAACAGACTCTATGGCAGAATCTACACAACTTAGTTCTCCAGTGGCAGCCATCTTTGTTGTAAACAAATTCAACCCAAGTGCTCTTTGGTGACGTGGTTGATAACGTTACTGTTGATCATCTGTCCATCATCGTATAAAGCCCGCCCTGAGAATCTGATTGGTATGAACAGCTCCTGTTCGAGCATAACTGCGCCGCAACGGAGCAACACCAGACCGAACTTCCAGACCTCAAATGTTGTGGGCGGGACTAAGTTCGGCTGGCACCCAGGCTACCGTTCCGCCCCCCGCCTCTGGAATTCCCTTCCACCCAACATCCGTAACATTGACACATGGGCTATTTTCAAATCCCATCTCAAAACCCACCTTTTCCTGCAAGACTACCCTCCCTGACTGTCACTCTCTCCAGATTTCTATTTATTTACTTTTTTAAACCAAATCTTTTATCTTTTCATCCTATCTTTTAGTGTCTTATACTTGTAGTTTGTTAAATGCTTTTGATGTCTGTTTTTTAATTGTATTTTAACCCTCAAGGGGGCTTAACTATTTTACTCCTTAAAAGGTCCTTGCGCCAAAACGTGGCTCCTTCCCAAAAACTGCTATAAAAATAGTATATATTCATATTTTTTTCTACTTTAAACACGTCAGTCTTTTAGAACTACTTCAGCCTGAAGTATACATATCAAATATTAATCATATTTTTTTGTTTTTTAACCCTTTAAATGCCAGTATGTTTACATAACTCTGCTGGTTTTTATCCAGAAAAACAAAAAAACTAAAATAATTTCCATAAAATACATTTCAATAACTAATGGCTAACTATTATTTTTAGGCCCTGAGATGGGTCAATGATTGGCAGCAATACTGATTTTCATGCATTGTTTTTTTTTTTTGCAGTGTCAGATTTTTAAAAACCCAGCCTTATTAGTTCCTAGTGACAAAACGTGGCTCCTTCCCAAAAACTGCTATAAAAATAGTATATATTCATATTTTTTTCTACTTTAAACACATCAGTCTTTTAGAACTACTTCAGCCTGAAATATACATATCAAATATTAATCATAGTTTTTTGTTTTTTAACCCTTTAAATGCCAGTATATTTACATAACTCTGCTGGTTTTTATCCAGAAAAACAAAAAAACTAAAATAATTTCCATAAAATACATTTCAATAACTAATGGCTAACTATTATTTTTAGGCCCTGAGATGGGTCAATGATTGGCAGCAATACTGATTTTCATGCATTGTTTTTTTTTTTTGCAGTGTCAGATTTTTAAAAACCCAGCCTTATTAGTTCCTAGTGACAAAACGTGGCTCCTTCCCAAAAACTGCAATAAAAATAGTATATATTCATATTTTTTTCTACTTTAAACACATCAGTCTTTTAGAACTACTTCAGCCTGAAATATACATATCAAATATTAATCATATTTTTTTGTTTTTTAACCCTTTAAATGCCAGTATGTTTACATAACTCTGCTGGTTTTTATCCAGAAAAACAAAAAAACTAAAATAATTTCCATAAAATACATTTCAATAACTAATGGCTAACTATTATTTTTAGGCCCTGAGATGGGTCAATGATTGGCAGCAATACTGATTTTCATGCATTGTTATTTTTTTGCAGTGTCAGATTAATAATCTTAGCCTATATTGATATTTGATGATTTCTACTAGGCCATCTCCTATGACAAGTATCCTCCCCCTCCCAAATGCTTATTACTCTGTTGTGTTCTAAAAAATACACGATCAGTTTGAACCAGAAAACATTTTAGAAAGCTGAACATGAGATGAACATGAAATATGTGAGTGTGAGAGTCCAGCTCAAGTGGAGCAGAGGCTGCAGATGGTCAGACTGTGGTCCTTGCAGGTGAACATCCCACATTTGCAGCAGGTGCTGCCAACTCTTCTTTTTCTGTCCATGCAAAAATCGCACAGCCTCCTGCCCTTAGGTTGCCTAATGAGGGAGGAGGGGCCTGCAGCAGCACTCTGTACATCTGCGACGATTGCTGCAGCGGCTGAGCAGCGGGGAAGGCGCCCTCTATTCTGGATGTGTGGGGTCACCAGCGCTTCTCCCACCTCTTGAATGAAGAGCCTCCTCCTGTATGCCTTCTGCTGCTCCCAGGATGGCTCGATTGACGTCCACAGGACGAACGCGTTGTACAGCGAGACGTCAATCAGATTGTGGAAGAGAGCTAGTGGCCACCGATTTGTCCGTCTCCTGCAGGAGTAGGTGCTAACAACCTAACAAAAAACCAACAAACACAATTTGAATAAATAATCAAATTATTCTTTCTCATGATAGGCTACACATTATTTCTTTTATATGAAAATGCTTAGACAAGAACATAAGAGTAAGAATGAATAGATGTGTGCTAACTGATGCGTAATGGCACATACCTTATCAAGGTTGTCGACACCTCCTTTGCACCTGTTGTAATCGTGGATTACGGTGGGCTTTCTCTTATTGTCGTCACCGATGCCTGGATCTCGGTGTTTTGTGCTCAGGAGCAGCACATTCTTGCCCCGCCTGGGGATGTAAGACACCAGGGCGTGGTTTTTGCCAAATGCGAATACGGAGGAGAAGACGGCTCTCGCTTTTGCCTGGAGCAGATGAGGGGGAAGCTCAGGCTTGTTACGGCGAATTGTGCCAACCAAGGCCAGTTTCCTCCGGAGCAGCTCCTCTGACAGTGCGAAGGAGGTGAAAAAATTGTCACACGTGATGACATTTCCCTGGAGCCCCTCCGTCATCTCCAGGACCACCCTCTTCCCCTGGTTGACTTCTGCGGGACTTCCAGCTTCTTTGCCGGTGTACACCTGCAGTCTCCAGGCGTAGGACGTTTGGACGTCGCAGGTTGCCCAAATCTTTAGCCTATATTTTGCTGGCTTTTTAGGCATGTACTGCCTAAAACAGCATCTGCCCTTGAAGGGGACGAGCTGTTCGTCCACACAGATGTCTCTGTCTGGGTTGAAAAGCATTGGTAAACGGTGCGTCCACATGTCCCACACCCTGCGGAAGGCAGCCAGCTTGTCATTGCGGCGGCGTCGGGGTCGGGACAGCTTGTCGTCAAACCGCAGTGCTCGGCTGATGTGGTGAAATCTTTTGTGGGACATGGTGGCCCGGGAAATGGTCCGTCCCCATTTTTCATTCCACAGACTGAGGGTTGATTCATCCTTTGACCGGTAAACACCGGCCAAAATGAGCAGCCCCAGGTACGCCTGCAGCTCCTCCGTGTCCAGGTCTTGCCAGCCTGTGATTGCGCGTCTCCCGTGCAGGTTGGTCAAGGCCAGGATATGCTGCAGGATGTCATGGGTCATCAGGAGCGAAAAGCTGGACACCGGGTCCCTGATGCGTGCCGCAGCATACTGGGTAGGTCCCGGGACCAGACCTCTGGCTGCTGGGATGTAGCGCAGCGTCTTGTTATTAGTGGGAGACCACACTAGCTTGCCATTTTTTGAGGTCCATCCCTCTGCTTGATCCACTTCCCCTTCTCCTTCAGATGAATCTTCAGCTGAAGATGAGCTGGACTCCAGCTGATCTGTCTCTACCTCTGAAGCCTCCTCCGTGTCGGCCTCAGAGTCTGAGTCTGAGTCGGACTCGGAGGATGAGGACCCATCCTTGCAGTCAGACTGCATAATTATGTCCAGAGCGTCCTGTGTACTGTACTTTCTTGCCATCTCCAAAATGACTATTCCCGCACTTCTGCTCATATTTATAACCACGGCTGCAATGCACCTGCACAAACAACCTGAATGAGAGCCTAAACAAAGTTCAATTTTGTTTTGGTTCTCACTAATCATTATTTTTATTATTGAATTAGTTTATAGCGCAGAGAGTGACCTTCAAAGAGAAAATACTTTTGAAGTTGGACACACACACGCACTTTTTTTTTTTTACATGCACACACCATTATCCAACATCAAAAGCACACACACTTCCTTCGCAGAAAACAGTAAAAAGTGTGAAACTTTGCTGCATGCTTTGAATGGGTAAAAGTGGCACCACCTGGTAGACAAATATAAAAATTACAAAATGAAAGCCAGTGGTCCAAAATGAAATCTTAACATAAAGGAATGCATTAATTTATGTTAGGATAAACGTGGGATCAAAAAAAGTGGTTTTAATGGGTTTCAATGGGGCACGTTTTGGCGCTAGGAACTATTATGGATGGGTTTTTGATAGCATAGCCATTTTAGGCTTAATTAAAGTACTGAGATGACAATTCTAAAAAAAATTAAAATGAATATCTTCTGGAAAATTTGAGCTATATTCATTCAACACAGCCAAAATGGCTTAAAAAATAAACAACAGAGTGGCACGAAATGTCCCCAGGATGCCTTAAGGGTTAAACCCTGTTTTACTTGTACGGTGACCTTGGGTGTTTTGAAAGGCTCCTATAAATAAAATGTATTATTATTACATACTGTGACTGTGTAAATAGTCTTTCTTGTCATGAGTGTTTTATGCATATTCTAGGGCTGTTACTGCTTGTTATGCACTACACTTTATTGCTGCTTAGAATAACTCTAAATTACCATTGCTGGTATTTATTCCTTTGTAATTTTGATTTACCATTGTTGGTATTTAAAAGCTAATGTAAGACCTTCAAAATGGTCCGCTCTTTACACTTGCTATATGAGTATTGCACTTTAGACATTGGCACATTATAGGAGAACAACAAGTGCACTTAGGTCCAATCTCATTTTTATCTTTTTTAAATGAAACATATTAATCATAATATAAGTATACTCATACTCAACGGGTAGATTGCTGACCAGTGTTTTTTTATTTCATACTTATCATCATATGTGTGGCATGTATGTATGACATTTTTACTATGTGGCACTGTCTTGTATGTATATGCTGTGTAATATTGAGTGC
This sequence comes from Chelon labrosus, assembly GCF_963514085.1. Lineage (NCBI taxonomy): Eukaryota > Metazoa > Chordata > Actinopteri > Mugiliformes > Mugilidae > Chelon > Chelon labrosus. The sequence continues at coordinate 24,209,626 of NC_140351.1, read as the reverse complement.
TGGTGCTTGTACTCATTGTTAAGCTCTAGGCTGAGTGTGTACATAAGGTTATCTTGCAAGCATTTTAGTTTTTATGTATCTAATTTATGTTTTATGTAGGACTACAGATGTAAATTAGCTCCTGCTAAATCTGATGCGCCCATCTTTTTCGTTTTTTCTTTAAAAGGATTAATGTAAGCGCATGCTGACCTTAAACAGAATAAAATAAATAAATATTTCCTTGGATAAAGGCTGTAACAAAAATTAATTTGGTAGACTTGGAGATTGGTTAACATAAAAGATTCGGGTTTTTCCTGGGAGAATAGAAGTGGAACTAAGAGCAGAATTGATTATATTTTTATTGAACAGGGTACCAAAGTTTCCTCTGTTCAGACATTTCCAGTTTGTTGTTCAGACCAGTTTTCTTTTAGTGTCAATAGAACTACACACACCAAGATACGGGAAAGGTTACTGGAAAAAGAACAATGAAATACTGCAAGAAAAATAATTTAAGGATTTTTATTTCTTTTTTAACAGATGTGTGGAATCAAACAGTTGGTATTCTTCTGTCATAGAGTGATGAGATGACACCAAACAAAGAATAACACATGATTACTGTAAAAAGTGATCTCAGCATAAATATAAGTTGTTTTGTGAAATACAAAGGGAGATTTAAGACTTATTTATTCAAAATAATCCAACTGGAAAGGAGGTGGATAGAGGCACATTAAGTGTTGCTGAAGAGGCAACGGGAGATCTGTGAACAGAGAGCTTGGAATTTTATGTTCATATTACAGAAGGAAAAATACAAAGACGAGAGATGTTCTGCCTTTTTTCCCCCAAAAAAAGCCTGAGCACAAAGGAAAAAGCAGATAATACAGGGGTTGAAAAAAGAATTTAGAAGTGTGTGAGAATAGGGAAGAAATAGTGGAGATGGCGAGACTACGTTATTATTATTAAATTATTTAATGTTGAAGATATTGATACTGACAAAGGAAATTATTTTTTAGGATGCTTGGATAAAACTGTACCAATGTAAACAAAAACCAAACTAAAGGAGGGATTGAGGCTGGAAGAGCTATATAGGGCTTTAAAGCCATTAATTCATCTTCTGTAGCTGCTTGTTCCTGTGAAGGGTCGTGGGGGGTGGAGCCTATCACGTAGGCTGGAGCCTATCACCGGGAGAACATGCACACGGAGGGGCCCAGTTGGCCCATGTATTTGAACCTGGGACCTTCTTGCTGTGAGACATCAGTGCTAACCACCTCGCCACTCCACTGTGCCGCCCCGCTTTAAAGCCAATGAAAGACAAAAAAGTTCCATTTATAGATGGACTAACAAAATAATTTCATGTTACCTTTCATTTAATTGGTGAACATTTGTTAGAGGTATATAATGACATTGTTTGTGGGAAAATGAATAAGAGTATGCGTGGGGGAGTAATATCCTTATAAAAAGGATGATCCGATGATGTTGTTAACTAATTATCGACCTTTAACAATGTTAGGGGTAGACTACAAGATATTGACTAAACTCATAACAAACCACCTAGCCTCTGTAATGCCATTTATTGTTGGTACAGGTCAAACTAGCGGTGTGGCAGGAAGGAGGATTACATGGACTATTCAGTTGCATAGAGACTTACTGGCATATATAGAGGACGGAAACCTGGCAGCTATATGTATCAGTTAGATCAACAACAAAAAGCATTTGACAGAGTTAAACATTAATTGATGAGAGTTTTGTTTCGTTATGAGTTTGTTTCAAACTTTGTCAATTTGATAAAGATTTTATATAACGACACAAACAGTAGAATTTATGTGAACAGTAATATTAGTGAAGAAATACAGCAAAAGAGGGGCCTCCGTCAGGGTTGTCCTCTGTCTGCTCTGCTGTATGTTTGTGTGGGATCTTGGGGCATGGGGATATCCATGTGCTGATACTCCAGGAAATCCTCACTCACCTTGTCCTGTTCCTGTGGCCCATGGAAAGGAAGTAGTTCCTGAAATCTAAAAAGAGCACCATGAGTAAAGAACTGATTAAGGATTTGTTTTGTGACCATGATCAAAATTAAACTTAACAAAGTATTCAATATGTTGAAATCCTGGAAAATGTGTAACCCTTGCCTGTCTACAAAGTATAGGGCATCTTCCACCCCACACTCACCCCTCTGCTGCACGTCAACCAATTTAGCATGCTTCAGAAGGGTCTCCTCCAGGGTGAGTTTGTTGATACTGTACTCCACAGCCCTGACCAGAAACGCCAGTGCTGCCTGCTGGAATAGCTGCACCTCCTGAGGTGGGACATCTCCAGCCTCAAGGAGCCTGTTGAGGGTAGCTCTGGTTGTGAAGCCGACATTTAGCTTTTCTCCTACCAGACAAAGAACAGAAAGAGATAAAGCAAATTAAGTACAGGTAGTTTAAACAATATCTCAGAATCAAAATCACTTTTTATTCAGCAAATGCATCATGTAGACACACAGGAATTTGACTTAGCAATCAGCACTTTAACTCAAAACTAGACAGACAGACAAACAGTAAGTGCACATAGATTCAGCAAGATATGCACGATAAGTGCAAGTGGTTGAAGGTATTCCTCTATGTAAGCATGCTATTTTACCCATAGACGTGAGTAAAGCTCAAAATCCTTATAATATTTTTATTTCCATTCATTGGGAACACTGCACATTATATTTTACATCAAAACATGAAGAAAAAAGTATCAATATTTTAATTACTTTACAGAAAATGAAGGAAAAAATGATATTGGGCTGTTCAAAAAAATAGCAGTGTCTGCATTTTTCATTACAAACTCCAATATTTACTCAATAAACTGAAAAAAAATGTTAAGATTTAGCATTCCTGTGAATCACTAAACTAATATTTAGTTGTATAACCACTGTTTTTGAGAACTGCTTCACATCTGTGCTGCATGGAGTCGACCAACTTCTGGCACCTGTAAACAGGTATTCCACAGTTCCTCTGCATTTCTTGGTTTTGCCTCAGAAACAGCATTTTTGATGTCACCCCACAAGTTTTCTATTGGATTAAGGTCCGGGGATTGGGCTGGCCACTCCATAACCTTAATTTTGTTGATCTGGAACCAAGATGCTGCTCGCTTACTGGTGTGTTTGGGGTCGTTGTCTTGTTGAAACACCCATTTCAAGGGCATTTCCTCTTCAGCATAAGGCAGCATGACCTCTTCAAGTATTTTGATATAAGCAAATTGATCCATGATCCCTGGTATGCGATAAATAGGCCCGACACCATAGTAAGAGAAACAGCCCCATATCATGATGCTTGCAGCACCATGCTTCACGGTCTTCAGAGTGTACTGTGGCTTGAATTCAGTGTTTGGGGGTCGTCTGACAAACTGTCTGCGGCCCTTGGACCCAAAAAGAACAATCTTACTTTCATCAGTCCACAAAATGTTTCTCCATTTCTCTTTAGGCCAGTCGATATGTTCTTTGGCAAATTGAATCCTCTTCAGCACATGTCTTTTTTTTAACAGTGGGACTTTGCGGGGGCTTCTTGCCGATAGATTAGCCTCACACAAGCGTCTTCTAATTGTCACAGTACTCACAGGTAACTTCAGACCGTCTCTGATCTCCCTGGAGCTGATCATTGGCTGAGTCTTTGCCATTCTGGCTATTGTTCGATCCATTCGAATGGTAGTCTTGCGTTTTCTTCCACGTCTCTCTGGTTTGGCTTTCCATTTTAAAGCATTGGAGATCATTTTAGCTGACTAGCCTATCATTTTCTGCACTTCTTTATATGTTTTCCCCTCTCCAATCAACATTTTAATTAAAGCACGCTGTTCTTCTGAACAATGTCTGGCACGACCCATCTTTCTCAGGTTTTCAGAGAGAATTGCATGTACAACATGTGCTGGCTTCATCCTTAAATAAGGGCCACATGAATGACACCTGTTTCTTCACATAATGAATGATCTCACTGATTGAACTCCACACTGCTATTATTTTGAACACGCCCCTTTCACTTAATTATTCAATTACACAGACTCAGGAGCATTCATATCATGAATGTTGAGTGTGTTGGTTTCTCTGACTCTACTACACCTACTGGTAAATTATTTGCCATGTAATAATATGATTTATACCAAAAACACTGATTGATCTGCTTAGTCATGTTTGACTGCTATTATTTTGAACACAACTGTACATTTTATGCCTTTTCCATCACATCAGAGATATCACCCCACTCATAATAACAATCTCCCTGAAGAGTATATTTGAGGTTAATGAGCATACAGGTTTATCTCCTTATGTGAGACTTTAAATTATTACCTGGTAGTTGGTTTAGTGGGTCCTTGTAGAGGATGTCATGGACTTGTCGGCCCTGTAGTGCTAACAGCTTCATGAACCTCGCACATTTTCATGATGAACTTTGTCATCTGCAAATTCGTAGTTCATAAAAGATTTCCATGTATTACTTGAAAAAGGACATATCAGCCAATGAAAAATAAGGAGAAATACTTGGCAGCAGGATAGCCCAGCCCTTGCATTTTACCTCTCCATGGAGCTGGAAGATGGAAGACCTTTCTCTCTGGAGGAGGAGGTTCAGTGTGGAGAACATTGGAAGTGTTGCTTGAAAGAAGAGGGTCTGGTGTAATGCACCTGTACTACTGTCAATGAAATTAACAACATACTTAAAGACTTAAAATAGCTGGTAAGTGGCCCAAACTGCTGCAGAATTCGCGTAATACACCTCTCCAGGCTTTGCCATCGCACTGAAATGTGCAGCAGCATTTTCATGTACTTGCTCCCATGGAAGTCACAAAATTCTGGAAAATATATATAACATCAATTGCATACAAATTAAAAATGTCAGAATTTTGTTGTATAACAGTAGAGCTGGTTGAATCAAAAACCTGCCAGGTAACCTTTATGGTTGGTGCTTCCCTTAAACCAGTACCCAGCATCCACAGTCAGATCCTCTGGATCAAATCCGGATATCTGCAATACATGAATTCAAAGATTTATTGCAACGCTATACAGCAAACTGTTTTACTTGGCATTGGGCTTAACAGATTTGTAAAATAAAGTGTACATGTTTGAACTTACTTCCAAAAATTTCTGCCCTGCATGTTCGGCAGTGTTGTGGATAATACGACAGGGGCATCCATGTATGTAAATGCTGCCATTTCCCTCAGCATTCTGGCTGCAATTGAATTTTTGGCACCTGTATTTACAGGAGCATTGTCAATAGAGAGACCTACACAGTTTCTCCAAGGGATGTTACTTTCCTGCAAGGTGTCATTGATTTTTTTATAAATCACTTCAGCAGTGCCACAGCTCTGTCCACTGGTGGTGGGTTGGGGGGGGGGGGGGGGGGGGGGTTAGGGTTGCACATATCGAGGAATCTGTGCACAACTTTGTTGGTGTCAAATATTGTCACTGTGAGGGGATTCATCTTCTCTAGACCTGTAACAATAAGGCGCATAATTAAACCTACATGTTGTTCAAAAATTGTATGAGTGTGCATGTAGAAATAGATACAAACATACAAATTACTGGTAGTTGTTAAACTCATACCTGTATCATTTGAGCCATCTGTAACAAGTGTGAAGGGATTCTCTATCATCTTCATCACCAGTTCCTTTTTGAAGTGTGGTGCCACTGCTTCATTTATGATGCACATTGTTTTGGTGCTTGCGCTCTCAAAGCTCTGAGCCGTGGGGGAGTCTCTAAAACATTCCTTGTACAACAGGCCCGGCGGCATGGGCGGCATTGGGGGGCCGTGCCCATCCACAGACTCTATTGAGTGATTTATCATCCTCTCGCATTCAATTGCACCTCTCCTTAGCAGCTAAAGAACCACACAAACAGCACAGCACCAGGAATCCGACTTTAGCTTTTTAAAAATGATATACTATCAAAGTCAAAATCTAAACTCTAAAGCTGCCAAACTCTGGTTGAGTTGACATTGAATGATCCTGGGGCATCTACAGTACAGGGTGACGTTGGCGAGGTTAACCCCATAGGTATTGAAATTTGGTACTGTTGGGATCTGAACCTGGGGGTGAGCTATGGAAGCTCACCATGCATAACCAAGTTAACCACATGTCTTGGAAACAAAGGGAAGCACCAGAACTCCCACAATCCTCCAGGTGTGAAACTGACCAAGCAGTTCACTGGCTGACAGTGGCATGTGACCTCTGAGGTCATCAGGTCATATAAAATGCGCTGTTTTGCCAGTGTCCTCTCTCTTATTCTCTTATCCTCCTACCCTCTACAACTCCACACCTTCACGTGGAGACCCCCAGCCGCTCGGCTGCAGCTGGGTGCCAGGCCTGTTCTCCTTACAGCAGCGAAGCGAGATCCTGCTGAGGAATCTACACCAGGTCTTTTAGCCAACAAACAGAAGGTTTGCAGGCTAAAATCCCAAACAACAGGAGCCACACGGCTAGTTAGCACCGAGCTGCTAACAAGCCACTTCAAAGGACTTCAAGGAGCGGCCAGTTTCCCTCCAACGTCTGCCATCAGGAAAACACAGCAAGGACTACAACTTTTCCCAGTTTGGCCTTCCATCAAGAACTGCCAGCTAAAGGAGCAACACACCAGAAATTGACTTTTCCACCAAATCTGGTAGTATGACCTGGGCCTAGTTAAGCTAAGCAAAGCATAGAACTTAAACTTTGATTTGATGTGATATTTGTTTTATTGAGTGTTTAGTATAGTGATTTGATGTTAGTTTAGATTATGCAACACATAGACTCAGGGTCTCTTGCATGCTAAACTAACCATCCTTTCTCTAACCTGGCACCTCTTATCACATTCCACCAAGGCATTTGGCCAGCACACGGCACATGAGTGTCCCCACTCAGCAGCCATCTTGTTTCCTTTGTGTTCAAGACCTCAAGGCCCCAGCGGCCATCTTGGCACGCCCACAACCGGCGGCCATCTTGACACGCCCACAACCGGTGGCCATCTTGGAACGCCCACAACCGGCGGCCATCTTGGCACACCCACAACCAGCGGCCATTTTGGCTCACACACACACACACACACACACACACATCTGTATTGAGTACACTGTAGTTAGCTTGTATGTTTAATTTTATTCTTGTTAATAAATGTCTTTTAAACATACCTGTCTGTTTAATGTTGCACAAGAGTGAATATTGCCAACCTCTACACTGCCAAGAACTTCAAATTCCTTCAACTGTAACTAGTTGTTAACGTGGTAATTTTGGTTATAGTTATTAAGTAAATTATTAATCCGAACTCCAAATTGACAATTTAGTATAATTTATGAGACTGTTTTGATTAATTGGCTATCTTTTCCCTTCCTAGAAGGGTGGTGCCCCGAGGTGATCTATTAATTCAGATCCAATTATTTAATAACAAATAATTATTTTTGATAATTATTAATTATTCATGATAGCCAAACCCCAATACTGAGTGCCTTAGTACCCAGGCCCAACAGTACTGAACGACAAGACATTTTTCCATACTCGATGGTATTGAGGCAATTCGGTCGATGCCAAAAAAAGCATTGAACTCGATACCCAGCCCTACATAACTGTGCCTCTCACCTAACGGAAGCACCTAAACGTGATTTTGCGCCTCTCATTAGCTGCAATGAATTGCTGAGCAATTTGCCTCTTATTTAGTTTTTCCAATTTATCTTTGTGGATATGACACACAGCTACACTGTTGAGCCGAGACTGTGTCAATGTGCTTCGGAGCCAGGTTTATAACCTCCGAAGACCACTGAAGCTTCTTTCAGCCTCAGCGGAGGAGGCAGGCACTGTAAGAAGCAACCGCACAAGTATTTCTACTTGTTCAAAGAGACCCCTGACCTCTGGCAACATTCCTTGCAGAATGTCAGCAGCCTCACTGCTTGACTGAAAGTCATACTTGGACTTGAACATTGCTAATTGCACTTGAAGAGAAGGTGTGTACACTTCTGGGTATTGCAGCAAAACATCATCATCTGTCACTCCTGTTAAGAGTACTTTTTCAAGTTTCCTGATCATCAGCAGCCCTTCATTTTCAAAACGTTCTTTTTTCAGCTATGCTCTCTTTGACGCAAATGACAGCAGCAAGCATACCATCAACTGTCTGTGAACGACTCTGAAGAGACTTATTGAGGCACTCCAATTCCTCTGTAACCTCCAAGGCAAGCAACAACAACAACTACATTGCCCTTTTGTAATCTTCCAATGCAATGTACATAAGGAGCCAGAGGTTGATGCTTCTTGATAATTGCCTGTGCTCCTGAATATGTCCCTGCCATGTTAGCAGCACCATCATAGGCTTGCCCTCTCAACCCAGTGATTGACAAATTCAGACGGAGCAGTACATCCATAATAACCTTTGCAAGGTTTTCTCCTGTGGTCACAGGCACTTCATACATGCGAACGAATTCCTCATGAACTATCAAATCATGATCAACGTATCTCACACATACTGCCTCCTGCTCCTTTCCTGACACGTCTTGTGTTCCATCCATTATCACAGAAAACTGCAGTTGCGTAAGTGACCTGATGTTATCTGCAATTTCACAAATTACTGAGTGACTCAATAAATTCAGGATCTCGTTTTGAACTTGGGGACATGTACCATTCAGTAATACACAGGATAAGATGTTATAATCCCTTGTGCCAAAATCCCAGGCAAAACACATTTAGAGGCCCTGTTCAGCTAAGAGACCCTACCAAACCCATGGTTATATAATATGACAATTAACCTATAATCTACATAAACTAAGTAAAAGCTTCTGGCTTATACTTTACTAGGGGCTGGGGCGGAGACACCCAACTAAAACAATAAACACCCAGACACTCGTGCCAGTCGCCACACATGCACACACAAAGTCAGTGAAACCCAGGACCAAATGCTTTGCGACAGTAAAAGCACAATGCTCCTTCAACACCTGGGATGAAATGAAGCCAAGGGAAGTCCTGATACCACTGTCTCTGAAATCTTAAAGTTTTGTCTGCCAGTCTCTGAGACACAATGGTCTTAGGATCTGGCTGATGTGGTTTTAAAGTGGCTACAGAAGGTCCATCCTCTGCTGTATCTCTGTCTGAAGCTTCTCCCTGCCTGTCAGTGCTGCAGCCTGGTCTCTCCTCTGACACATGACCTTCTCCCTGTACTGCCTATTGCAACACAGACAAAAACATTTAGTATAGATAAAACTAGTTCTGAAATAGCAGTGGAAATGCTAATCTTAGAGTCACTCTTACCCTATATACATTTCCTTAGCCAGTTACAATTTCTCATACAATAATATAGATAATAAATGTGCAAAGCAAAAGTTATAAATATAATTAAGAATAGTAGTGGTGACATAGCTGTGGAAATTAATCACAAAGTCAGTTTTATGCTATTGATATTTTTTCTCAGCAAGTTATATTTTTTTCTCACCTGTGACCCTGCATAATCATCCCTGTTGGCCTCTGGTCCACTGTCTCCTCTCTCACCCTGCTCTTTCTATTGTGGCAATAAAGATTTAAAAAAAGTGGAAAGCAACATTTTGAAACAGAATTAGAAATACAGTAGTATTAGAATTTAACCAAAAAATCCCTTTTATGCTATCAATATTTTCTCTCAGCCAGAGACATTATAAGGACTTAAGTTATTTTCTCCTCACCTACTGTGAAGACCCTCCGTGACCATCCCTGCTGCTGGCCTCTGGCCCACTTTCTCCTCCCTCACCCTGCTCTTTCTATTGTATAAAGATCTAAAAAATATGTGCAAAAATGTGCAGAAATTAAGGAGGAGTTGGTTTATAACTAGCTAGCTTAGCTAACTAAATTGACATCTATTTGTCATCTTTTAGCCAAAGTCCTAGGCAATAATATACAATATAGAATGTCTCTGTTTTAGTTAAACATTATCTACATGTAACAGCATTACTCAACTTACACGGTTTGTTTGGAAAAAACTGTCTAAAGTTTTTTGCCTTTTGGCTGGTTTGCTGAACATGTCTGAAGCACAACGTCCCCCTCTGCTGACACACGTCAGCGGCGTTTGTTTGCCACCTTAGCTCCGTGATACTCATGATGCGGCTCGGAAAAACGCGTTTCAACATGTTAAAAATGAATTAAGTGGTTGTATATATGTCTATGGTTGTAGATACAGGAAGTGCGGGGGACATGTCCCCCGTGCACCCCGCGTCCGCTACGCCCATGCGCCAACCAATAGGTGGTTTGCAGATGACGTCACGCGGAACGTCACAACAGCAGATGGGGGGCAAGAAGTGTCTTGCAGGCAGGATACCGGCAGGACAACGGCAGGAAAATGCCCAAATTTTGTGCAGTATATGGCTGTAAAAAACTGGGGATGGCTCGATCCAACTTTTTCATGTCCGATACCGATACCGATACTGCAATTTGGAGTATCTGCTGATACCGATACCTTCTTTTCTCCTCTATTAAGTTGTTTATGATACATATAGTTTGTATAGATTTACTTTGCTTAATATGGACATCTAAAAACACCATGGTCAAACTGTGCAACAAATATTCTGCTCCCCTAAGGGAAGAAATAAAATAGCCCACGATGTGCCTCAAGCCATAAGCTCTTTATTTAAACTTCAAATCAGTGCAAACTGCAAACTTGAATGTTTCTTCTTTTACATGTAACCTCTGGGGTTGAACGGTATGTAAAACACCCATATCAAACTAGATATAGAATGGACTCAGTTCCAATGTTCCATTGAAGACTATAGGACAGGGGTGCCCACACTTCTTTGGCTTGCAAGCTGCTTTTACAATGAACAAGTCAAAGTGATCTACCTATCCTAAGTCATATTAATTGGTACTACAGTGTTAAAAGCTCAATCCATCTTTGTTTTTATTTTTATCAAGAAAAATTGGTGCACTACACCTTTAGAAAAATAGCGCTGTCTCTTTAAGAAAGACGGTAGTCTTGAGTTGTTGTGGTTGAAGTTGTGCGTGGCTGTGGATGTGTGCCGCTGAACTGAGGGCATCTTGCAAATATAAAGTAAAACAAATAAAGATGAACGTTTGTCTTGCTGTTTGTTTTGGAGGTGCAACAGATAATGTTAAGCCAGACTAACATCTAAAACATTTAATTTTTTTCAATGGCACGCCATCTGCCCGCACCGGTCGATCGCGATCAACGTAATGGGCACCCTGCTATAGGACATATAGCTGCTTTAAGTGACTGCTAACTTTAAATAACTGTCACAAACACTTGCGTCCAGTGCTGCTGTCACCCCTTGAGACACTCGCGTTGCACAAGTTGCATTCGGCTGTTTTACATTTCTCTTCGTTGCGTGCAAAGTAACTCCACACAACTGACATGATAAGAGCGCTAGGCTAATTCACTGTCACGAGGTTCTGTTTACACACGCTTGCAGCAGCTGCTCTCTGTTTACGGCATGTCGCGCAAAGTTAAGTGGAGCATTTGGGTATCGGATCGGACGGGCTATAGTTATTTTTTCTGATATCCGATCCTGAAATTTTGACCAATATCGGGCCGATACCGATCCTAAGTATCGGATCGGGCCATCCCTAGTACAAACCGTACAAACCGGCCAAACTGGGGAAAACAAAAAAGTTTTTTTTAGAATTCCCAATGTGGTAACCAACCACATGTACACAACTAACTATGTGTACAACTAACCTATCTTACTCCCTCTCATCCTATTGAGTACTTGAGTAAATGAATTTGAGTCTGTTTTTACACAAGTATCTGTTCTTCCAATTGAGTAAAGAATGTGTGTACTTTTGGCACCTCTGTATATTGTACATGTGTTTTTATATTTGTCTTCTTACAGATAGGTATTAAAAATATTTCATACTTTGTTTAAAAACTGTGTCATAATATCCCAAAATGACCCTCTCTCTCACACACACATTCACACACCTCTCCCACATTTACACCAACTTAAGTTACTTGCAGGCAGAAGGGTAACACTGCTCAGGGCTGCTCCTTGTGCTCCCTTGATGCTGTAGCTACCTCTCCTAGTATGAAAGTTTACTTCAGTGTTCAGCTTGACATCAGTGCTTATGTTATGTTATGTTTCCTATAGAAGTGAAGCTGCATGGTGTTATCTGCGCACCGCAGCCCTTGTTACTGTTCTTGACGCACATGCTTGAAGTTTGAGTTGAATAAATGGACACAGCACTACACTATTGTGTTTTGTGTGTTTTTTAGATTTTGGGATGAACTGCCGCTTTTTTAGTGAGAGAAAAATTATTTCTCAGCACTGTAGGAGTGGTCACAGAGCCATTGTTCAGCATGAAGCAAATAAAATGTAGGTTGAAAAAGTGTGCCCGCCTGAAAAATTGTCATGCCCCTCTTTTAATTTGTTTCTGAAGCCGGGTCTGTTGTACAAGGGGCTGAAATGGTCAGCAACGCCAAATGGAACATTGTGCTGAACCATTGCAACTGCAACCTTCACCTCAGCTCTCCTGGGGCCTCATGTAGGAAGGTTGCGTGCGTACAAAAACATTCCGTACGTACTCGTTCACGGAAAAGTTCAGATGTATCAAGAGTGAAATGTCTGCGAACATGTACGTGCCTACGCCAACGTCATGGCTGGCGTACGCTGGCTTCTACAGATATTGATCCTTTGGAGACACTTAGAGGTGATGCTGGGAAACTGTCATAAATGTGAAAACTATTACTCCGACGACGACCCTGAGCGGAGCCATGCCAGCCGTGTGGGACGGAATTATCCGCATGTCAGCCAGGTATATCAGATTCCCATACAAGCATGCATCTGAACAGGTCAATATTAAAGAGCAATTTGCAGCGAGAGCCGGTTTTCTGAATGTAATCAGAGCCATCGACTGCACACACATTGATATAAAAGCGCCATCACATGATGAATTTGTAAACAGTGTTCCTACACATTTGAAATTTCAAAATTCCATACTTTTTCCATACCCTAATATCCAGACTTCTCTGTAAAAAAAATCTAATAATTTGTGACATTTCAGTAAATAGATTGTTATTATTATTAAAATAAATTATGCAATTAGTCATTTGTTTTCCTTATTCTGAAAATGTATGTCATTATGTCACCAAATAATTTCCAGAAGATTGTAGCTAGGTAATGTAGCGCATACAAATGAATTAAGACCAAACCCAGATAAATTTAGTGCACTGCATTAATTTTAAGTTGCACAAAATAAAAATAATAATAATAAAAAAATATATATATATTAAAATAAAGAACAAGACAAGGCTTTGCCTCACTGGCATCAAATGCTTCAACATAAAACATATTTGTAAATACTGTTTAACAAATGAAATGAGTAAAATAAATAAATAATACATTAAAGGAATGGCTTTTGAGACTTGCATGCAAAAATGTAATAAAATAACAGCAGGTATGACATACTTCAACTCACTTTTTAGATCAAAAACCCACTACAAAGTGCTGTGAGAACCATTGAGGGACCGTGAAAAGGAATGCCAAGTGTTGTCAGGTAAGCTGCCTTGTCATCCCCACAGGTGAACTTTGAGGCAATGTTACTGTAATGCAATGTTAATGTAGCCAAGTCAAAATTTCTTATTATGTTTTGTTTATTTATTTTCCCTAAAATCTTTCTTTTGTGTTGTGAACTTCCCCAAAATTATTTTTTTTCTCCTGTAAAAAAAAAAAAAAAAAAAGAAAGAAAGAAAGAAAAAAAGGTAACTACCTACGGTGATTTTCAATTATATGTCCTTTGTTCCCCCGGGGTGTTGGTTTGGCGTTGCACCACCTAGCGTCATATGGTCATAGAGCTGTGTGTGCTCGGAGCTGGTGAGTCACTTTATGAGGCGCTCTCTCTATCGTCTTAGTTATTTTATTTTATTTTATTTTTTTCGTTCAAAACCATAATATGTTGATATATGCTGAAATGTGACATGCTAATGAACTTATGGTCGAGCCTCCATTGATTGAAATTCGATTTACGAGTTAAACTGAGTTATTCATGCAGTGTTAGCTAACTTAGCCTTATGCTAGCCGAACCGTTTTTTTCTTTTTTTTTTTTCTTCCTGTTTCTCTCTTTTTCATGCTGATGCCGTGAGGTTGTGCTCTGCATGCTATGGCAGTGCAGTAATTGTGTCATTTCATATTTAATGTGACGTTTAATTGTGGTTAGGTGAATTTACATTTTTTTTTTTTGTAGAGTGGTGGAGAGTTGCAGTGTGGCTCGGTGTGCGACGCCTGTTTTTTTTCTTTATTCCAAAGGTATGCTAGTTGTCTAATTCAGTTCATTTTTTGGTATTTTTGCACTATAAAAAATGAGCTAGTGTGGGTAAAATAATTGAATTCTTTTAGCTTGTAGAATATGTGGGAGAGATTTAATGCATTTTCATTGCACTTTGAATCCTGGTTTTACGTATGGACTTTGTTTTACATGGTGCACTGTATCTTCACATTAATTTTAATACAGTATAAACTATGCTGTATATTTTGTGTTATATACAAAGTGATAGAGCTGTGTGTGCTCGGAGCTGAGTGGTGGAGAGTTGCAGTGTGGCTCGGTGTGTGACGCCTGTTTTTTTCTTTATTCCAAAAATTAAATTCCTTTAGATGCTCAATCCCAGTGTGCGTCTCACTACATAACACAACGCAGAAAAACGGCGGCTACATCTAGAAACATAAGGTGGAAATGTTCACTCTTTCCAGCACAGCTGTTGAAGGATCCATGATTCTCAATGCCATCAAGTGCCCAGTACACCGCAGACAGAACCTCTGGCCCACTCACATTCCTCAACGAGCTACTGGATGCAGCTGCATCTGCATCGCTGGATGTTGCTGGAGCTGTGCCACTGAAAAAGATAATCAATTCTGGCTCAATGAGAAAAAATAATCAGCTTCACATTCAGCAATAATGAACATTTAGACACCAGAATGCTTGAATTGTAAAAGATAATACGTGTTATAGGATGATAGAGGGCATGTCAGTGCACTGTAGCCAGCTTACATCATATGATTAATTACTACTATTGATTTATGCATTGTGCAAATAAAGTAAACTTACAGTAAACATGGCTGGTAACTTAAACATGATTAATTCATGATGTAAACATTTGAAATGAACACTGTAAATTACCTAGTCTGTTTACTAAAACAAATTCAACGCAGATAAGCCCAGCAGTTATAGCCTAACGCACTGATGCTCAAGGTACTTAATTTATACTCGTCATATGACGGTGTTGCTCTACAAGTATAGCAGATGTACAAGCTAACAACGCATTGCATCGCGAATGTTGTGAACTTCTGCTATACTTAGCATCAGGGCTTGACGCTTACAAGTTGAAAAATCTAGTAGCACACAATTTTAGGGGCACGATGAAAAGTTACCAAATAATGTGTTTTTCTTTAATAAAGTGATATGAGGTCAACGAGGAGGCATTTATAAACAAAACAATTAAATTCATAGCTTTTTAAGTTTTAGTTATTCTCTAAAGAGTGCAGAGAGAATAATACTGTAACAACTCATGTATTGTCAGTTATTTATTGGTGCAACTGAGACAGTATCAAAACAGCAAGTAAAATTCTCCAAAAAGTGCAGACAATAATACTGTAACAAGTACTGACAACAGACTTAAGCTTTTTTGGTCTGTGCCATAACACAGAACATTCATACAACAGGCAGGGTTCACAGAATGTGCTTGAATTTTAAAGGGGAGGGGAGGGGGTCAGTGTCCTTGAATTTCAAATGTAATTAACCAATTAGTTACAACCCAAATAGTTCTAAATGCAAAATCAAAGTCTGCTCAGTCTCTTTAAACACAAAGGATATCATCCCAGGAGCCACGGGAATGTTTTCTGCCAGTCAGCATTAAACCTGTACTTTTTACGGCTGGGAATGGTAGCGTTATCACCTGCTCCTCCGGTTTCTTCAGTCACGTTAGCTTCTTCATCTGACTCTAACTCTAATTCTTCCTCGTCCTCGTCCGCCATTTCGGCCTCGGTGCCTGGGTCCTTAGCTTCTGGCTCTGTCGCCCTTTTAAAATAATCGCTAATGCGCTTCATAGTTCATATGTTTTGTTTTCGTGTGTTTGGCTTCGCCTTGTTACCATAGATACTCCCTGTTACGTGCCAGACGGGGGCAGTGTGTTTTTCTTGGTTTCTCTCTCTCTCTCCCCCTCCCCTGTGTGTTCAGGTGATTACTGGTGAGGCTGCAAGTGATTCCACCTGGGATGTCTGTCAGAGCCTGCTGATTGGTTGGTTGATCCAACTGCCACCACAGGACCTCCTTCATAAGGCTCCAGCTACAGGCTCCTCATCGTCGACTTCACTTGCACCTGATTTGCTGCTGCATGCCAGTTGTGTGTACTCAGTGTTTCCCACACATAGACGAATCTGTGGCGGTGCGCCACAGATTCAACTCCGACCGCCACAGATTCAACACCGACCAAAAAAAAAATAATAAAAGATTCAACACGGACCGTAACATATTGCGTTTCGTTCTTATTTTTTTACGCTATTTAAAACACGCAGCGTATTCGTTCAGCTGCATTTCCTTTCCCTGCTCTCTCTCTCTGTCACTCACGCGTCTCTCTCTCACACACACACTTGCTTTGGACCCTGCGGCTTATACAACGGACATATGGATTGTTACAGCTAACGGTCACCAGGGGCGCACTATCATGGAAGCGCAAGAGTGAGACAGACAGTTCGCGCAGGTAACGAGAGCAAAACAAACCAAGTGAGTCCAAATGCAGTACGAGAGCTGCTTTTACGTTAAAGGCAATCCATCTGGCTGACTTTTCTGGTATAGTAGGCTGGTTATTTTGATACAGTAAACGGCCGTGTTACTGCACCTTTACTGCTGTGTTGGCTGTTTTCGAAAAAGATGCTGGTTATTTTGTTGAGCAGCGGGTTTCTGCACTTTTGCTGCCGTGTTACAGGCAAGAACTTTTACAAACGAATTAAATTTAGCCATTTAACGTTATTGCCTCGTCAAGCGTTGTAAGCTTTGTTTTTTGTTATACTGCACTACTACGGTACTATGACTGCAGGAAGTGCGCTAGGACCGCACCGTTGTATTATTTGTGCACTGCACGAATGCTGTTTGTAATGTCAAAGATGTGAAAGTTTGATCGATCGATTGATTGAAAGATTTATTGTGTTTCTCAAATGTAAATAAATGGGACGCTTTGCGTTTCCAAAAAGTCATTTCTGTCCCGACAATCCCCTCCGTGGTAGAAGAAACCCTTACGGTAATTAAACATTAAAACACCGGCGGTTTATAGTCGGGTGCGGTTTATATATTGAACAATCTGTATGTTCCCCAAAATTTAGCTGGTGCGGCTTATATTCAGGTGCGCCTTATAGTCCGGAAAATACGGTATATATAGGGTGTTAAAATTAATGTAATAAAGTTTTTTTTTAATTATTAACTTTTAGGAATTAGGAAATCCCTTTAGGAATCCCCCCCCCAAATCGGTCAGACACAGGGCAGTCCCCCCCCCCCGGGGCCAAACCTCCACCTCCAACCCCCCCCCCCCCTCCGGCCGACCACCACACATTGCTTTCAAATCTGTGGGAAACACTGGTACTGCTTGCAGCTTGTTTGAGAACCTCATGGTTCAAAATCTGTCCTTTGCTTGTTGCTCGGCTCGATCGGTCTTTTGTTTTCTCTCCTACCGTGGTATTGAGACGTGTGGACCCTTTCTGTTTGATTTAGTTCAGTTGTGGTGGAAGGTGCGGACCAGAGGTAAGATTGGGGTACCCTTTACACTCCACCACGTAGGATTCCTTTGTTATACACACTAGGATTATTTGTTGGTGCCACCTGTGTAGTTCTGATAACGTTCTTTTACTAGAAAAGATAGTCAGGCCCTTTTTGTTTGTTCTTTTCTATATGGCAGAGTGTTAGCCAGGCCTAGTTTTGTTTTATTGCTTTCATTTATTTGGCACAACCACGTGGTCCAAATCTTCCCCACTGTTTTTGTTTTTGAGGAGATTTTTGTTTAGTCATCTTTTGTATTTCAATAAATATTGTTAAACTTTTGTTACACCTGACTCCAGCATTGGTTGTATTGTGTTTGTCCCTGATTTTCCCCTGGACACACCTAGGGACGTAACACAAGTGGGGGCTCGTCCGGGATCTTTTTCCCTACATCTACAAACCAACCACTGTTGAGTCTGTGTCAGAATGAGTTTCAATTTGCAAGATTTTATTGAAAATCCTGGTCCTGACAAGATTGAGGCTTGTCGTAAAGACGGCTTGGTATGTATTGCTGCACACTATAAAATTCCTGTCCAAAAACATGTTAGAAAACAAGAGGTGAAAAACAGAGTTTTGGAAGGATTGATAGAGCTAGGAATCCTGATAGTGCCTGGAAGCCCTGTCCTGCCTAGGGCAGCTGGTCCATTGGATCCATTTGTTGACGGCCACCTGCCACTAGGGCCTGTTGTGTGTTTTCCCTTGTCTTGTCTTCTCTGTTTCTGCAGGTACCTCAGTGGGCGGGGTTAATCATGAGCAACTGGGAGCACCTGGCCAGTCTCCCAGAGCTTACAAAACCTGGCAGTCATGATCCTCTCTCTCTCTCTCTCTCATCTACCACCTGGACTCCAACATGGGTTTTGGTTGTGTTGGCTTTGGCTTGGTTGTTTTGTTTTAACACTTTTCAACACTACACCTACACTATCATGCACCCATCAACAGACACACTGATCTTCACACACAAATCTCATTCATTCTTATGGGTTTTTCTTTTGGTTTGCTTTAATAAATCAGTTGACCTTTGTATTTTACCGCGTTTCTTTGTCGTTTGTCATGGCTTATGAGCCAGGTCGTGACAAAGTGGGGGCTCGTCTGCTTGTTCATTTGTAATTTGTTCGCGACTTTTATGAATGAAGTGACGTAAATACATTGTTTTTGAGTGTAAAAGTGAAAGCTTTGAGTAGCTGGTTTTACACTTTGTGTCATTGTGGAGATGCGGAAATTTGTAAGGGTTTAGAACATTAAGTGGAGTTCAATGTTAGGTTGAAATTATGTGAGTGTGGTTCAGTGGTCACTGTGTGTTTTGGAGACATTTTCCCCTGTTAGGTATTAGCGGTGTTGCTCCTTTGAGTTTCGCTGGTTTGGTTTTTTTGTAGTGTTGGGGTGAAAGCGGTTAGAGCTTTGTCTCGGGAGCATGGCCGTGGTGATGGGTTTGTTGCCAGCTAATGGTCGCTTTCCCACACCAGCGGTCTTCAGTGCATAAGTACCCACCGCAAGTAACTTCATGAAGACTAGGGTTGAGTTTAGTTAGGTTTTGGTTAGGTAGTTTAGTGGGGATTGTGTGCTCCGTTTGTGGTCTTGATTGGCCTAGTGTTCACTTGGCTCACTCACTTTGTCTTGTTTGAGAGAAGCAACTTTAGTTTTTTTTTTTTTCTCTTGTGTGCACCATGGCTGAATTGTCTGAATTTGTTAATGCTCCAACTGAAGAAGTTTTGGATAGGTGCACAAAAGAACTGTTAAAGATTGCGGACCATTTTGAGATTGAGGTATCGGATAAAAGGTTAAAGGCATTTTGAAGGCTAATTTAATTGAAATGGGTGTGTTAACTGCTGGTGGGGAGCAACCTCCTTCTGCCACTAACGTGTGGGTGGTTTGTCTTCAGCAGGAAGATGACTTCGGTGTTGCGAAGCCTGTTAGCTTCTTTTCGAGGAAGTTTAATTCTTACCAGCTAAACTACTCGACTATTGAGAAAGAAGCGCTAGCCTTGGTGTGGGCTTTGACACATTTTGATGTGTATGTGGGGTCTGGTGTTGTGCCTGTGGTGGTCTACACTGACCACAACCCTTTAATTTTTCTCAATTCTCTGAAGTGTCCGAATCAGAGACTAATCCGTTGGTCGTTGTTGTTACAGTCATACTGGTTAGACATTCGGTACATCAAGGGCTCTGACAACGTTGTGGCAGACGCGTTGTGTAGAGCACCTCATCACTAAACCTTCCGGTGTTTAATTTAGTTGCTGGTGTATGTTTATTTCTTTATGTCCTTGTTTTTTCCCTTTCCTCTCTTAAAGCGCTTCCTTTGGTACCAGGTTGCTGAGAGGAAGGGTTTGACGAGTGCTGGAGGTTATAAGCGCATCAGGTCAGTTGGTATGATTGGAGAAAAAAAAAAAAAGTGTATATACATATAGCCTATTTAGGGCAAACAAATATAGAATATTTTTCTAAATGTTATAGTTGGTTTTTGGGATATTCTGTAATGTCCGCATTATGTATTTTGGTTGGTATCCCAGGATTGGAATCCCTTCTTATGGAGGGGGGTGTGACGGCCACCTGCCACTAGGGCCTGTTGTGTGTTTTCCCTTGTCTTGTCTTCTCTGTTTCTGCAGGTACCTCAGTGGGCGGGGTTAATCATGAGCAACTGGGAGCACCTGGCCAGTCTCCCAGAGCTTACAAAACCTGGCAGTCATGATCCTCTCTCTCTCTCTCTCTCATCTACCACCTGGACTCCAACATGGGTTTTGGTTGTGTTGGCTTTGGCTTGGTTGTTTTGTTTTAACACTTTTCAACACTACACCTACACTATCATGCACCCATCAACAGACACACTGATCTTCACACACAAATCTCATTCATTCTTATGGGTTTTTCTTTTGGTTTGCTTTAATAAATCAGTTGACCTTTGTATTTTACCGCGTTTCTTTGTCGTTTGTCATGGCTTATGAGCCAGGTCGTGACAGAGGCTTCTGCTGTTAAAGGTGATGAGGCCACGCCAGCTACACCTCAAGCAAAGGGGACTGAACGTGAGGCCCTACCTGCAACCTTACCTCGTTTTGAGCCCTTCTCCCCCGAAGTCCAGGGCTCAAGTATGGATGCTAGGCTAAAGGTTCGGCTTGCTCGTCTTCAGCTAGAGGCCCAGGAAAGGGAAAGGACTCACAAGGCAGCGTATGAGCTTCGTTTACAAATTCGCAGGTTGGAAATCGAAGCTGAGAAAGATCTCGTTGCGGCGCCTTGAATTGGAAGCCATGAAAAAATCTTCAACAAAATTATCATATGCCCATGAGGACTCCACACCTTCACAGACGTCCCTTGGTACACAAAGTTTTGATGTCGGTAAGAATATCGCTTTGGTACCAGCATTCCGAGAGTCTGAGGTAGACACATATTTTAGTGCTTTTGAAAGAATTGCTACTGCACTAGGCTGGCCTAAGGATATGTGGTCCATCTTGCTACACTGTAAGCTCGTAGGAAAAGCACAGGAGGTTGTGTCCTCTCTTTCTCTACAAGATAGCTTGCAGTATGACGTACTCAAGGAGTCCATTTTGCGTGCCTATGAGCTTGTGCCAGAGGCCTACAGACAGAAGTTTAGAGGCCACACAAAAGCGGGTGTTCAGACATTTGTTGAGTTTGCACGGGAAAAGAGTGTTCTTTTTGATAAGTGGTGTTCTGCTTGTGAAGTTAAGGGTAGTTTTGAATCACTTCGTCAGTTGATATTGTTGGAAGATTTTAAGAGTGCGTTACCTGAGAAGATGGTAGTGTTCCTAAATGAACAAAAGCTAACATCCCTGTCTAAAGCAGCTGTCTTGGCCGATGAGTTTGTGTTGACTCACAAGAATGTATTTGTATCTTCTCGTCCAGTTAGAGTTCCAGCAGCACGTCCCTCAGGACCTGAAGTAGGTCACCCTACTGTTGAGAAGGCCAAAGGACCACAGTCTCCTTCCCGTGAAAATCGGGAATGTTACTACTGCCATAAGAAAGGTCACATTATTGCCGAGTGTCTTTCCCTGAAACATAAACAGTCATCTACTTCTCAACATCCAAAGGGAGTCGGTTTAATTAAGGTTATGACGCCAACTATCACTGAAGTGTCACAGGAGGAAGACAATGGCCCTGATCCTTGTTTCAAACCGTTTATTTCAAATGGCTTTGTTTCACTTACAGGAAGTCGAGAACATCAGCAGCCAGTAAAGATACTGAGAGATACCGGAGGATCTCAGTCCATAATTAGGGAAGGTATTTTGCCACTGTCATCCAGCTCATCATGTCGGTCAAGTGCAGTCGTTCAGGGGGTTGGAATGAGATTTGTATCTGCCCCTTTGCACAATGTTTATGTACAGTCTCTGCTTGTCAGTGGGTTCTTTAAAGTAGCTGTCCTCCCTGCCCTACCAATTAAAGGTATTGACTTCATTTTAAGTAATGATATAGCTGGAGGTAAAGTAATACCTGTACCTGAGGTACTAGACAGACCCACTTCCAATTCCGAGTCAGAGACCTTCCATCCTGATGTTTTTCCGGCATGTGTGGTTACAAGAGCTCAATCAGCGATCAGCATTGATATTGATTTGTCTGATACTTTTCTGGTTACAGAGCAGTCTGCAGATACAGTGCTTGGGTCGCCAAGTCGGCCTGAGGTACCGTCTCCTGGGAAAATGTCGACTCTCTCTGATGTCAAGGCTGAGAACCTACCAGCTACTAGGAAGGAATTTATTGCAGCGCAGCAAGGTGATGTAACCCTTTCCAAATGTCTCTCTTCTGTCCTTGATCAGAAGGAGGCCAGAAAGAAGAAAATGGCGTACATCTTCGATGATGGTCTCTTAATGCGTTGGTGGGCTAGTGACATCTCGGGGGATGAGTGGAAGGTGACGTATCAAGTCGTTGTACCAACAGCATATCGTTTGCAGGTGCTGTCCTTGGCACATGACCACCCATGGTCAGGACACATGGGGGTCACTAAAACTTATATTAGGGTTCTCAAGCATTTCTTTTGGCCAGGACTGAAATCGGATGTTGTTAATTATTGTCAAACATGCCATGTATGTCAGATTACTGGCAAGCCCAACCAGGTGATTCCTCCTGCTCCCCTGCATCCTATACCTGTCATGGGTGAACCATTTGAAAGGGTAATTCTGGACTGTGTGGGGCCTTTGCCCAAAGCAAAAAGTGGAAACCAGTTTCTTCTGACAATTATGTGTGCTTCCACTAGGTTCCCAGAAGCCATCCCTCTACGAAAAATTACAGCTCCTGTTATCACCAAGGCTTTGGTGAAATTTTTTTCAACATTTGGTTTACCAAAAGTGGTACAAACTGATCAAGGCACTAACTTTAAGTCGAAGGTATTTTGCCAAGCACTTAAAACCTTAGGAATCACCCCAGTGACATCTAGCCCTTACCATCCTGAAAGCCAAGGGGCACTCGAACGATTTCATCAAACTATGAAATCCATGTTGCGCAAATACTGTCATGACTCCCAGAGGGATTGGGATGACAGTGTCCCATTGGTTCTGTTTGCTGCATGTGAAGTTGTGCAGGAGTCACTAGGATTCAGTCCAGCAGAGTTGGTATTTGGACATGAGGTTAGAGGGCCTTTAAAGCTTCTCAAAGAACAGCTTGTCACACCAGAGAAAATGGTCAAAAGCAGTCCAGAGTACGTAGCCAAGCTCAAAAAACGCCTTCAGCTGGCCTGCTCTTTGGCTAGGGATGCCCTGACCTCTGCTCAGGTAAAGATGAAGAAACACTATGACAAGAGAGCAGTTTCTCATGTGTTTCAGCCAGGTGACAAAGTTTTGGTTCTTCTGCCGATACCTGGTTCTACCCTGTCCACTAAGTTTTCGGGTCCTTATGTTGTAGAGAAGAAACTTAGTGAAACGAACTATGTGATCCAAACTCCTGATCGAAGGCGACAGACTAGGGTGTGTCACGTCAACATGTTGAAACCGTATTGGTCCCGAGAAAAGGAACATGGGTTGTCTGTATCACATGATGTAAGTGCTGTGTCACCCATGGCTTCTGTTGCAAAAGTTGTCTCTCCTGTGGATGATGGGTTGGTGATGCGTAATGCTGCACCACAGGGGGCAAGACTGAGTAATACTGAGGTATTGTCCAAGTTGCCCCAATACTTATCATGTCTACCTAACGACCAATACAAAGACATTAAGAGAATGATCTTTGATTTTCCGTGTCTATTTGGTGACATCCCATCGCAGACTACTGTCATGACCCATGATATCGTCCTGACTAGGACTACACCTATTAAGCAGCATGCTTATCGGGTGAATCCTGTTAAAAGACAGCTCATGAAAAAAGAAGTTGAGTATCTGGTGCACAACGGGTTTGCGGTGCCAAGCTCGAGTCCATGGAGTTCACCTTGCCTCCTAGATGCAAAGTCTGACGGAAGTCCAAGATTTTGTACAGACTTCCGCAAGGTCAATTCTGTAACTGTCCCTGATGCTCATCCGTTGCCTCTAATTGACGACTGCATTGATGAAATTGGTCCTGCAACATACATTTCCAAGCTTGATATGCTAAAAGGATATTGGCAAGTTCCATTAACGCCACATGCTTCGGAGATTTCTGCCTTTGTGACCCCTGACAGTTTTTTGCAGTACACAGTCATGCCTTTCGGGATGTGTAATGCTCCTGCAACTTTTCAGAGGCTTGTAAATAAGGTACTAGGGGGTGTGCCGAACTGCAGAGCATATCTGGATGACATAGTGATATACTCTGATAACTGGTCTAGTCACATGTCAACACTGAGAGAAGTTTTTAAACGTCTTGCAGCTGCATCCCTGACTCTCAATCTAGCCAAGTGCGAGTTTGGGAAAGGTACTGTGCTTTATCTTGGTCAGCAGGTTGGTCGAGGACAGGTGCGTCCTGCAGATGCTAAGATCTCAGTGATTTCGGCATTTCCTGTACCAACTACCCGGAGAGAGCTGCGTCGTTTCCTGGGGATGGCTGGATACTATCGCCGGTTCTGCAAAAACTTTTCCTCGGTAGCAACACCACTGACCGCTTTGACTAGTCCTGCTAAGCCTTTCGTTTGGTCTAGTGAGTGCCAAGAATCTTTTCAAAACCTTAAAGGTCTTCTGTGTAGCACTCCTGTTCTGTCTGCCCCAGATTTTTCACTTCCTTTCAAGCTGGAAGTTGATGCCAGTGGAGTTGGGGCTGGAGCTGTCCTTCTGCAAGAGGACAATCAAGGCATTGATCATCCTGTGAGTTATTTTTCCCGCAAGTTCAATGAGCATCAGCTGAAATACTCTACCATTGAAAAGGAAACACTTGCACTGTTGCTTGCCCTGCAACATTTCGAAGTCTACTTGGGATCTAGTGTTAAACCTATTAAGGTTTTCACCGACCATAATCCCCTTGTATTCCTTTCTAGAATGTGTAACCATAACCAACGTCTAATGCGCTGGTGTCTCATTGTTCAAGATTACCATCTGGAAATCTGTCACAAAAAGGGATCTGAAAATGTCCTTGCTGATGCCTTGTCACGTGCTGTGTAGTATTGAGATATGGTTCCAAACATATTGTTTGGACTTGTAAGGGTGGGGGTGTTACGTGCCAGACGGGGGCAGTGTGTTTTTCTTGGTTTCTCTCTCTCTCTCCCCCTCCCCTGTGTGTTCAGGTGATTACTGGTGAGGCTGCAAGTGATTCCACCTGGGATGTCTGTCAGAGCCTGCTGATTGGTTGGTTGATCCAACTGCCACCACAGGACCTCCTTCATAAGGCTCCAGCTACAGGCTCCTCGTCGTCGACTTCACTTGCACCTGATTTGCTGCTGCATGCCAGTTGTGTGTACTGCTTGCAGCTTGTTTGAGAACCTCATGGTTCAAAATCTGTCCTTTGCTTGTTGCTCGGCTCGATCGGTCTTTTGTTTTCTCTCCTACCGTGGTATTGAGACGTGTGGACCCTTTCTGTTTGATTTAGTTCAGTTGTGGTGGAAGGTGCGGACCAGAGGTAAGATTGGGGTACCCTTTACACTCCACCACGTAGGATTCCTTTGTTATACACACTAGGATTATTGGTTGGTGCCACCTGTGTAGTTCTGATAACGTTCTTTTACTAGAAAAGATAGTCAGGCCCTTTTTGTTTGTTCTTTTCTATATGGCAGAGTGTTAGCCAGGCCTAGTTTTGTTTTATTGCTTTCATTTATTTGGCACAACCACGTGGTCCAAATCTTCCCCACTGTTTTTGTTTTTGAGGAGATTTTTGTTTAGTCATCTTTTGTATTTCAATAAATATTGTTAAACTTTTGTTACACCTGACTCCAGCATTGGTTGTATTGTGTTTGTCCCTGATTTTCCCCTGGACACACCTAGGGACGTAACACTCCCTCTGCCTTTAACCGCCTTCCGCAGCACGTCGGCAAGCACGCTCACTATGTGTCAATCACGTTTTTTTTTTTTTTCAGCTGAGGCTGCGTTCAGGTGCACAACCGGCCACAACCTCCAAACGTCAGCAACACATCATTAAACATTTATTGAACGGTAAAATTCGGTAGTTGCACACATGCTACTAATTGCAAATCACAATTCGCACTGAACTATTTTTTACTAGCATTTGCGACGAGGTGCTCGCACTGTCGAGCCCTGCTTAGCATGCAATCGTACAATTGAATACAAATCAGTTCGTTTACTTTAGCTCGTTTGGCTAATGGGGTAGCCTGCCACTCGCCAGCCACTGCAACAGCGGCATCAATACAGCTAACATTCGCTAGTCATTTCAAGGATATACATATTTGCATGTTCTTACCATTCATCAGTTGGTGTGTGGGCAAGTTCATTTGATGTAATCGGACTCTCACGCTGGGTTGAGCCAAAAACGCTGTGACTCTCGGTACTGAGGATATCACATAAAGTCTGCAATTCGCCGCCTTTATCCATCGGGGATCTTTAGCCAACCAGTCTTTATATTTGGGATTTATGAGCCAGTCGTTAGAGAATTTACATTTACCCATTATGAGTTCTGTCAGCGATAATACAAGGCATTTTGTATAGCTCGCTCACGGACAGCATGGACATCACCTTTCTGTTGAAGCAGAACATTGTGGCTCATGGAGGACAGCGTGCCAAAGAGTACATTTTTGCACGCCTCCACTCCAGTGAGTAGCGTCTCCAATTCGCTTTCTGTGAAGTTCTTCTTTTTTCCCGTCTTACTCATATTTATGTTTTAATTTTCTGATCGTGCGGTGAGGGGAATCGCAGGTGCAGGGTGAATTTAAATATAATTTGCATATTTAAGAGGGGCGTGGACAGGGAGGGGTTAGGTACAACATGTGCGCTCAAGTCCATGTTGATTCGGATGTACAAAGGAAATGTGCTTCTAGATCTGAGCAAGTCTTCGTACATGAGGCCCCTCGTCTGCAACAGAAACAATTGATTAAATAACTCATTAACATTAGAAAAGTTTTCATGGTAATACAACCAAAAATATGAAGGAACATGCAATTCATCAAACATTGCCACCAGCCTTTTGGTTTTCCTGTGTTATGTACCTTGGCCTCTTGTACACTCATGCTTCCAACAGAAGTTGCTGGCGTGTAGAACTGTGCAACACTGCTGGCTGAGTTTACAGCCTGTTCTTTGGCTCGATGTCCCTTGCCTTCCACATGCCTGCTTATGTCCCTCACACCTTGATGGGCACAGGAGCTCTCTTGTCTGCAGACTGAGCACCAGTAGAAGGAGCTGGTGGGTCCCATTGTGATGAATGGCCATCGGGTTGACCATTCCTTCTTAAAGGAACACTTATAGGTGGCTGCTCCACTTAGTCCTCTCTTTTTCCCTGTTTCCAGTTGCTTCTCCACTGTCTCCTCTATGGTGTCCTCCACAGTCTCTTCCACTGACTCATCCTCTACTGACACCCCAGCTGTCTCCTCCACTGCCTCATCTACTGCCTCCACTACTGCCTTCTCCACAGTCTCCTGCTCTGACCTGGCCACCTTTTTACGGCGCTGGGGCCTCATGTATGAAGACTTGCGCGGATTTCCTTCTAAAACGTGGCACACGCTCAGATCTAGAAACATTTTTCTTTTGTACATTCCAATCGAGCGTACCCGACCCCTCCCTGTCCACGCCCCTTTTAAATATGCAACTCCATATCCACGCCCCTTTTAAATATGCAAATTATATTTAAATCGACTCTGCACCTGCTTTTTTATCAATGTGTGTGCAGTCGATAGCTCTGATTACATTCAGAAAACCGGCTGTCGCTGCAAATTGCGCTTTAATATTGACCTGTTCAGATGCATTGTATGGGAATCTGATATACCTGGCTGACATGCGGATGATTCCGACCCACACGGCTGGCATGGCTCTGCTCAGGGTCGACCAGCACAGTCATGTTCGGTCGGACTAATAGTTTTCACATTCATGACAGTTTCCCAGCATCACCTCTAAGTGTCGCCAAAGGACCCATGGTGTTGGCGTAGGCACGTACAAGTTGTTGGGTGCAGCAAGTTTGAAGGGAAAAATGAAAGGAAAGGAAAAAAATAAAAATATTCCAAATTATTATGGGTATTGTTATACAATGATTATGGGTAGGTAGGCCTATTATAAAATGGAAAATTGTAAATGTGTGTATCTTAGGATCTAAATGTGATAGAAATGTAAACCAAATATGTATTTCCAAGCTTCTGAGCATGAGGAACTCATTTATGCCATTGACTGGATATGCTGGACTGGAAAGAGCGGCAAAAACAAACCTGCAGCATCAACAATGTGCATGATGCAACAATTTTTTTTCCTTTTAGATTGTTTTCATAGAATATTAAGTAAAGAAATTGACATACATATTGCTATATTGCTGTCACTTCACTGACCTTTTTCAGCATTCTAACAGCATTCTAACATTCATCTTGGTTCTTCATGAACCAAGATAAATGCATGAAATTCTGAGTTCTTAATGTACTTAATACGTCATCAGCTGCCTTATATTTCTGTAATACCACATTTGATTTCAGTGTCGGAAGAGCACTAAATGAACATAGCATAAAAAAATTTGCACACACTGTATTAATAAAACATAAATATTTAACAAATTAGGATATTTTTAGTTATGCATTCCTCTGTGTGCACACTAAAGAAGTGCTTTCAACTTTGATTTGGTTTTAGGAACCTCAGCCACCTGTTTTTTTGTTTGTTTAATGCTATGTTTTTGTATTTCAACTGAATCAACATAAAAAGTACCAAGCACAAGCCCCTTTTTCACTGCTTGTTCAAAGCGGGACTATTGCGCCCTTATTCCGTATCAACGGTACAATTGCTAAATGGGGGGTGGGGGAGGGTCAATGTTGTTCCTCCTCTGTGCTTGCACCAGAACCAACCAAACCAGTATGCTGTGGGTGTCACATCTGTGTAAAAGGTGGAGCTGGCATGTTGCTTTACGTTTACGTAAGATTTACGTTATAAATTCATGAGGTTATTATAAAGATCAGCTCTACCTGTCATTAGAAAAGAGCAGAGCAGCAGAATCACTTGTTAAGTGGCACCTGTGAGTAGTTAGGCTGCTGCTCACACTCTGCCTCATGTCTCTTTGAGCCCAGCATCACCTGTTTTGATTCCACCTCCATCTAAAATCACATACTGAAGTAGCATTCTGCCAATCTTACCTCGTTCAGTGTAAATAAATAAAGGTAGTGTAAAGAGGTGGCTTAGTTGCAGTGTTATTACGTGATCTCTGAGTAAAAAGGACTTTTTTCCCCCAAAAAAATATGTACTGAAAACAGTGAGAGAGAGCAGAGGGGACAGATTAAACTAGTGTCTTAATAACACGACATGATTTGAGATGAATTCTTATCAGATCATTTTCAGACAAAGACAATCAGAAATAGTCTTTGTATGCAAAGTAAAACACTGCCCAGATTTGTCCACAGTTGACTATGCAAACATGAAGAAAAAATCAAAACAGTACTTGGGAAATAATACAAAATACTGTTGTATCCACAATAACATGAAAGCAATCTAGTTGACCAAAAATATAGAACATACAAAGAACATTTTTATTTTAGAAATGTTTCTGATTCTGATATAGTTTGTATTAGTAGCAGTGCTTTCACATGTATGGATACACAGAAGCATCTTTCTCTTGTCCCTCACTGAATTTAAATGGGATTTAAGTGTGTGTTTTGTTTTTTGCTTAAGACATTATTGACATTGCTACTCAGAAATTGGTACTTCACTCCGACTCTCAATGTATAGCTTTTTACCAAAGCATAAAACATACATTTTCAGTATTAGTCTGACTTCATATGTTTATAATTTTCAGTCTTATGATTTTGTGTTAACTTTGTTCCAGCTCCACAAATAGGAGCTTTTAGAGCGACACCCAGTCTTCCTCCTTCCCAAGAGAACCACAGGCGGCTTTGTGGCGGAGTGCCTCTGTCCATGGCAAATGGACACAGAGGACACTAAGGATGCCCTTGCCACAATAAACAGGATCTATGAAAGTCTCCTTAATGGTAATGTACACAAATGTTCATGTCATATTTACACCCAATCCACAGTGAATTCAGGATGAATATAGCAAAGTAAAGTCAATATTTAGTCTTTAACTATGTCCCACAGATTGATTGAATATTTACTCTTATTTATCCCAATATCGGTAAAATGTCTCTCTCAATGGTAGTGACATGTTTTTCCACAGCAAAAGGCATTTTTTCATCATATCCTAGTTAGCATCTTTTACTCTGCACTCTCACAAACTACATCACATGCTTTCTGCATCTCTCCTTTGCCCTCTGGTAGGTTTGCAGCAGTAGTGTATTACTGGTATTGCTATCTGTTGTTTTATCAATATTTAGTCAGACAACATGCATTCATAAACTGAAAGTGAAACTATTCAGCACAACAGTAGTAACAGAGTCACAGCACAAAGTAGCAGAAGTCACATTTTAGTTTTATTAGTAATACGTGTATGTAAGTCAGAAGACTTGGAACGACAAGACAGTGTTGGAGGAACTGGAGTCAACGCGAAAAGCAAAAAATAAGTTGGTTACATCCCTCTGTAACATGACTGTAGTGTGGCAGAAATAGCCAATGGCTGTGTAGCCAAAAAATCTACAGTTTCCCATAAGTTTCAGAACTTTTAAGGATGCTTTCACTCCTGCATGATGGCTCAACAAAGGACAGAATACTGCACTGGTTATATTAGTATTTTCCAGTGTTACAATCTTTGTAGTGCAGAATGCTCTTGATTCTGGTTTGGTGAGCCATGAAAAATGTTACCTGGGAAAATGCACCCCAGATTTGTCTGAACTATATGATATATTTTTGTTTAAAATTATCATAAAATAATAATCATAAAAAATAATAATCATAGCAACCGATGATCGCCTCAGCATCAACATGTGAGTATTGTTGAAAGACATAAAAAACAATCATATTGATCTTTTTTTTAAAAAATAAACAAAAACATGGGCACATTTCCTTATCTCCAAGATGTCCTCCTTCCATGTCATGTTACTGTAACATCAAATAACAGTTACCAGTCAGTTTTGTTATTAGAAGTGTTAGCATTATTTTAAACTTTTTTTCTCATGGCAATATTGAGAAGATGTCTGTTAACAAATCATTACCATCTTTTCATTCATTTCAGAATGCCCCAATCATCAAGGTTCAAGCATTTTCCCCTACAAAAAAAAAATTCTCAGGCAAAGAGTCAGAGAGGTACTACTTCGATTAATCTTCAACTGAATTTTGTTATTTTCTAAAGCACACAAATGCCAACACTTTGCTTACCATCTCCTTGTCTTTCCCAAGAAAGAACTACATCATCAGAGAGACTGCATGCTGCTTCTGTGTCAATTTTGTATTCACCGGCAGCAACAGTGTTGTACTGGATAACCTTCTCTCTGAGTTTCTTTTTGAGCTCACCCAGTCTCCTCCGTTTCCGTTGCCTTGTTTGATTGCTGTCTGCTAGGTTAAAAAATTATTATTAGTAAGAACAAGAAACAAGCATTAGTTGTTGAGTGTGGCAATACTAAATACCATTTTGTCTGAGGGAATAGATGATCTCATCAATCTCTCTCTGGAGCTCTTTCAAGCTATTGTGAGCACGATGTTTCTCTTGAAAAACAGAAACAAGCAGAGTTGGAAAACCAAATGCAGCCAAATTAATGTTACTTATCAGTGGCTTCCCACTGCTTCACATCCTCAACCCACTGTTCTGTGTCATCCAGAATGATGTTGAGGTCGTGCTGGAGACGCTGAAGATTTGCTGCTTCCATTTCTGCTTCCATTTCTGCTCTCTCTGTAGTCTCTTTATAATATTTTCAGAAGAAAAAATACAATGTGAGAATAATATTTATTCAATTATCTATCTGCTGTTGAAAAATGCTTAATACTTTTCAGTCTACATGTCAAAGTATCCTTGGGAAAGATACTTAACCCAATATTGCTGTGTATGTGAATGATATTCTGATGAGCAGGTGGCACATTGTACAGTAGCCTCAGTCACCTGTGTATGAATGTGTGAATGAGGTGAATGTTGACTAGCTTTCTAATGCGTTTTGAGTGGTTGCAAACACTAGAAAGCTGTGCTATATAAATGCAGTCCATTTACCATCCATTTAATCATGAAATGACAAATGAAAATGTTAATATACAGTGTAGACTTCTTACTTTGACAAATCGCTTTGCCAGTGTCTTGTGGAGACTCTTCACCTTCCTGTTGTTCCATCCCATGGCAAGCATTGTTATCATATCAGCTCTGCCTGTACAAACAAAACAGAGAATATGTAAATTCAAATAATTTTCATCATCTGGTGCTGTGTCAAAGCATGCCATTTTATTTTTTTAACCAACCTGACTTGGCCATGTATTTTGTGATCAGAGCTGCCCTTGAGAGACAGCTGGTTACTTGCTCCACCTCCTCGCCAACAGTGTTTCCTGCAGCATCCTGGTTTCTGCCACCCCACCTCACCTGCCTGAAAATAAAACAAACATACACACAAATATATGCACTAGTTATAAACTTCCTGTATTGACTTTCTTGCCTATACCCAAGATATATCTGACTAATATGTGGAGTGAACGTTCTCACATGATTTATAGTAATGAATTTTGGCTTGGAATTTTTTCTCTGTGTGAAAAGAAACTGAACCAAGAAGAAAACACCTACTTCTTCGACCAGTGGGGTCATTATCAATGGCCATGCGCCTGAGGCCCAGCAGAGGGCGATGGTCAGTTACTATGGAGAATGCAGATAGTCCCACATAGTGTTTAAATTCACGCAATGCCCACACCACGGCTTAACAAATGGAGTGGAGGTGATGACTTGTTTAAGGTAGATGAATGCTGACTCACACTCTGCTGACCATTCAAAGGGCACATTTTTCCCTGCCAGCCAGTTTAAACGTGCAGCATGGTGGGAGAAATCACACATGAACCTCCTATAATAGGAGCACAGGCCCACAAAAGCCTTAACCTCCGAAGGTGTGCGGGGAGTTGGCCTAGTCTTCACCTTATCATTGTACCGTGGATCTGGCTGGAGCCCGTCTCTGGAGATCACATGACCCAAGAACGCAACATGGTCCCTGCCAAAGTGGCACTTCCCAGGATTCAACTTCAGGCCAGCTAGCTGGATCCTGGACAGGACCTCCTCAAGGTGAAGGAGGCGGTCCTTGAATGTGCGGCTGTAAATCAAATATCATCCAAGTACACCATACAGATATGCCTGGGCAGGCCCCAAAGGATGAGCTCCATCATGCATTGAAATGTGGCTGGCGAATTGGTCAGACCCACAGGCATGGCTCGCCACTGATACAAGTCCCGGCCGGTTGTGAAGGCCATTTTCTCCCTGTCCTTCTAGGCCACTTCCACTTGCCAGTAGCCATTGGAAAAGTCAAATGTGCTGAACCAGGCCGAACCAGCCAGAGCATCCAGGCTATCATCCACTCGTGGGAGGGAGTGCGAGTCTTTGATTGTCACTGCGTTGAGACGACGATAATCAGTGCTAACCTCCACTGTCCCCACTTTTTCCTCACTAGGACCACTGGGGATGCCCACGGACTTCAGCTTTCTTCCACGACTCCATCCGCCAGTAGCTCAGCCACCTGATGTTCAATCTCTGTCCGTTTCTCAGGGGATGCACGATAAGCATGTTGCTTGACGGGGGGGGGATCCCCAGTCCTAATGTGGTGTTTGATCAGTATGTATCTCCCCGTGTTTCTGCTGGACAGGTTAAAAACATCTATGAATCTCTGCAGCAGGCCAGACAGTTCAGTTTTCTGTTCAGCTGAAATTGGAGACTCATCCAAACAGACAGAGCCTGTTGCAGCTGAGGGGGTGTGAGTATGGCTGTTAGTGGCACAGTCTTAATTGGAGGGCCCAATTCATTAAAAAAAATAAATAAATCAGGATTTAAATGGGCCCTCTCCCTACTCGGGCCCTGGGTAGTCAGGTCCCCTTTTCCCCCCAACTACCACGCCCATGGGTAGTCCCTTTATTATAATTAGTCCCTTTATTCCATTTTCTGCTTCGGGTTTTAGAGGATACTGTCTTATAAATGGTCTATAATAGCTTTTAGGTGTTATATTGACAGGCTGAACAGTTTTAAGCAGTCCGACATCAGTGGGTCCTGTATACCACAACTCTTTAGGTATGCACTTCAGCTCTTCTTCTTGTTCTGTAGTGAGTGCATAAATTTCAGAGGTTTCTCAGCTCATAGATCTCAAATGTGTCTGAGCCTGACTTGTTGTTTTCCAGCTCAAGATCTTTTTGTACAGCTGTAATCTGGGATGGTAGAATGTTTTGTCACTTTCAGCACCATGTTTTTGCCAGGAAGACTCTGTTACTTTTTCTCCATCATATACCATCATTCATATGTCATGCCACTATACCTCTTTAGTTTTTGCAAGACTGATATGAGGGAGAGAAAACGCTCTGAACATAGATGTGAATCTTTCATCACCATTGACTGCAGCTCCCACATTCCCATGTTTGTCACAATACAAAGCTGTTTGAAAAAAATTTCTTCGTATTGTTTGTGTGACCCTGGAGTCGTTAGGTAATGAGTGGTAATGTGCATTTCACATTCTGATTGCACTACATTTCCTGGTTTTGTTTTTTGTTCCGTTTCGGTTTTCAAAGCTGCTGTGACTGATGCTGGGCCTGTTGTTACTGGATCAATGCTGTACCAATAGAAAGGTTGAGTCATATCTTGCAGCACAAAGGTATTAGTTTTGCCTGTCATTCTGACTGCTGTCATGCCTTTCCC
Organism: Chelon labrosus; assembly: GCF_963514085.1. Taxonomy (NCBI): domain Eukaryota; kingdom Metazoa; phylum Chordata; class Actinopteri; order Mugiliformes; family Mugilidae; genus Chelon; species Chelon labrosus. The sequence continues at coordinate 24,174,764 of NC_140351.1, read as the reverse complement.
TGTTGGTTTTATTACTATTTTTAGTTCACGCATACCATCCCTAAGATGTTGACAGGACAACAGAAAGAAAGTACCATTTGTAATTTTGTAGTGAAACCAGTAACTGGATCATATAGTTTTGTCTGTTTCATTAAGGACTCAACCACTCTATTCCCAGTTGATGACAGAACTATCCTCCTATCGTTTGACATTTGCAAGCCGTGTTGAGCTTCATCTGCTCATCTGCAGTTTTGCACGCTCCTGAATCACAAAGGAACACGGTCTCCAGACCACAAACATTAAGAGTGATAAAAAGTTTTTCTCCTTCTGCATGTAGCAACAAATCAACACTATCCAAGTTTAACACTTCTCCGTGTATGTGTGGGTCATATTCTTCGTGCTATTTGTCAAGGTCATGTTCTGGTCTTCTGTCTATGTTCATGTCATTATCATTGTGCGTGCGTGTGTGCATGACCTGATTTTGGGGCGGTCAGTCATGCTGATGCTCGGCCGTTGTTGCCTTCACGATGGAAGCTTCCACGTCGGCCTTGTCTGCCGCCTCCCCAACCTCCTCGCCCCCACCAGCCACCGCGCCCACGCCAGCCCCCTTTATTTTAGCTCTGCAGTCACGAGATATATGTCCCGGCCCTCCACAGCGGTAGCAGCAGAAGTCTCCTGTGCTTGATTTTCATTCCATTGAAGTGGGATGCCTGCTTTGTTGCGTGGATTCCAATCTCGTTTGACTGTAGCCCAGTCGGTAGTTAAGCTGCTCATAAGGAAGCATGTAATTTCATCTGCATTTAGTTTGTAGCTATTGTACAGACCTCTTATTATTATGATAAATTGTTCTACATCTGTTTTGGGAAAAACAATACCTTCAACAGTCTTCATGACATCTGAATGATTCCAAGGTCTGTAAACCCAAACAGTGGGTGTCTAATTATTAATTATCCTCACCAGCTCGGGGATATGGCAATTCAATAAGGGGTGCCTGAAATGCTGGGGTCTGTTCACTGTTGCTGCCAAATGCAACATGTGATCTAGTTCTGCTTGCCACCGGTGCGAGGTCACTTGAGTTTAGTGCTGTAGCTGTAGTTTTGTCAAGTCCTGTTAAATCTGGATATAAATGTTGTGTCTGTGTCTGTGGAGCATTACTTCCCTGGTTGCTGGTGGCTGCTCCTCCTTGGTAGTAGGGTGGCAGTGCTGATGGCTTTGAGGGAGTGGGGCCAGGGATCGGAGTGGCTGTCGCCTGTACAGGATTTTGAAACACAAAAGCACTCCGCACCGTGTTAGTACCATCGGAATCTTGTTCATCCGCTTTTTCCATACTTAACACTTGCTTCTCTCTCTCCTCTTTTTTCTGTCTCTGTTTTGTAGCTCTGCTCTCAGCTTGGCTGAGCCAAATTTTTGCATACATCAGGGGCCTCATGTACGAAGAGTTGCGTAGATTTCCTTCTAAATCGTGACGTAAGCTCAGATTTAGAAGCATTTCGAAGCACATTTCCTTTGTACATCCCAATCGAGCGTACCCGACTCCTCCCTGTCCACGCCCCTTGCAACTCCCCGTCCACGCCTATTTTAAATATGCAAATTATATTTAAATTGACCCTGCACCTGAGATTCCCCTCTCTGCGCGATCAGAAAACGAAAACATAAGAATGAGTAAGACGGGAAAGAAGAAGAACTTCACAGAAAGAGAATTGGAGACGGTACTCATTGGAGTGGAGATGCGCAAAAATGTGTTCTTTGGCACGCTGCCACAATGGTTACTTGCATTTGCGCATCACGTATGATCTGTACACTGATCGAATAAAAATGTTTCCTGTTGACATTTACAAATTCATGCGATGACGCTTTTATATCAATGTGTGTGCAGTCGATAGCTCTGATTACATTCAGAAAACCGTCTCTCGCTGCAAATTGCTCTTTAATGTTGACCTGTTCAGATGCATTGTATGGGAATCTGATATACCTGGCTGACATGCGGATAATTCCGTCCCACACGGCTTGCATGGCTCTGCTCAGGGTCGACCGGCACAGTCCCGATCGATCGGAGTAATAGTTTTCACATTTATGACAGTTTCCCAGCATCACCTCTAAGTGTCGCCAAAGGATTGACATCTGTAGAATCCTACTTACGCCAGCCACGTCGTTGACGTTGGCACGTACAAAATTCTCTGACATTTCACTCTTGATACATCCAGCAGTTCTTCTTTTTCTTCCCTCTTCTCATCTCCCTTACATACATTCACAATACTCCCAACTAACTTTTTACACTCATCAACTTGCAACACTACCTGAAAACCATATTTCTTTCTCCATCTTTCAAGATGTTGAAGACTTGGGGGGTTAAACATGAACATGAATTTTAAGTAAATATATTTATTTGACCTTTACTGTACTGAGTCTGTGGATTCTTTTAAATGGCACATAAAGACTCAGACAATTTTTCTTTTCTTCCCTTTCTTTTTGACTTTTATATTGTTTAACCACCAGTTTACTCTGCAGTTTTACTTGTTTTTTTTGTTTGTTTTTTAAACAATAAATGATCTTTGTTTTTAGTTCCAGTCCAGCAGGGGGGCACTGTTACCTCATCACTCATTCAGTCTGTAAAACATTTCAGTTGTTGACATTGGAGAGTTGATCGATCAACTAAATGTTTACTATCCCACAACGAACAGTTGTCTTAGTAAATAAAGATTTGTTTTAATCGTTTTTATTAATTTATTTTTCTGTATTATCTGAAGCCTTTGATTAAAGTGTTTTCCCTTTAGAAACCTGCTCTGCTCTTCCTTAATGTCTTTAAATAACAGCTGTGATGGTTAAATGTCTAACTCTCCCATTCAGCAGCACAAAGAACAGCTGAAACCAGCATGTTTGAACTTGTGGAGTTTTGACTCTTCAAGATTGTTCTCTTTTATTAGTTTGTTACATTTATTTTTAAGAATCTGTAAAATAACTAAAACCATCAGTTGTGGAGTAAACACATGAGTAAATGCATTTAGTTACTTTCCATCTCCAGCTGAATGTTGACATTGAACTGTTTCTAACTAATTTGATTTGTTCCAGTATTCCACATTTTAACATGTAAATAGGAGTCAAATTGTAAAAGACTGACAGTGCAGTGGTTGATCAATTGAGACTGAAGACTGAACACTTTTGGGGAAGTGGTAACATCACGTGATAGGAATGAAAGCCTCTTTAAAATCAAACTAAACTTCTGTGTGTTTCCTGTGCTCTGCTTCACCATCGTACATACTGTACTTTTATTAAATCTAACATGAGGATGATCAGGAGCAACTGCTCTGTGTCTCTGGTGACTTTCCTGTCGATGATGATTCTTGTCAGAGGAGGTGAGTGTGGAGATCACATTTATTCTCATTTAAAATGTCCTCATTATTTCATAAAACAACACACCTCTTTAAAACAAACATTTGATGTCGTGTAGATGTTAAAATGAGAAAACACAGAATATCCAGGTACCATAGCCCTGTTACACATCAGGACATTTTGATCAACAACAGAATGTTCAAATACAGGAACTGGCTGATGGTAAAGAGGGATGATTAACCAGACTTAATAACCTTTTAAAACTAAATCCTCATCCTGAAAGCCTTTTTGATTAAACTGAAAATTTCTAGCAAAAATAAATGTTGTAGTCTAAATGTGGTTATTGACAGGCTACTAGGATCTTTGTGTCCCTGACTGATAAACATACTACACGATGATGTAGACATTTATCAGGTCTGTAATGTTCTGTCACTTTGGATAACTTCTTATTATGTTAGTTTATTTACACTGAAAGTAGATGCCCATCCAGATCCCATTCAAATGGGGCACAGAAAGCAACCCGAGTTCCAGACAACAACAAAAGAGGCCTACAGCCCCCTGTAGGGCCTGCTTTTGGTGACGTGTAGATTGTCAGCACCATCAGTCAGCACGGTGTGTCTGTGAGGGAGTCCCCCGTCTGTGATCTGTACAACTCATACTTACCTGGCAGGGGAGATACCGTGATCAAGAAGGCGGTTTACCCAGGGCGAGGCTCAGCCGTTGCACTCCAGGTTGTGCTGACCCGTGCGAATTCCCCAAATGTGGGAATCTCGACTGCATAATTTCTGGTAGTGGGGCACTGCGTTCGCGCTCTCCCCTGATAATGTGTGGAAAAATCAACTCTCAATCTTGTTTCTGCAACGTTTGCAGTGGAACCTTGCACACAGACGCACTTCCTTCTCAATCAGACAATCATAACCCCACAGTTCAGGGGAGGCTGTTAATTAGTGTCTCAGTTGCCAAATGCATTCTATAAATCATAAATAATCTTTCTGTTGGCCAGAAACGTGAACCAATGATACAATCCACTGGATATATCATGAGCAGATTCGTTTGGACTAGTAATACCTGCCTTCGTGAAGGTTATATGGTTTGGTTGAAGCCGTTCTGGAAAAGCTGTGTGATCATTCCAATGCAGGTCACACGACTGGCGTTCCGGTCCCAAACCAAACCAAACCACGAGTGAGGGTTACGGTGCGGGGAAGGGCCAGATATCCTCCAAGCCGTTGTGAGTATCGCTTCTCGGCCTTTTGGCTAAGATCAAGTACGGAGACGGGCAATGAGAACGGCTACGGTTATCGAGAACGACAACGGAAAAGATAGGTGACGGCGAAATGGTTGCTACGGGTTCCACGGTTCCCATTGACCAGCCAATTCCCAAGGTTGGGCTGAGGTTCACTCTACGCTTCCAGGTAGCCTCAACGGATGAACAAGCGTCTTCCAGAGCCGTCTTCTGCAGGAGTGTCATCATGGGACAGCTTCATCTGAAGGTGGATGACGTTATGTGCATCCAGTGGAACCAGCAGGAGAAGGCTTTTGACGTCACCATGAGGAGCGAGGATGTCTTCACACGTGTGACTGAGGCGTGTAGGAGAGAGTCTGGGCTCGGTGCTCTGGCTGGTTTCAAGATTTTGAATTTGGACAGACCCAATTTCAGGATCATAACAGTACACATGTTCAATCCCTTCGTGTCGGATCAGGGACTGTCATCTTTCTTGGGGAAATATGGAGAGGTGGTGTCAGCGGCACGGTATGTCAACGATCCTTTGGGTTTCTGGACTGGAAGGCGCCAGTTTCAAGTACTCCTCAACTCAGACCCGGTTGGGCCTGGTGGTCTGAAGCATCCACCAGCCTCTTTTAGCCTCGGTGGGGACCGGGGCTATCTTTATTACCCGCGGCAACCAGCTTTTTGCCGCAAGTGCAGGCAATCGGGTCACACAGAGGCAGGTTGCACAGGGGTCTGATGCCACTCCTGCGGACAGGGAGGTCATGAGGCCAAAAATTGCACTTCGCCTAAAGTCTGTCATGGATGTGGTGGGCTTGACCACTTGTACCGGAGCTGTCCCAGCCGCAGGAAGACCTTTGCGGAAGTGGCCAAACTCCCCGGGGGATTTTCTGCAATCAAGGAACCAGGGAAAAGAGGCAATCCAGCGGGCATTGCGGCTGAGGAAAGGGGTGAACGCAGCGACGTGGGACAGGGCAGAGATGTCCAGGCCCCCCTTGACAGCACAGAGGGTAGTTTCCCTATCCTTGCTCCCGGTGTTTTCTCCTCTAAGCCCAAGGACGGGGCACGGAGGGGCTCACAGGTTTTTGAACCTAGGAACTCATCGGATTGTGGACAAAGCAGTGCTGGGGGGCTTAGCAAAAAGGCAAAGGGTGAGGGGAAAGGGAAGAAGGGGCTGCCTCAAGACGAAAGGATAGAAGAGGGTGTGGGGTCTGAGGTAGAGCAAAAAGAAAAAAGGCCTGAAGTGGATACAAGTACAGCTGCAGCAGTAGCAGTAGGAGGGTCTCAGGGACAGGGGATGGGAGATGCAGGGCAGGAGTTGGTGAATACTCTGCTGGATCAGATGAGGGGGATCTCGGACGAACTGCTTCCTGCGGGCAAGGGGTTAGAGTTTGACCTGTCACCAGGCCTGCTCATGTTGTCAACCCCAGAAACGGACAATGCTTTTGAGGGACCCAGCAGGCCATCAACATCGCCAAACCACGTGCCATTTTCCTGGGCTGAGCAGATGGACAGCGAGGACCCCTACTCATAGTAGGGTTTTTGTTTTTCGAGTTTGTAAAACCCTCTGTCTTTGTTTCATGTCTTCCTTTAAGGTTCTTACCATTAATGTGAGAGGGCTAAGAGACTCAGTTAAAAGAAGAGTTGTTTTTGATTTTGTAAAGTCTCTGCATGTTTCTGTTTGTTTCTTGCAAGAGGTCCACTTAAGAGACAAGGGGGATGTTGGGATTTTTACGAGGGAATGGACAAATGGGGACTCAGTTTGGTGTGTGGGGGGGGGGTCCATTCCACAGGGGTCGGGATCCTGTTTGGGTTGAGGGAGATTGTGGTTGAGGATGTTTTCGTTGTGGTTCAGGGGAGGATGGTGGGTTGCGATATTGCATGGGGTGCAAACAAAATGAGGGTATTTGCAATTTATGGCTCACACACTTCTGCTGGCAGGCAAGAGATGTTTGGGCTGCTGGAGCCCCATCTTGGGACAAATAGGCAGGTAATTGTGGGGGGGGGATTTTAATGTAGAATTGGGCAAGGGGCTAGATGCCAGCGACTCTTTTACTTCCGGGCTTATGTCCAGACACAGCCTGGTAGATGGGGGGAAGTTGGTAAGGCCAATGGTTAGTGGTCCCACATGGCGCAACTCGCGGGGTTCTGCCAGCTGTTTGGATTATGTTTTTTTCACAAAGTCTTTTAGTTTGATGACAGGGAGACTGCTCCCAGTTTTCTTTTCTGATCATGATGGTCTGTTTTTTGAAGTGCGTTCATGTGCGCCTGTTTTTGGGCCAGGTTTCTGGCGACTGAATAATAGTATTTTAGAAGAGGACTCGTTTTTTCAGGTTTTTCAGTGGTTTTTTAGAGGTCTTCTTGGACTCAGACCAATGTGTTCTGGGGTGATTGAGTGGTGGGAGGTCACCAAGGAACGAATAAAGGGGTTTTGTTTAAGTTACTGTAAAAAGAAGGAATGGTTGGCGAAGAGAGGGGTACTTCGCCTCCAGCGCCTACTTGAGCTTGAGTATGCGAAAGGAAACTGTGGTGGCATGGTAAATCAGAGGGCTTGTGACTCCCTGAAGGAACAGCTCAGGGTAGTCTATGAGGGGAGGGCACAGGCATATCTGTATAGGGCTCGCCGTGATTTCCTTGAGAAGAATGAGACGTGTTCCTCTGTTTTTTTTAACTCCATACGGGCAGACAGGAAAAAGCGAGTCATGACTGGGATTAAGGACAAGCAGGACAAGGTGGTGTCAGATGCTGGAGAGATGGTGCGTGTTGCCACGGATTATTACCGCAACATTTTTATGGAGAAAGAGATTGATGTAGGGGGAGGGAAGGTTTTTCTGGATTTACTTACCCAGCGGGTGCCGGCAGACATAGCCCAGGCTTTAGAAGCCCCACTCACCCTCGGAGAGTTAGAAGGTGCCCTTCGTAGAATGAGCAAGCGGAAAGTGCCTGGCATCGACGGGCTGTCGGTAGAGTTCTATCTCAAGTTTTGGGATATACTCGGGCCGGTAGTGTTAGAGGTGTTGTCGGCAATACTCTGCACAGGTACAATGGGAGGGTCTTTGGCCACTGGAGTTATCTCCCTTCTGTTCAAAAAAGGGGAACATACGGACTTAACAACTCATAAGGGATGCTGTTGCTTGGGTGGAGGACAGGCACCTGCCCCTGATGGTGGTTGGTCTCGACCAGGCAAAGGCCTTTGATAGGGTTCATTGGGGTTTTATGTTCAGGGTTTTGGAGAGGCTAGGTTTCAGTAGTGTTTTTGTTGGGTGGTTGCGTTTATTATATACTGGTGTGGGTAGCATGGTGTCAGTTAATGGCCACCTAGGGTTTTTTTTTAGGTTGCACTCAGGGGTGAGACAGGGGTGCCCGCTCTCGCCACTGCTCTACATTCTGTACATGGAGCCCCTCGCTGCAGCCATTCGGGCCGATCAAGGAGTGAAAGGTTTCCTGGTTCCTGGTAGTGGAGGTTTGCGGGTCAAGCTGTCCCAGTACGCAGATGACACCACACTGCTGTTAGACAGCGACGCTTGTTTGATTCGATCCTTGGAGATTTTCCAGGATTTTGGTCGGGTGTCTGGAGCTAAACTTAATTGTTCCAAGTCGTCGGTCAAGTTTTTTTGGTTGCTGGAAAGGAAGGACAGTTGTTCCAGGAGGACTGTCGTTGTGCAAGGGACCGCTGACTTTACTTGGGCTTAGTTTTGATTCAGTCCATAATGCCACGGCCAATTGGACTGTGCGTTTTGCGGCAGTCCAGAGAAAGCTGACGCTCTGGAAGAGCAGGTGCCTTACCCTGATAGGGAGGGTACTGGTCCTGAAGGTAGACATCCTGCCTTCTCTGCTATACTTGGCCTACATATACCCAATGCCAGTCAATATGGGGAGGCCTCTTATGCGCCTTGTGTTTGATTTCCTATGGGGTGGGAGATACGAGTATGTGTCGAGGCCTCGCATGCTGGCTGGGGTTGAAGTAGGGGGGAGAAATGTGCCACACCTCCCGCTGAAGTTGGACTGCATTTTTGTTTCATTTTTGTGCAGGGAATTATCTGCTCCAGTTGTGCACCCCTCTGGCTACTTTCTGAGGCTTTATTTCGCTTACCAGGCCAGGGGGCTGATGGTCTGGAGTAATCTAGCCCCCCGGGTGGAGCAGCAGCCGTGGCACTACCATCATGCAGCAAGGTGGCTGAAGGCTCATTCAGAGGCAACTGAATCAGCTGTTAGAGTAAACCACAGGGCCCTCTACAAAGTGGTTAGCCAGGGAGTGGTTGCGCCTCCTGTGGTCCGAACCCCCGCAAGCATTTGGAGGGGGATTCAACCAAAGGGTCTGGAAAATAGACTAAAAGATTTTAATTGGTTGTGTCTCCATAAATGCCTGCCAGTACGCGAAATAATGCATCGGCATGGGTTGACAAAATCCCCTGTGTGTCCTAGGAGCGGTTGTTCAGGGGAGGAGACGGTTAGGCATGTCATGTGGGACTGTCCTTTTGCGGAGGTTGTATGGGGCAAAGTGGGACAATGGTTAGGGCAGATGGTCCCGGGCTATAATCTGACATGGGATAAGGTTGAAAGAGGGTTAGGGTCAGGGCCAGGGAAGGTGGTTTCCTCCATGTGGATAATAGTTAGCCTGACCAAGAGGTTTTTGTGGTTGGCTAGGCTGGAACTGATAAAAAGTAACAGGGAAAGCAGCATGGAAGGGGTGGTAAGGAGGGTGCAAATGGAGGTCAAGGGGAGAAGAGAAAGGGACATCCGTAAGTGGGGGAAACACGCCGCCGTGGAAAGGTGTGTGTGGGGGGACTGTGTTAGGTAGGTAGAGAGTAATGTTATGTTTTATTTCTTTAATGGTTTTTGCTATGGACATTGATTCATGATTGTATCTCAATTTGATTGATGCGAGGATGCCTGGCATTACTGTTTTGTGTTCCAATTCCATGCATAGTACTGGTTGTTTATTGGTGTCTTGTAGATAGCGTTTTTGTTGAGTCGAATATGTAGAGGTATCTTTTGGTTTGTTTAACTCTTGATAATAATAAAAAAAAAAAAAAAAAAAAAATCTGTTCTTATCAGTGCTGGGTTATTGTTGTCGTGCGGTGTATGGGACACAATAAAAATCTACTTCTTTGGCCTCGTGGCTAAGAGTGGACAACCCTACCTTTCACAGAGAGACTATGGCAGCATCGGCCGCTCGCCAGTCAGCTGATGCATCAGTTGGACTAAGCTTGAAGAATTCCTTGAGGTTTGAGTTCTACCTCTTTGGCCTCGTGGCTAAGAGTGGACAACCCTACCTTTCACAGAGAGACTATGGCAGCATCGGCCGCTCGCCAGTCAGCTGATGCATCAGTTGGACTAAGCTTGAATAATTCCTTGAGGTTTGAGTTAAAGGACAAAGAGATACCCATGCCCAACAGAGTTACCTTTGGGAGAGATGTCCTGTTCGAGGCTCTTAAACTAAAACCAGAAAACATCCTTTGTCTGCAGCAAAATTCTAGAGATCGGTACTATGACGTGACTTTTCACATAAGTACATGTATGGAGGAGACACGGGAGTTAGCTGCCCAACGGGGTAACCCAGCATTGATGCCCTTTCAAGTTTTGTCTTTATCTAGAAACAACTTTCGTATATTGACAGTCCACATGTTTAATCCTTGGGTCAGCGAAAAGACCATACGCTACTTCCTTGGAAGACATGTGATAGTTCTGCCCGGTGTAAGAGAAATAAAAGATGCATTAGGAATTTGGACTGGAAAGAGACAGTTCCGGGTCCAATTGAAAGAGGACACAAATGGACACGATGGCTTCACCCATCCCCCACCTGCCTTTACCATCGGCGGAAATCGTGGTTTTCTCATGTACACTGTAAAAACTGTTACTTAGATCTAACTCAAAAAAATTAAAGCAACATTTTCCAACCACTTTTTCGAAGTTTAGCGAACTAACTAGTAATTTGAGTAAGGAGAACCTAATAATATGCATTTCACTGTATGCTAAAATATTAAGTAGCATTTGCAAACAATGGGCAAGAAATTGAGTAAAATCAATGAAAAAGCATCAGTATATGAAACTTAATTAAGTAACATGAAAATAAAAAATAATAACTCATGTACTCTATTTTATTATTTTTTATTTCTTTGTTTTAGTTAGCATTATCATACATTTAACACATAAAGAGATATATCAATTTTGAACATTTATTAAATCATACCATATCCAAACAGTGGTAAGTAGAAAAACCAAGTCCATCCATATTCAGTGCATAAAAGAACATGAGCTTATAATGTGCTGCTTAGGAAAACACCATAAGTACATAATATTAAAAACATTTCTACATTAACATTAACACTTTTGCAACAATTTACAATCATGAACATCTGACCTCATATTAGCAGAACACCTTTAAAAGATATTAGAAGAGCATTTAAAACAACATGGGCAATCTAAATGAATGCATGGCAAGGCGTGTCCAAAGGTCCTTCATCACGGACCCAACTTTAGGCAATAATCCTAAATCATGTAAAACCCCCACTGACTTTTTGTGATGATATCATCATATAGCGCTCTTATGTGGCAGTTAACTAATTAAAATATCAAGAGGAAGGATGGTAATGCAAATAACAAGTTAATCAAAAATCTAACTTAAATGGCTTTAAAACGTATCAACAAAGTTAATACACATCAAGAAATCTGGGTTAGGCATTTTCAATCAACAAATACACAGAAAAATGAAATTATGCATACAGGGGCGGAACAGTGGAGAGGTGGTTAGCAGCACTGATGCCTCACAGCGAGAAGGTCCCGGGTTCGAATCCATGGGCTGACTGGGCCTTTCTGTGTGTAGTTTGCATGTTCTCCCTGTGTCTGCGTGGGTTCTCTCCAGGTTCTCCAGCTTCCTCCCACCGTCCAAAGACATGCTGGTTAGGTTCATTAGTGATTCTAAATTGGCCGTAGGTGTTAGTGTCTCTCTGTGGTAGCCCTGTGATAGACTGGAGACCTGTCCAGGGTGAACCCCCGCCTCTCGTCCGATGACAACTGCGACCCTTAACAGGAATAAGCAGAAGATTAACATACGATGAATGAATGAATTATGCGTACAGTACATGGTGAACATACACTTGTTAAGCTGTAAAACTGGTATATTCAAATCAGTGCCGATAATCCATGTTTGCAGCCGATGGGGCCTCTCAGTGAAAAGGTGTGTTAGTGGAACAACTGGAATGACTGACAAATGTGTGAGTGTACCACAGTGGGGCCAACAGATACTGTTGGATATCCATAGCAAAGCTTCTTGTTAGGACACCTGGAGGAGCTCTACTGTTTATCTGTTACTGCAGGCGGGAAATGTGGCTACGTGCTAAGGTGCAGCGAGCTCCGCTGGTTGAGAATACAGTATACTGTATTATGGTGCCGGGACGCCGTGGTAGTTTGCTCACCACAAGCTAATGACTGTTAAATGCCGACCCTTCGGGTCATTCCACACTAAGCCATTGTGCGGATAAATGGTAATATTCGCCACTGTTTATCGGGTATGTGACAGTCACCACCAGCATGTGTGTGTGTGCCAGACAGACAGTGAGGAAGTCTAAGCAACGATAATGTTTTTTATTTTTAGAAGTTACGCACTATCTGTATGAAATAAACTACTGCGCAAATACATAATTTGCTTATCATATAACGCGCACAGGTATAGACAGTAGCTAGCTAGCTAGCTAGCTAGCTAACTGGTTGAAGGTCACGAACTGTTGTGTATATTTGAAATGGCGTTGGCGGCCGCTAATGTAGCTAGCATAATGTAGGAAACAGAGTAATGCCTTTGCAACAAGCACAATACAGTCATGCTAATTCGGACAAAATCTAACTTTGAACAATACAAATAGTTACTTACCTGAGGTGGGTGAAGTATTTTTTATCCTCAGGCTCAGTGAAAACGTTCGAAGCTACACTCAGAGAAGATGAAGAATCTGTCCGGGCTTGTTCTTCCGTTGCAGGTGGGCGGGGCGTGTCGTTCTACGTCTGACATAAGCTTTAAAACTGAGTTTTGTGAAATTAATTTATGGTCAAATCCAGTGAAATTAATTTTATTATAGAAAATATTAAGTTACGAAAATATACACACGTTTTACTTAGGGTAAGCTCAAAAAACAAAAAAAACAAAAAGAAATCAATTTGTTGGAGTAAATATACTTTTAAAAATAAAGTCATATGGACAAAGCCACTGAGAGGCTTTTTACAGTGTATGCCGGGCAACCAAAATTCTGTCGGAAATGTAACACTGAAGGACATGTTGCTGAGAATTGTTTTAACATCAGATGTCGGAACTGTGGAGAGTTGGGGCATTATATGAATGACTGTCATGAAGAAAGGCTCTGTCACTTGTGCAACTCGGCTAGACACCTGGCAAAAGATTGTCCCAAACCATCTTATGCTGGGGCCACAAAAAGTACCTTGGATGCAGATTTTGGTTTGAGAAATATTGAGCTGGTGATACAGGAGATCAATAAAGAGCGAGTAGAGCAAGAAGAACTACAAACAATAAGGGGACCGGAGGAGGGGTCTCGAGTAGCTGAGGAGTTGGAAAATGGAAGCGGAAAAGGTGAGCAGCATGTGGATTGGAGAACTGTGACAAGAAAGAAAAAATCCAAGAAGAGGAAAGTCACCTCCAGTCCTGATATTGCACCCCATAACTTGACATCAGTTCAGCTACCATCTGACACGAGGCTCAGCCCCCAGTTACAAGAGAGTGACTTTGCCGATGAGGAGTCAGCTGACAGTGCTTCCCAGTCCTCCAGAGCCGATACAGTCATCCCCCCCAGTGATGTCCAAGCTGCTTCCCTCAACCAGGAGGCCCCAGAAGGAAGCAGTACAGATGGACCCCCCCTCGTCCCTTTTGCTCAATTCTTCTCCCCCCGGTCCCCCTTTCGTATCCACTCCGACCCAGAGACTGAAATCAGCCACCGGGCCTGGGTCGCTCGTGGACGACAGAGGAGGGGTCTTCGTGGATCCCGGCGACCAGGAACGTGGACCGATAGGGACATAGGCCACCACAGCCAATAGGACAAAAGATGCAAGGAGTTTGGAACAGGCAGGAGCCCTACTCTTACTGGTATCAGAGCATAAATATACATAATTTCACTACATTGTGTCTAGGTATGTCAATATTTTTATTTATACTTCACTTTTTTTTGTGTGGGCATTTTGGGTAATAGGACAGACTACACTATAAAAGACAATGGACTTCAAAATTATTACTCTAAATGTTAGAGGATTACAAAATATCAGTAAGAGAAGGACAGTTTTTTCTCACTTGGCTACCCTAGATTTTACTCTTTGCCTACTCCAGGAAGTTCATTTAAAAAAAAAAAAACGACATATCTAAGTTCTCAAAAGAATGGGTAAAGGGAGACTCTAGGTGGAGTGTGGGTGGAGTACATTCAAGCGGGGTGGGCTTATTATGCGGGAATAACACAGAAATAGAAATTATAAATGGTTTTTCTTTTGTTCATGGGAGAGTCCTGGTGGTTGATGTAAACTGGAGAAGAATACAACTGAGAATCATTAATATATATGCAAATACAGACCCTGCAGCCCGCAGGGAGCTCCTGAAATCTTTGGATACTTGTTTCATGACAAACAGATCGGTGTATGTGGCAGGGGATTTTAATATTTCATTGGATAAAGGCAGGAACACAAATTTACGTAAGTCATTGTTACAAAAATATAATTTGGTAGACTCTTACAGGTCGGTTAACAAAAAAGATACGGGTTTTACCTGGGAGAATAGTAGTGGAGCTAAGAGCAGAATTGATTATGTGTTTATTCCACAGGGTACCAAAGTTTCCTCTGTTCAGACATCTCCAGTTGGTTATTCAGACCACGTTTTTCTTTTAGTGTCACTGGAACTACACACACCCAAATATGGGAAAGAATACTGGAAAATGAACGATGAAGTTTTGCAGGAAAAAGAATTTAAGGATACCTTTTTTTTCTTTTTCAATAGATGTGTGGAATTAAAAGGTTGGTACTCTTCTATCATGGAGTGGTGGGATGACACCAAACAAAGAATAAAACATTATATACTTGATTACTGTAAAAAACGATCTAAATACAAACGTAATTAGTTTCGGGAAATACAAAGGGAGATTCAAGACTTATTTATTCAAAAGAATGTAACGGGAAAAGAAGTGGATAGAGACATATTAACTGTGGTGCTGAAGAGACAACTGGAGATGTGTGAGCAGAGAGCTCGGAATTTCATGTTCAAATTACAGAAGGAAAAATATGAAGAAGACGAGAGATGTTCTGCCTATTTCTTCAAAAAAGCTCAAGCACAAAGGAAAAAGCAGATAATACACGGGTTGAAAAGAGAAAATGGAGAAGTGTGTGAGAATAGTGAAGAAATACTGGAGATGGCCAGGCTGCATTGTGGGAAATTATTTAATATAGAAGATATTGATGTGGAGAAGGGAAATTATTTCTTAGGATGCTTAGATAAAAGTGTACCAATGGAAACAAAACAGAAATTAGAGGAAGGATTGAGGCTGGAAGAGCTATATAGGGCGTTAAAGTCAATGAAAGATAAAAAAGTCCCAGGTAGAGATGGACTCACAAAAGAATTTTATGCCACTTTTTGGAATTTAATTGGTGAACATTTGTTGGAGGTATATAATGAAATATTTGTTTTGGGGAAAATGAGTAAGAGTATGCGTGGGGGAGTAATATCTTTACTTTCTAAAAAGGATGATCCGACGTTGTTAACTAACTACCGACCTTTAACAATGTTAGGGGTAGACTATAAGATATTGTCTAAAGTCATAACAAACTGCCTAGCCTCTGTAATGCCATTTATTGTTGGTATAGATCAAACCAGCGGTGTGGTGGGAAGGAGGATTACATGGAACATACAGTTACATAGAGACTTACTGGCATATATAGAGGATAGAAACTTGGCAGCGATATGTATCAGTTTAGATCAACAAAAAGCATTTGACAGAGTTAGTCATTCATTGATGATAAGAGTTTTGTCTCGTTTTGGGTTTGGTTCAAATTTTATCAAATGGATAAAGATTTTATATAACAACATAAATAGCAGAGTTAATGTGAACGGCAATATTAGTAAAGAAATACAACAAAAGAGGGTCTGTCAGGGTTGTCCTCTGTCTGCTTTGCTGTATGTTTTATATGCAGAACCATTAGCTTGTTCAATCAGGAAGAATCCTAATATCAGAGGAATATTACTACCAGGAGGGGAGGTGTTGAAATTGTCGCAATATGCAGATGATCTTGTATTATATGTAGCAGATGACAACAGTCTGAAGGAGGCCATGAACGTACTAGATAACTTTTCTGTTGCTTCTGGTTCAAAAATTAATAAAAAAAAGACACATTATAAGTTTTTGGGAACATGGGGTTGGAGAAGAGATGTTACGGGTTTCAATATGGAACTGGAGTAACAAATGATTTTTTTCTTCCTTCTGGTTGCTGGGATCCACCGCTCTTAACTTCCCTGGAAAACCGAACCAATGAAGTTAGTGCGTGAAAGAACGAGCCGCCATCTTCTGCTCCGAAACTCTGTCTCTTTATTACAAACTTTCAAAATCATGGCATAAAAATAAACATTCCCTAGTGTAATCTTGTTTCAGTTTTAAAGTCCATTTGTTAGTTTAAATTTGAATACATCAATGTAGTTGTCTCTATTTTTTTTACACATCTGCAACATCTTCCACACACTCATTCACAGAAATAACCATGTCTTTATAAAAATAAACATCACTCTTCCTTTCAAGTGCAATAATATTCAAAGAATAGATCATGTGTTTTTCACTTATGGAGGTATTTTTGTTCTTTAACTCAAGAAATCCACCATTATACTAATGTAATAATGTAAATCATAAACCCTCTTTGGCTTTAGATGAATATTTAAATGACTTCAGTCAACACCATGAAACATCATACACATAGGGACAACTGCTTAAATTGTAATGCATTTTTGAACACAGACCAGACATATGATTACTCCTCTGTAACTTCAGGAATAACTCCCTTCCATGAACACTAACATTTCCTTCATCACATGTCATTCATAACATATCAGAATACCTCAAAACCGAAATGGTAACACTTTCTATGAAGGTCTAGTTTATAACGCGTTATGAGCACATGCATAAGACGTTATAATGCATTTATAATGCTTCACACATGTCATTATAATGGTGTATAATCATGTATAAGAACTTATACCAAGGTTTATAAAGTATTACAAGTGTGGACATAATGTATTATAAATGAAGCACTTATAATGTTTTATACCTGCATACTAAAGTGACAACAGTGTTTGAATGAAGAATCTGAAGTCCTGGGTCATATAACACATTATAACCTTCCTTACTCTAGCCAGTAGTAAAGACACACATAGAACTGCTCAACATAGAACAGATACTAAATGCTCAGTTACGGAAAGGGCGTAATGCCTTATAAATATCAATAATATGTTATAGGATGACTTTAAGAGCTTTTAGTAAAGTGACAACACTGTATAAAGTTATTAGCAAGTGTATGACATTATAACACATTTATAATCACTTAGGAGCAGTATTTTGCTGGCTGAAAGTAAAGTGTAAGTTAAAAATTATACACCATAATGATCTTTGAAACAACTTTATTTTGCAGAAACAAAATGGTTTATTGACCTTTGACCTTACCAAACCAAAATCAGAAAAAAATGCATATTACTTTTTTCATCTTTAAAAAATACTTTTGCAGCTCTACAAGTTTTAAATACGAAATAAAACAGGTAGGTAGAGGCACAATATTTTAGTACTCTTATCAGCTGATGTACCTCATTTTTCAACAGTTACGAATTGCATATTTACGAATGTCATGCAGGAGCCGGCCAATGATATGAAATCTATGATTCCTGCCCAGCCAGTATTCCCACTCAATCACTTTTAAATGTTCTTGCAAAAGTTTTGTGGTACGGTTTCCACGGTGCCTCCACACTTCAACCTTGAACGTCTGCCATGCACATTCCAAATGCTGAGTGTGGGCTCCAGTGTTTGGGTCAACAAAATGCCTTTTATGGCATACTGTGTGATGGTCAAATCCCATATCTCCAAGTGCCCGCTGGTAAGCTCGCCATTCATCAGAGACAATCTGTGAGCCTCTTCTCACATGGTGTATTATGGTTGGCAGGAGATCTTCTCTTGAACGGCCTCTCACCACCTTCAGTATGGGTCTTCTTGTTGTTTGCCCAACTTCAAGTAAGCTCAAAACCCACTTTTTTGTGCGGCGCCAGGCAGGTCCAAAGCGTCCTCTGTTATACTGCAAAAACCAAATATTTTCAGATGGAGTAAAAAAGCTTTCTTGGAAGCCACTTTTCAAACCAGCTCATTACTTTTTAAAAATCACACTGCAAAAACAAACAACAAATGGATAATTTACAAAAGAAATAACTAGTACAGACTACTTACTTTCCTCTTGTGAGAGAATTTGCTTTCATCTAACATCACAAAGCAATGATGTCCACCAATCTTCAATTTCCCCTGGTGTCTCAGTTTGTCAATGGCTGTAATGCAGACCTTGAGAGATGGAAGTTCAATATTAGAGCTTGTTCAATCAGGTTAATTGTTCCAAATGTTATGTTCTTCTCCAACAAAATATATTCTACTGCTTTAAAATAAATCTAGATCACTACTGCAGACCTTTTTGAGCTTCAGTCATATAGTAGTCTACTCTGTCACACGTACATGTCAAATGTAAGTTGTGATCTCCAATTATGCACTATTCCTGATTTAAGAAATAATGTTGGGTAGCAAACAAGTGGAGACTCAAACAGGGGCAAAATAAATGATTGGCAACTTGTTTTTCTGTCACCACTTGAATGCAGCACACATATTATGTATAGAGGCAAAGTTATGACCTCAAAAACCTATGCACTATAGCTTAAAATCCCTTTCATATCATTGATACAACACCTTTCTCAAAGTGGAAGCCATCTTCGTCAAAGTGCTACTGCTTCTGGCAATGCCATCCTCCATCATATCCATCTGTCTCAGCCTCAATCCCTGAGAATACCTTTGACAGAAATGGTTGATCTTAGTAAAATTAAAAATTAAAACATAAATCATGTACAGGCAATCAGAAGTCTATGAATAATTTGGACCTCAGCATTTGCATATGGGTATTAAAATGGGTAATGTTAACAAATAAAACACCAACCGATAGATGAACTCCAAATGGCTTCGGAGAGGCCTACGAGAGTTGAAGTAGATCGATCCATTTCTGACAGATTTCCTCTTCTGCCGATGGCCTTTTCTGCCACAAGACCTAATGGGTGAGTAAGAAAAATAATGTTAATAATTAGTAATTGGCGATAGATTTAACTAATACTGTAACTGATAATTACAAAATATGACATCTGTGCCTGCAGCAGGGTGGGGATTTACCCATACCAGATGTCATTCATTACATATGCGTTATGTATAAGGGTATGTGCTACATTAATTAATAATGAATAATATCCTAGGAAGAAACAGCAGAGCGCTCCTCCTGCAGTTGTCACCTGTGTGGGCTGCAGGTGAGCCGGCTCAACAGTGCCTCTTTTCATTCTTTTCTTTTTTTCATTAGCCCCCCATCCCGGTCGGACATGTCTCTAAACTGGCCTGCAGTCAAAACTCAAACTTCATGGTACACGCTATGGGGTGGCCCCACTCTTGGACAGTTTTTAATGAGAGGTAATGCTGCCCTGACATTTGCGCGCGCACAACAATGTACAGTAGTAAGTTGTGCAAAACACCATCATCAGTTGCTGAACGGTCCCGTAAAATACAATGAAAACCGGACATATTTACGAATTCATATCTCCCCCTCCGCCCTCCGAAGCCGTTGACAGGATGTGAAAAGTGGACATGTCTGAGCATAAAATTAACGTAGCAATGGCGTTTCTTACCATACATATCCATCAGCTTTGGAGACAACGTTTAGGTGCATGGGCCTCTTGCAGGTGGAGCAGATCATGCATTAGGATTCCTCTTCTTTGCATCCATACGACTATTTTTCTCCGGCTGCGTATCGTGTCCTCTTGTCGTATTAATCGACGAATTTCATCACTCAATAAATTTGCCATGTTAGCATCATTCACCTGAAGAGCGGGCAGCGACGATCTCCCATAGATCCATGCGATCTCCCGCTTGCGTCCAAAATTGCCTTCTGGGACTGCCGCGTTCATGCAAATCGGAACGCTGGGAAAACGGAATTCCGAGTTGTTAAAAATAAATTGAATGGTTCTCCAACTTGTAATTCTTTAGTTTAAAGTCTTAAATTCTGCTGTCTTTTCAGAGCTACTTTTTGTTGACATTTCAACGTACATTTCATTTGTAATTATACATTATAATGGTTGCTTAGTTTATCTTACACTATGATTACAGCAATATATAGAGGTTAATTGCTATTGCATTGACTAAAATTAGTTAGCCTGTGTTGGCAGGTGACATTAGCTGAGAGGTTATGCAAGTGAACTGAAATCAAGCAACTGAATATATTTACAGCATGAACGAAATTTATTGATTGTCAGAAGCCAGAATCTCCGAGTTCTTATTAGTCCTGAATGTAGCACTAGCACAGGGGACCACGAGGACGACAGAGGAAAGACGCACTTGACTGCAAGTTTGAAAAGAGAGGCGGTGGACGGTTACGGTCTGCAAAAAACAACGAAACCAAACTCTAAGGTAATATTTTTCAACACAGACTGTAAAACATGAACATAATGCATATAGTTATTGTTAGGGGTTTTGGCCTAAGTTTTGTCGGCCAAGCTTAAACGTTAGCAACCACATGGGTAAGCTAATCCAGCCAACATGTTGAAAAAGCAAACGTTAATGCATAGTGTTAATGTGGGAGCGTTTTGCTGTAAAGTTTGAATCAAATTCAAACTAACAATAGCCAAAGCATAATGCTTCAAACGCTAACCCTCGGTTGACTATGTTTTATGAATAGCCATGTACACGAGAAGGGGAGCTGTGAATCCTCCGCCACCAAAAGACAAGAAGGCTTCCACTCCTGATGTGGAGGAAGAGAAAATGGGTATGTATTGCCATTTTAGGTTGTTTCTTTTCCTATAGATTGTCCAAAATGCATCATTAAATGTGGGTTTGTTCATAATATTGAAGCGTGTAAGTTAGAGCTGAAACTTTGTAGTCATATTCAAACCATTTAATACATTTGAAAATGTAAAGTTAACGTTAGATGATGGCTGATTGAATCAATCATATCCAGCATAGGCCTAAAAAGGTATAGATTGTGTTTCAAACTTGACATAGCATCCCTGTCATAGCTTTTAGCTAAAATAATTTTTTAATTTAATATTTACAAAAATATTTTTTGTTTTCTTTTTTGTGATCCTTGCTAATGTGTTGAATGCAGCTCCTACAATCAAGCATGAACTGGCCATGATCAAACTTCAGCTGGAGGCAGAGAGAGAGCGCGGGAGACTCCGAGAAGAAACCATAGAAATGCTGAAGTCAGATAAAGACTACCTTCAGCGTGAACTGACCAGCAAGGCTGAATTAATGAGGGAACTAGTCAAATCTGGTTACAGATCGGTGGAGCCATCATCTAGTTCAGGTGATCAATTATATGCCAGGTTGTGTTGCTCCTGGGTTACATGAATTTTCACACATTTGAATTTTGACATCCACCATCTTGGATTGTTCTACAATGTTTGTTATAACTAGAAACAGAAGAAGAAGAAAAAATATGAATTAATGTTTTAGAACTGTGTGTGTTTGTTTTATTTATTGCAGCAGAGTCTTCCAAGAGTCAGGTGAAAAGAGTTTTCATCTCTGATGAAGAATCAGAAGTTGCTTCGACCTTTGCCATTGACTCGCCATTGTCTGATTCATCCTTGGAAGATGACTCCAAGAAGAAGAAAAAGCTGAAGAAGAGATCACCAAAGTTGAGTGGAAGCCCCAAACCAGAAACCAGTCGTGTTCGAGGTAAGATTGTTTTATATATCAGTAATGAGTGAAATTGACTGTTTTGACTGTTTTAACTGTGTTTTTTTCAACTGCTTGCATAAAAAACCATTACATATAAAACATGAACTAATAATAATGAATAAAAAGATAGAACAGACTGCATTTTACCAAAAAGTTAATTATTTTTGACAGTATGTCATTAACTCTAAGACTTTTCGTGGTCCCCAAGAGATAGGCAGTTCACAAACAAAATTAAAAGACTTTACTGATTCCAGAGGGGAAATTCTGTAATGTTACTGTGCTCTCATAAAATGATAGAGCAGGCAAAAATAGAATAAAAGATGTTAAGTATATATACAACATTATGTACTCTCCTTTCATATACTGAACATACCAGTTAATGCATTCTCTTTCCAATGACAGATGAACTTTTTTTTTCTTTCAGTGAAAAACTGCAGAGACATCATTAAAAGGTACAAGGCAGTGCTGAAGAGCTACAGTGAGGGGGGGTCCATGAAATCTGCCTTTGAAGAAGTTGGTGTTGACCGCAACACAATCGCCAGAACGGCAGTCATCGCAGAGTTCAGCCTTGCAGCCCCTGAAGCTTTCACAGCTCTAGGCCAGTGGAATGAGAAGTTTGAAAAGCTCTCCACCTTTGTGGATAGATGTCGCGCAGCTATTACAGCTGAGATTAAAGAGCGCATAAGCGAAATGAAAGAGAATGGTACTTTGCTACCCATTGCACATTAAATGTGCAAAAAAGCTAGTCTGTTCCAAGTTTTAATTTAAATTATAAATTGCATTCTTTAGTCTCTCAGGTGCAAGAATTTTAATTTGTGAGCTATGCATTTTTTACAGATTTCAGTTGTATTGATATGTACAGAATAACATGCACCTTTTCTTTATATTTTGTTTCTGCAAAATAAAGTTGTTTCAAAGATCATTATGGTGTTTAATTTTTAACTTACACTTTACTTACAGCCAGCAAAATACTGCTCCTAAGTGATTATAAATGTGTTATAATGTCATACACTTGCTAATAACTTTATACAGTGTTGTCACTTTACTAAAAGCTCTTAAAGTCATCCTATAACATATTATTGATATTTATAAGGCATTACGTCCTTTCCGTAACTGAGCATTTAGTATCTGTTCTATGTTGAGCAGTTCTATGTGTGTCTTTACTACTGGCTAGAGTAAGGATGGTTATAATGTGTTATAGAAGCTAATGCTTAGAACTTTGCTCCTAGCGTCACGTGAGTAAGCGTATTGCGTCATTTCCTGCTTCTGCACCGTGTGGTATTGCTGTTTACAGAGTGTTAGCGTCGCTCAAATTCCAAAAAACGTTCTGTTTATTGCGGGGAATTCTTACGTATCTTCAACCACCTGTCCTCTATAGCTACTTTTTGAACCACACACACTCTCTCTTCTAATCAACTTTGTCTGCTAACGTTAGCGAATTAACCATGGCTTCTCCCTCTGCTTCCCCTTCTCTCTCCTGCATCTCGTGCCACATGTTTAGTTACTCCTCTGCCTCCTTTAGTGGTAATGGTATGTGTAACAAATGTAGTTTATTCGTAGCACTGGAGGCGAGGCTTTCCGAATTGGAAGCACGGTTCCGCACCATTGAAAAACAACCAGCAGCTAGCCAGGGCCCTGTAGCCGGTGCGGACCGACAAAGAGTAGCTCCTGTTAGCATAGCTCCAGTTAGCTGTCCCCCGACAGCTCCCGAGCAGCCGGGAAACCAGGGCGGCTGGGTGACGGTTCGAAGGAAGCATAGTCCCACAAGGCCCGTGGATCACCACCAAACCCTTCACGTCTCCAACCGATTTTCCCCACTCAGCGACACACCCGCTGAGAAACCAACTCTGGTGATTGGCGACTCTATTTTGCGGAACGTGAAGATAGAGAAACCAGCGACCATAGTTAGATGCATTCCAGGGGCCAGAGCGGGCGACACTAAATCTTACCTCAAACTGCTGGCTAAGGCTAAGGTTAAATACAGTAAAATTGTTATTCACGTCGGCAGTAATGACACCCGGTTACGTCAATCGGAGGTCACAAAACTTAATGTGGAATCGGTGTGTAAGTTTGCTAAAACTATGTCGGACTCCGTAGTTTTCTCTGGTCCCCTGCCCAACCTGACCAATGATGACATGTTTAGTCGCACGTCGTCATTCCATCGCTGGTTATCTAGGTGGTGTCCAGCAAACAACATGGCCTTCATTGACAATTGGCACACTTTCTGGGGAAAGCCTGGTCTGATTAGGCGAGATGGCATCCACCCAACTTTAGCGGGTGCTGCTCTCATCTCTAGGAATATGGCCGATTTTATTAACCCCCCGAAACCATGACAACCCACACAGCAAATATATGAGTGTTAAAATGTCGGTGTCGGTGTTGAATAAAGAGTGTTGGTGTTATTTTAACACCACCCAGTTATAAAATAGCACTGCTAGTGTTGCCTGTGACTAATTGACGTTGTCAAATCGGAGTGTTAGCAGTCAACGGTGTTAAGGCAGATCTAAGCCACACCCTCACGTAACGGTTCTCCAGGACGTGATCAAGACGAAAGAAGTTTCTCCTGCGCCATTTTCTCTCGGGGAAGACGGTAGAAGGTAAGTGCTCAATTTCACTGACTGACTTGGTAATCAAGACTAGTCACACGCATGATATTTGATGATAATATATATTAGCTTCATAACTTATTTAATTGTAACCGTCTGTTTTGTATGAATTCCACTAGGGCAAAGTACTATCCGATAACGTTCGGTAATAGCTAGGTTATAGCAATGATTTCGGTAATAGCTAGGTTATAGCAATGATTTTTAGCATGACTCAGTGCTCTTAGGTTATAACTCAATGCTCTTAGGTTATAACGTTAGTGTACAGTTTACTCCCTGATAATGAACCTACTGTGTGAGCGGGAATATATCGTTGGCCTTTTTTAAAATGCTTCTTTTTAAAAAGTTATTAGGCTGTACTATTTATGTCAGTGTTGAAAGTTACAATGCGGCGGGAGTAGCACGTTAATGCTAAGCAAGCAGGCTAACGTTAAGTTAAAGTTAACGTAGCTGCTAGCCACATTTGGTTGCTGCAAGCTGAGATGGAGAAACACATGCTAAGCCATCATTGACATGATTGGTCTGATTTGTGACATGGACATCTAACCATGTCCATATTTGTCTAAATAAATACACCGCAACATCGAAACACATTACTTGTGCGAATTGTAGAAAGACTTTGCGAATGCAGCTTAAAAACTACATCTCCCACAAACATGAGCGGTTTCGCGCTATTTCGTGCATAGACAGTAGGTGCGTTCGACTTCATGCAGATCTGACTTGACGTGATGCATGCTGGGTAGAACAAGTTCATTTTAACCAATCATATTCGAGGTCTATGAGCATAATAACCCAGCATGCATCACGTCAAGTCAGATCTATTTCTATGGTCAGATCTGCACAGATCTGCATGAGCACTGTGCAGCGTATTTCTGTAAAAACCGGCGGACTATTTATAACAGGGCTCAGGGGATTACTTTTCACAAGTAAGATTGAAAATTATTATTGGTTGTACTTTGTGAATAGGCTTATAGCTACATGTATGACGTTTGCAGCAAAAAAAACCCGCGTGAAAATCAGTTAAGTATTCAGCGAGTTATGATTGATTAAATGCGCTGACACTTCACTGCGCCTGCTAAACAGATTACACTGAGTGGAGCGGGTGACCGGTCCAAGATGGCGGCCCCACGGCTCGTCAGCGCCAATAGGCAGTAGCGGTCGATGCGGCGTCTACTCTTTATTATGTCTATGATTTCGTGCACTCGCTAGTATCGAAACTCAGGCAGAGACGGCTGAGAATGTTCTAAGGATCTTTGCTAAAGTCCTCGCGCCTCGTAGTAAAAGCTGAACGCTCTTCCATCTAGCGAATTCATCAAGTTATAAATAAATAGAGATAAAGATTGAATGAATGAATGAAAAGTAAATATACCAACAACGAAGAAAGATAAAGGAAGAACAGGATGGCGTTCTGAGATTGTAGTGAGAGAGGGAATGGCAATATGTCTGGTAGCCTAGTTAAGGGAAATAGGCTATGCAAAACATAGTTGTGGTGAACAGGGAAAAAGTGAACGTTATCCTCCCTCGGCAGTTCGACTTGCATGCATGCTCATTTTCACCGAATAAAGCACAAATCGAAAATAACATTTTCCCACTGACCATCAGTCAAATATTTCAAATAAATATGTTTGTTTAGGCTATGCTGGGTTTCGTGGAAGTGAAAATGGTCTGTATTAGTAGTTGTATTGGACAGTATGGAGTCAGATCACCATGAACATACTGGTGCATTGGCATGTTTTACTGTTTACCTGACATTTGTGTTGTATCTTATTTTATTTTTTTTAACAAAGAAATGCTTGTTCAAGTGGAGTGCAAGGGTGTCCTGAAATGGGTTCGAATACCAATGAAGGATGACAGCTACGATTACTTTCAGTTCATTCAAGAAGGTAAGTAAAAGGGTAACCTACTGATTTTTCACATCACACCTATTATTGCATGCCAATATGTGTCAGTTTTTGATTATTAATAGCAAAATGTATAAACCTTATGATTATTTTATGTACTTTTCTAAAACAGAACCTTACTGAGAGTTTATCTGAAGTTATTTCATCACAACATAGGTTATACTTAATGGCATGTGGTTGTGGTGCTGTTGCTAAACAGCTTTTACTGCCACCTTGTCGCGGTAGTGCATTACTTACTACCAGATTTCTTATAGTCCAATGAGATAATAAGGCATTTCTGTGTATAGGCACCCAAGTATTAGTTGCAGGGATGCAGGAATTTTACAAAGCTACTGTATCAACAGCGGTTAATAGTTGGGAAATTAAGTGTTTTGGATCTCAGTTTCAGCTAAATTCAGCCTGCCAAATGACCCTGATGTGAACCTGAAGGACTCCTCAGGAGTTGATGTAGATGCTGACATTTTTGATGAGTTAGTGAGATCTGCTGCAGTATCTTTCAAAGTGTTTACTGAGGACTCTGGTAAGACACAGAAACGCCCCTCCCATTGCATTTACAATAGGAACAGTGACAAAATATATTTTCCAATTAAAGTTAAATATTATAAAACTGCCACACCCTCTTTCTACTCTTAGCTGAGAAAGAGGTCTCTGAGGCCTCCTTCTGCTCAGATGAGGGATCATTCTCACCCACTGAGTCTGTGAGGTCATTCTCATCAGTTGAGTCTGTGAGTTCAGGCTCCACTGTAATTGCAGACTGCACCAAAGCACGGAGAAGGCAACTGTTAGAAGGACCACCTGACAGTAAGGCAGCAAAAGATGTAAGTTGTTCTTAGATTGTGGGGTAGAATGTCGAGCCATTTTCAAAATGCATTGCAAGTTTACATGCAACTTCTATATTGCAGATGGTCTATGTAGCTCTACATCAAAAAAACGGGGGTGAAGACATATTCAAAGAGTACAATGCGACCAAAGGCCTTTCTGATCAAACAAGAAGGAAACTCGTCAACATCCTGGTGGCAGATATGATTGAGAGTCATGGGTAAGTGACCAATGAAATACAACCCCAATTCCAGAGAAGTTTAGACGCTGTGTAAAATGTTCATGAAAACAGAATGCTATGATTTACAAGTTATGTTAACCCTTTATTTAATCGTGAATAGTGCAAAGACCAACATATTAACTTTTGACAGAGAAAAAAGTTGATTGTTTTTGGATTTTTATGGATTCTCTGAGTAATTTTGTAATATGGTAATATCTTGCTATGGTGTAGGAGAGTCCCACCAATCAATGTCCGTGTGACCTATGCCCTTGGAATAGTCACCCTTTTCCCCAATTTGAAGGATAAGGCCTCACCAACTGGATATGTGAGTATTATGTAGCAGAGTATTATGTGGTCATGTATAGAGAAAAGCCTTATTTTGAGGTCCTGATACAGGCATCAGTTTTGATGGCTTTTAATATTGACAGTACCTCTTGCCTGTTTTCTTGTCTGACAGGAACATTACTACGATCCTCACAGTGGCCAAGGTTACCTGGCCTACAGATTGAAAACTGTTCAGCGCAATACCACAAGTGATTTCAAGAGGAGCTCCAAGTCTGCTGATCAACATGGCCCTAAGACTCTGCGTGAGACGTCAACATCTGAGCAGCTGTCAGGTGATGAATGCAGAGAAGCGATGTCTGCGATGAAGCATTCAGCAGACCAACCAGTTGTGAGGGAGAAAATGAAGGCAACCTTCAAGCACCGTCAGAGTATGCTACACGATCCAGACCAGTCTTCAGTCATCCTAGATCACTTCCCCCGATTCTTGGATACACCAGGCTTGGTAAGAAAAACAGAGACTAGCTTGATGTACCAATTATTAAATGTGTTTTGTACCATGTTTTGACATGGTTTCTGTCTGTGTTAGATTAACCAAGACTTCAAAATGCTATTTGGAGAAGACGTCTCGGGCAAGTTTATCGCAAAATGGCCAATGTTCTACAAACCTAGGATTATCACTGTCTGCAAAAGCCTTCGCCCTGGTACTCATGTGGATGACCTTCTGTCTGCTCAAGAGGAAGCGAATGATTATGGTAAGTGTACACGTATTGTACTTGCCAGTGTTCTTCATATGCACCTATGAGCTATGACTGTATACTCATGGGATGTGGGTGTTACTATACTAATCCACTAGGATGGGACAGTGACTTGGCAGCTATCCTCCTGCTTATTCATCTCTTGCCTCCAACCGCAAAAGGGAAAAGGCACGGGAAAATCAGTGCCACTGAAGCTACTGACCATGTTGTCAAGTTCATGAAGGTACGTTCAGGATATAGATGGTGACTGAATGTTGCTTCGCCACTTTTAACTCTTAATCCACTGATTCTTGAGAATTTGGATAAAGCTTCAAATTGAAAGTTTTAACGTGCCATGTCATTTAGAGGTGTTTAGATGCCTTTTTTTTTTTTTGCGTAAATGCGGTAAATTATTTTTTTTGTGTTTGTAAGTAAACAAACATAAAATACTGTTCCTAATTTCCCCTCTAACACTCTTAGGTGGGGACAAGCATGGTGACATTCCTTGGCAGAGTTGGATCAGCACAGCCCTTCCTCCTCTGTGTTGGAGAAAAGAAGAGTAGTATCCAGAAGTTCTACGTCATCCTCGACCAGAAGGCCATCCCCTGTGTGGCGCAGACAGCTGTGGCTGCCTTCGACGAACTGTTTAAGGCCCACTTCGTCTTCGCTGTATCCTACGATGAGGCCTTGTGCAACTTCTACACCTTCATTCAGACTACCGTGTATGGGATTGATGTCGGCACTACAAAAGAGAGTCCGCGGGTCAAGGAAATCCGGGCAAAAGTCGATCATACTGAGGTTTGAACATGTTTACCTGCTACGTTTGCAAGGTACAGCACAAAAGTTGCTCAGTTTTTTTTCAACATTTGAAGTTTAGTCATGCTTTGTACCCTGGACGGACATTGCGATTGAAATGTGGCGAGAGTGGGTGTTCCTCTGTTTTTTACACATATTGTGGATTCAAGAAACATTTATTAAGAGTGCATACAGACTGTGTAGCTTCAAGTTCAAGTTCTGTTGATCCTTTGGACAATGTTGACAGTAATGTTTGTGTTCCTGATCCACTGCCGAGTGCAGTTTCTCTCGTCAGTTACCCAGCTCCTCTTGAAAAAAGACAGTTACTGGATATGTGCAGCTCTATTGTCGCTCAAGTACAAGCATCTGGAGTCCCTGAAAGTACTGTGCAATCTTTAGTTGGTTCAATGGAGGAATTTGTCAATGATGTCCATGTCCAAGCACATGACACTGTTCTTAAATGTCTTTCATCTGAGGTAACTGAACAAACTCTGAATGAAGTTAGAGACTGTTTTGAGCAGCTTGAAAATCCATTTTCATTCCTCAATACAGAAACTAAGAGGCAAAGACATTTTGAGAAAAAATGGAAAATCGTTGAACCAGTAGAGCATGTTCTTGGTGTACGTTATGATCTCCGCAAAGATAGAACTACTGGTGTATACAGTCAAATTCCTGTTAATGACAAATTTGTTTATGTGCCTATTTTGGGAACTCTTGAGTCCATGTTTACCAACCGGGAACTCAGCAACTGTTTTCAGCAAGTAAAGCTTCATGAAGATGGCATTTTCAAAGACATTAATGATGGTTCATATTTCAGAAATCATCCATTATTTTCACAACAAGAACACGCTCTTCAAATTCAGCTTTATTATGATGATTTTGAAACGGCCAATCCGCTAGGAACTAAAAAGGGCATTCACAAACTTGGCTGTGTTTACTTTATTTTACGAAATTTGCCAATGAAGCTGAATTCCGTTTTGATGAACATTCATCTTGTGGCGCTTTTTCACTCAGAGGACTTGAAGAAATATGGTTTCGATCCAATCCTACAGCCTCTTGTTCATGATTTAAAAGTTTTGGAGACTCAGGGAATCCATGTGCCCTTTTCAGATACACCATTAAAGGGGTCTGTTGTTCAGGTTACTGGGGATAATTTAGCTATACATGGACTTTTTGGTATGGTTGAATCGTTCAGTGCAACCTACTGTTGTCGATTTTGTTTAACTGACAAAACACATTTGCAGTCAGTCTTTAGTGAGGATGACCCAGACTTAATTCTTCGCACAAAGGAGCTCTATTCAGAACACTGCAATGCCATAGCACAAAATCCCACTCTAGTTCACTCATTTGGTGTTAAGAGAACCTGTCCCCTAAATGCACTGCAATTTTTTCATTCCTCAGACAATTATGCAGTGGATATTATGCACGACCTACTAGAAGGGGTTGTACAGTATGAGCTAAAGCTTCTTTTTCAGTATTTGGTGAAGGACTTCATTTCTTTAAACACTCTCTCTCAAAGGATTCAGAGCTTTAACTATGGTTACAGTGAGAGAAAGAACAGACCCAGTGGAGTCAAAGTTAATGATGATGGCAATGACCTCGGGCTCAATGCCATTCAGTCTTGGTGCCTCCTGCGAAATACTCCCTTGATTTTTGGAGACCTAGTTGACCATAACAACAGTTATTGGAATGTGATTATGCTTTTGATTCAGATTGTAAACATTGTATTCTCACCAGTTATAACAGATGGTATGACTTATTATTTGAAGCACCTCATTTCTGACCATCACAAACTTTTTAAGTTGGTGTTTACAGATAAGAGGCTCATTCCAAAGCATCATCTGATGATACACTACCCCAGATGTATTAGGAAAATAGGTCCACTTATACATATGTGGTGTATGCGGTTCGAAGGCAAGCACAACTTCTTTAAGAAGTCGGTGAAGAATTTTAAAAACTTAACCAAAACATTAGTGAAGAAACATCAGCATCAGTTGGCTTTTCATTGGGAGAATTTCTATTTCAAAAGATTACAGTTTGGTCCTGTTAAACATGTCTCAACTAGCAATCTGGAGGGAAATGTGGTCTTGAGGTCTTGTCCAACTTTGAATCTGCCTAGTGTCTCCACTACTTCCTGGGTGAAAATCCATGGAACAGAGTACCAGATTGGAATGTTTGTCTGTACAAGTGTTGAAAATGAAATGCCTACTTTTGATAAGATTAACAATATCATTATCAAAGATGATGAAGTGTTTCTATTGGCCACTAAAGTTATTACCATGCATTTTGATGACCACCTGAATGCATTCAGCATTGAGGAGGTGGATGATGTGTTTAGAGTAATTTGTGTGGATGATCTGTTGTACTATAGGCCTTATGACAGACAGTTTTCACCTGAAAATGATGAAAGTATGTATATTGTGCCTTACTGCAGTTTTGTCTCAAATGTGCATTGAATTGTCTAAAATGGATTTAATACAAAGGTCATTTTCTCTACAATTTCTGCCATTTGCCTTTTATTTCAGTTGGTGGGGTATGGGGAAATTTGACACCTGATAGTGTTATTGGTATACACCTAGTAGTGTAACCATTAGTCATTTTCAACACCCGAGTTTTGTTGTCTTCACACTACACTGGTGTTGGTGTTGAAGAAAGCAGTGTTCTTTTTTAACATTTTGTTTTAACACTAACACCAGTGTAGTGTGAATACAACACCACAAAGTGTTATGTAGTGTTGATTTTTGACAATACAGAGTGTTAAATCAACTAAAATTGGGTGTTAACTTATTAACACTTTCATAAATGTTAATTTAACACGATTGAGAGTGGATGCATATAGACACTTTGCTGGTGTTAAAATTAACACTGTGTGTGTTAATTTAACACTGGCAAATTTGCTGTGCAGAGTTCAGACCAGGAGGCGGAGTTGTAGTCTTACACACTTCTCTGCCGCTTCTCTAGGACTGTCTCACACCCTAAACTCTATCAACTCTATAGATGTTCTGTCTGCTCCCAGATTATTTAAACCAAAAAATAACAACAGAGGAGTTTCTCATAGGAACCTGATACAAATCAGTACAAGTTCATTGGTAGAACAGAAGAATAGGAAAATTAAATGTGGTCTTTTAAATGTCAGATCTCTCTCATCTAAATCTCTTTTAGTGAATGATCTGATAACTGATCATCAGATTGATCTATTTAGTTTGACTGAAACATGGCTACAGGATGATGAATATGTTAGTTTAAATGAGTCTACTCCACCCAGTCATAGTAATTATCATATTCCTAGAAGCACAGGTAGAGGAGGAGGAGTGGCAGCAATCTTCCACTCTGATTTATCTATTAATCCTAGACCTAAGGAGAGCTTTAATTCATTTGAAAGTCTTACTCTTAGTCTTCCCCATCCAGACCAGAAAATACAAAAACCAATTCTTTTTGTTGTGGTGTATCGCCCACCTGCTCCTTATTCTGAGTTTTTAGCTGAATTCTCTGAGTTTTTATGTGATTTAGTTCTTAGAACAGATAAAGTCATTATAGTAGGTGACTTTAACATCCATGTTGATGTTGTCAGTGACAGCCTTAGCTCCTCATTTACATCATTATTAGATTCAATTGGCTTTTCTCAGAATGTAAACGGATCAACTCACAGTTTTAATCACACCTTAGATCTTGTCCTAACATATGGCATAGAAACTGAAGGTTTAACAGTATTTACTCATAACCCTCTTTTGTCTGATCATTTCCTCATAACCTTTGAATTTGCAATAATGGATTACACAGGAACTGAAAAGACATTTCATTACAGTAGATGTTTGTCTGACAATGCTGTAACTAGATATAAAGAATTAATTCCTTCTTTATTTACCTCAGTGCCATGTACCAATGTTGTGGACGACAGCAACCACAATTTAACCCCTGCACTAATAGATTATTTTGTCGATGGCACTGCAGCATCGCTTAGTTCAACTTTAAACTTAGTTGCTCCTCTGAAAAAGAAGGTCATAAATAGGAGGAGGCTAGCTCCATGGTATAATTCACAGTTGCGCTGTTTAAAACAGGCAGTCCAAAAGCTAGAAAGAATTTGGCATTCCACTAATTCTGAAGAAGCTCGCATAGCCTGGAAAGATAGTTTAACAACTTATAAAAAAGCTCTCAGTAGTATTAGAACAGCATATTATTCATCACTAATAGAAGAAAACAAGAACAACCCCAGATTTCTTTTCAGCACTGTAGCCAGGCTGACAAAGAGCCACAGCTCTGTTGAGCCATCTATTCCTTTAGCCCTCAGTAGTAATGACTTCATGAGCTTCTTTACTAATAAAATTGTCGGCATTAGAGAAAATATTCAAGGCATCCTTCCAACAGCTGTTAAAGATGCAAGTACAGCGACATTAGAAACTTTTGTAAGACCTTATCAATATCTGGAATCCTTCTCCCCAGTAGATCTTCTTGAGCTCTCTTCAACAATTACAGCATCTAAACCATCAACCTGTCTTCTAGATCCAATCCCAACTAAATTGCTCAAAGAAGTTTTTCCATTAATTAACACCTCCATATTGAACCAGATAAATTTATCTTTATTAACAGGATATGTGCCTCAGTCTTTTAAGATTGCTGTAATTAAGCCCTTACTCAAGAAAGCCACTCTAGATCCAGATGTTTTAGCCAACTATAGACCAATCTCCAACCTTCCTTTTATTTCCAAAATTCTAGAAAAAGTTGTTGCTAATCAGTTGTGTTACCACTTAAACAAGAATGGTCTGTTTGAAGAGTTTCAGTCAGGTTTTAGAGTTCATCATAGTACAGAAACAGCTTTGGTTAAAGTTACCAATGATCTCCTCATGGCTTCAGACAGTGGACTTGTCTCTATACTTGTTCTGCTAGATCTTAGTGCTGCATTTGACACTATTGATCATAATATTTTACTACAGAGACTTGAAAGTGAGGTCAAGATTAAAGGAACTGCATTAGACTGGTTTGAATCCTATCTATCTGACAGATTCCAGTTTGTTCATGTCAATAATGATTCCTCTACTTATACAAAAGTAAGTTATGGAGTTCCTCAGGGTTCTGTGCTAGGACCAATACTCTTCACGTTATACATGTTGCCATTAGGCAAGATTATTAGAAAACATGGCATAAACTTTCATTGCTATGCAGACAACACCCAGCTATATTTATCTATGAAACCAGATGAAACTAATCAGTTGGTTAAACTCCAAGCATGCCTTAAAGACATAAAGGCTTGGATGACCTGTAATTTCCTACTCTTAAACTCAGACAAAACAGAAGTTATTGTATTCGGTCCTAAGCATCTCAGAGATTCATTATCTAATCACATGGTGTCTTTGGATGGCATTACCTTGGCCTCCAGTACTACTGTAAAAAACCTTGGTGTTATATTTGATGAGGATATGTCCTTTAAATGTCACATAAAGCAAGTGACTAGGACTGCCTTCTTTCACCTGCGTAATATCGTCAAAATTAGGAATATCCTGTCTCAGAGTGATGCCGAAAAACTAGTTCATGCATTTGTGTCGTCCAGACTGGATTATTGTAATTCATTACTGTCTGGCTGTCCAAATAGCTCTTTAAAAAGCCTCCAGTTGATTCAAAATGCCGCAGCAAGAGCATTGACAGGAATTAGCAAGAGAGATCATATTACTCCAGTTTTAGCTTCTCTTCACTGGCTCCCTTTAAAGTCTAGAATAGAATTTAAAATCCTCCTCCTTACATACAAGGCCCTTAAAGGCCTAGCTCCATCGTATCTTAAAGACCTTATTGTACCATATCATCCCAGCAGATCACTTCGGTCTGAAAGTGCAGGCCTACTTGTGGTTCCTAGAATTTCAAAAAGTAGAATGGGAGGTAGAGCTTTCAGCTATCAGGCTCCTCTCCTGTGGAACCAGCTCCCAGTTTGGGTTCGGGAGGCAGACACTCTCTCTATTTTTAAGGTCAGGCTTAAGACTTTCCTTTTTGATCAGGCTTATAGTTAGGGCTGGACTAAACCATCCCTTAGTTATGCTGCTATCCGCCACTTTCTTTTCTCTGGCACAGAGCTCTTGCCCTCTAATTTCCTATATACTACTAGTCATACAATTCTGTGCTATTACTATGTAGAATGTTTACTGCTGTGTGTGTCCCACCCCCCTTCCCCCCTCTTCCCCCCCTCTTCCCCCCTCTTCTTGTGAGTATCTCTGGC
The DNA here is from genome assembly GCF_963514085.1 of Chelon labrosus. Lineage (NCBI taxonomy): Eukaryota > Metazoa > Chordata > Actinopteri > Mugiliformes > Mugilidae > Chelon > Chelon labrosus. The sequence continues at coordinate 24,139,695 of NC_140351.1, read as the reverse complement.
CTGGAGTGGTGTGTTTCCTGTGGAGCTCTATACTACATCTGTTGTCGTGGTCTCATCAGCCTGCCCAGTCTTCATGGAATCCTGCAGTTATCCACTCCTACCTGAATGAACAATTCTCCAACCTGCCTATGATTCCTCTTACATTTTCAAACTGTCATGTAACATCATCAATAATAATAATAATAATCAATTTTATTTGTATTGCACTTTACATTTAAAGCAATCTCAAAGTGCTACAGGGCAAACAGTTTAAAAATAATGTAAGTTAAATAATCCAGGGTCAAAAATTTAAAATTAAGGTTAAAAAATAAAAATAGAAGAAAGAAAAAAATACAATTTAGTTGTAGGCTTTTTTAAAAAGATATGTTTTTAAGTCCTTTTTAAAAGTATCTGTAGTCTGTGGGGCCCTCAGGTGGTCAGGGAGGGCGTTCCACAGCCTGGGGGCAGCAGAAGCAAAGGCCCTATCACCTGGGGGTTCTGGGGGTTTGAAGGGTGTTTGAGGTTGCAGACCGGGTGCATGAGGAAGTGTGGGGGGTAAGGAGTTCCTGTAGGTAAAGGGGGGCATGTCCATGAATGCACTGGTGAGTGAGGAGGGAGACCTTGTACTCAATCCTGAGTGGGATAGGGAGCCAGTGAAGGGATTTCAGAATGGGGGTGATGTGGTCATGCTTGCGTACCCTCATCAGGATCCTGGCAGCGCTGTTCTGAATGTACTGGAGTCTCTGGATGCTCTTGCCAGAGATCCCAATGAGGAGTGCATTACAGTAGTCCAGCCTGGAGGAGACAAAGGCATGGACGAGCTTCTCTGCATCTGCTAGGGTGAGTGTTGGACGGAGTTTCGCGATGTTCTTGAGGTGGTAAAAAGCTGTCTTACAGAGGTGTTTGATGTGGGTGTCAAAGGTGAGTTGTGGGTCCATTTTAACACCCAAGTTGGTGACAGATGTGGAGAGGGAGATGGTTTTGCCAGAGAAAGTGATATTGGTGATGGTAGAAGAGCGGAGCAGATGTGGTGTGCCAACCAGGATGGCCTCTGTTTTGGAACTGTTTAGCTGAAGAAAATTGAACCTCATCCACGCCTCTATCTCCTCCAGGCAGGTGGTCAATGTGGAAGTTGGTAGGGGAGCAGAAGAAGTGGGGGTTGTCCTGAGGTAGAGCTGCGTGTCGTCCGCATAGCAGTGAAATGTTATGCCATGTCTGCTAATAATATTGCCAAGGGGAAGCATGTAGAGAGAAAAGAGGGTGGGGCCCAGCACAGAGCCCTGAGGAACACTGCAGGTGACGTTGTGGGTGTGTGACTTGGCTTTGCCCAGGGCGACATACTCAGTTCTGTCGGTCAGGTAAGAGGTGAACCAGTTGTGAACATTTTCTGAGAGTCCAATGGTGCATTGCAGGCGGTGGAGAAGGATATTGTGGTCTACTGTATCAAAGGCAGCTGTGAGGTCCAGGAGGATGAGTAGTGATGGGGAACCAGTATCTGCTGCCATCAGGAGGTCGTTGGTGACCCTGACCAAGGCTGTTTCTGTGCTATGGCCAGGGCGAAAACCAGACTGAAACTTCTCATACAGGTTATTGAGTCTGAGGTGATCATGGAGTTGTGCTGCAACTATTTTTTCCAGAACCTTTGATAGGAATGGAAGATTGGAAATGGGCCTGTAGTTGGAGAGAACTTCTGGATCTAGGGTGGGTTTTTTCAGTAGAGGTCTGATGACCGCAGTTTTTAATGCAGATGGGATATGGCCGGCCAGGAGGGAGTAGTTAATGATCTTGGTGATGAATGGAGAGATGGCAGAGATATTTGCCTTCAGCATGGCTGAAGGGAAAGGGTCAAGGGCACAGGTGGACGGCTTCATTTTTTTCATGATGTCCTCTACTTCCTCCTGTGTGGCATCAGAGAAAGTGCAGAGCGGCTGGACAATCTCAAGCGGTAGTTCAGCAGTTGGGAGGGGCAGGGCCGCAGTGGTGGAGAGGTGAGAGCGGATGGTGTTAACTTTTTGTTTAAAGAAAGTGATGTGCATGTTGCACCTCTCTTCGGTGGTCTCCGAGTGGGAGGGTGAGGGGGGTTTAAGAAGGTGATTTATTGTTGAAAAAAGTTGTTTGGAGTCACCGGGGCTGTTGTTGATGATGTTGGAATAGAACCTGGAACGTGCATCCCTCAGAGCTTCTGCATACGCCCTTCTATGTTCCCTGTATGCCTGTTTGTGGACAGTCAATCCAGAGGCCTTGAGCCGTCGCTCAAGGACACGCCCAGCCGCCTTCATCTTTCGCAGCTCGCAGGTGTACCAGGGTGCTGAGCACGAGAATGAGACTGTCCTGGATGTTAAGGGGGCGTGGAGGTCCAGGAGATTACTCAGGGACTGGTTGTAGAAGTCCACAGAGTCATCAACAGAAAGGAAGTCAGTAGAGCCAGAGGAGAGAAGTTGAAGGTCCAGGGCCAGGGCATCCGCATTAATGTTTTTCATTTTTCTGAAATGGATCTGTCGCTTTGGTTTGGTGTGGGTGGGGGGGAAAGGCAGCTCCATTGACACGACTTTGTGATCTTTGTGTCGACATGAATGTTTACATCACCCAGGATTATGGTATTGGCAGAGGTAGTACAGAGTGTTGTGAGGAGATCAGACATTTCTGGGATGAAGGCAGAATTTGGTTTTGGGGGTCGATAGATAAGGAGAACAGTCATGGGAAAGGGGGGCTTACATTTAAATGCAAGACATTCACAGGAAGATGTCGTAGGCAGCGAGATGGGGGATAACTCCAGGTCCTGTCGGTAAATGACAGCTAGGCCACCACCGCGGCCAGTGCTGCGAGCTGCCTCCAAGTAACTGTAGCCGGGGGGACAGGCTTCATTTAGGGCAGAGTAAACCTCGGGTTGGTGCCAGGTTTCTGTCAGACACATGAAGTCAAGTCCTTTCTCCCTGATGTGTTCTTCAATCCGTGTGGATTTATTGTTGATAGATTGAGTGTTAAAAAGTTCGAATTTGACCAGTGACTGTGGGGTGAATCTCTGTACAGAGCGCAAAACATTAAAATCCACTCCACGCATCTGGCAGGGATTTGCCTCCCCACCGGAGTCCACAGTGTGGTATGCAGAGTTGCAAACAGGAGTGGACCGTCCAGGAGAGCCGCACCGAGACTGCAGAGTCGGGATGGCATCCTCCGTCGCTCGATGATGGATGGTGAGAGAGCGACGCGACCCTCTATGCATATAGCGCTTCCTCCGAAGGATCCCCGCAGCCTGGCAAATGTGGAGCACATCTTCATCGATGGAAGTGATGGCATGCTGTCGGAGTTGCTCGGCGGTGTAGACATGCTGTCGGAGTTGTTCGGCGGTGTAGACAAATCTGCCCATGTAACGTTAACGTTACAAGACAAACACTGTGGAAAATGGAAGCACGAACACAGCACAAAGCCTCGATCTCCCTGGAAGGTAGTCAACCGACTGACCTAGCAGCTGGTCAAAAAACAAACTCGCCGACAGGATGGAAAGAGAGACACTGTGTAGCCAAAAGTCCAATAACCACCAGCTCAGTAACAGTGGAGCGCAGCGCACTTATCAGCTGTGAGTAACGTCAGCCTTCAACTCAGTCCAGGCCAGTAAACTTAGTCCTCCAAAAAAAATAAATAAAACCCACGATGGGGTAAAGTGCAAGAAAATTACAGCAATGTCAGGATAAAAAATTAAACTTAAATTGCGAAAAAAAATGAAAAACCCAAACAAAAACAAGCCAGACGGAGCGGCGTCAGTCTCGCCAGCGTCCCCGTCTCCAGATGAAAAACTCAGTAAAAGTATGGAAAAACGAAATAATCAATTGAAATAAAAAGGCTATATATAACTGTGCAGCTAAACTAAACGAAAGTACAAGAATTATGGAAGAATAATCAGGAATAAAATAGTAAATATCATCAGTCTGTATCATAAGATTCCACATGTACACTTTAGTCATATATGTGTATCTATGACAGATGTATGTTTATCTTGCTGTTCTCTTCTCTTCTCTCTTTGCTGTTCTCTTCTCTCTTTCTTCTGTCTGTACCCGGCTGGCCTTAGGCAGATGGGTCCCTCCATATGAGCTGGGTTCTGCTCGAGGTTTCTTCCTGTTAAAAGGGAGTTTTTCCTTGCCACCGTTGCCTTCAGGCTTGCTCTGGGGGTTTCAGGCCGGGTTTTTGTAAAGCGTCTTGAGACGATTTGTATTGTTATTGACGCTATATAAATAAAATTGAATTGAATTTAATTATATGACCCAGGACTTCAGATTCTTCATTCAAACACTGTTGTCACTTTAGTATGCAGGTATAAAACATTATAAGTGCTTCATTTATAATACATTATGTCCACACTTGTAATACTTTATAAACCTTGGTATAAGTTCTTATACATGATTATACACCATTATAATGACATGTATAAAGCATTATAAATGCATTATAACGTCTTATGCATGTGCTCATAATGCGTTATAAACTAGATCTTCATAGAAAGTGTTACCAATAGTCTCTATCAGTTTTACCGGGTACTGACCTGGAAAACCGAACCAATGAAGTTAGTGCGTGAAAGAACAAGCCGCCATCTTCTGCTCCGAAACTCTGTCTGGAGGGAGAGGGAGGAGTCTCTCACCTTAGGGACCGCGGTGCAACGATACCCGCACTTTGGTTCCACCTGATTACTTCCTTCCTACATTAATACTGATCTTTTCAATAAAATGTTGAAATTATGTTAAACACTGAGCTGGTTATTGCCGACAGTAAAAAAAACACTGGTTAGAATAATACTCATGTAAATAACGAATTTTCTTATGCTCTCACATAAGTGTATCACAGAGACACTCTATCTGACTTAACACTATGCACTGGTCCAATGAACATTCTTGGCATCTCCTTCGGACATCCTGAGGGAGATTGTTTCTATAACTGGTCGCAGAAATTAAGATTGGTGGATAAAAAATTAACTATCTGGAGAAATAGGACTTTAACATACATAGGCAAAGTTATGGCCATCAAGGCTGACATTCTGCCCTCATTGCTACATTTAGCATATGTATATCCAATGCCTTTTTCTTTCCGTAAATCATTGACAAAGACAATTTTTCAGTTTTTCTGGGGTGGGTACGAATATATAAAAAGAGAACGAATTTATCAGACCATAGAAGATGGGGGGAGGGATCTTCCTAACATCCCCCTTAAGTTGGATGATTTGTTTTTTTGTAATATATGTCACTTATTATCAGGAAATTATACGCACAAATGTCAGGTATTTTTAAAGTTTTGGCTTACTATTCCCTTTCGTTTTGTTGTGCAGTGGGACAATAGCACCCCTAAAGCCGAAGTCTTGCCTGGGCACTTTTGTTATATTACAAAATGGTTTAGGAAAAATGTAGAGTGTCAAAACAAGGACAATGTCAGAAAACACAGAATTTTATACCAGAAGTTGGTAGAAAAGCTATGCCACAATGACATTTATACAATGCAAACAGATTGGACTAAAGCACAGGTTAAAGGATTGGAAAACAGATTGAAGGATTTTAACTGGTTAGTACTGCACAAAAAACTTCCAGTTCGCTCCATTTTGTACAGACACAAGCTGTCCAGACATTAGCACTGTCCTAGACCTGATTGCTTGGCTGAAGAAACAATTTGCCATGTATTATGGGAATGTCCTTTTGCTAATTCAGTGTGGGAAATGTTAAAAGGTAAATTTGTGTCTTCATCCCCTGTTGATTATGAAGTCGTGAGAAGTTTGAAGCTAAAAAAAGGGGACAGTAATCAACAGTTACCGGTGGTGATCCTGATTTCGTTAGCAAAGGCTAAACTGTGGAACGTTAGACAAGATGTCCTTAACAACACGTCTGAATGGACACTCTATGGTGTAGTTGAATGTATCAAATTGGAAATTGAAAAATTATGTGTTTTTGAAATCCAAAAATGGGGATGGAATGCAATAAAAGACAGATGGAAACCTATATTTTTGACCGAACCCCAAATTTCTGTGCAGTCTGAAATTTGATTTTTTTCTTATCGTTTTGTTTTGAAGATCGCTGTATAAGAAAGGGGATGGAAGTTTCTGTTTTGAAATTTGAATGTGACAGTTTATGTGTTATGTCTGTCCCTTTGCTTTCTTATGTTATATTTATTTCCTTTTTATGTATTTTATTGGGCCACCTCACTGAAGGTGTTGAAAGACATTATGCCTTCTTTTTGTGTTTTTCTTGAATAAAATAAAAAAAAAAAAAAAAAATATCTGTTCTTATTAGTTTAATATCTGATACGTCCCCTACCCGGGGACCATATATTAAATAGATTTTTGGAGCTGGGAGATGGAATAGGGGCTTGCTCCGTCCACTCCACGCATCGACCTGGTATTGCAGTACCTCCGGGAACGGTGCACCCCCCTCTCTACGTGTCAACAAATAAAAAAGGCTCGATAGTTTGCCAGACAACTTGGCAGTCAAACTGCCCAGCCTTACCAGAAGCTTAAACTACCGGTTTCATCTGTCTGGGGGTTATATATTTACCCACTCGAGTGCCCCTTCAAATTTTGGGATTTGAGATTGAAAAGTCTGCTTCTTGCCCCTGTGTGTGTGTGTGCGTGTGTATCACCACTAGCAGTCCACTACTATTACTACTACCCGAGTAGAGCGAGTCGTGTGATGAATTCTTATTGTAGTGGTATGAGGTGCCACTGTCACATCGGACATAAGCTTGTTTTAATATGCCCTCTTTGGCCTATAAGCCAATCATTGCTCATGTCGAGGGGATAAAGGTAGGCTGTGCACTTCCCCCTGACCTCTCGCTTCCTGCCTCTGCAGCCCGCCCACTTCCGGGTTGTTGTATTCACCGCTCGCCCCAGAGCACAGATCCGACATCTCCATCGCGGTCGAAGCAATATATTGGGGTTGCTTATCGCCACCGACCGGAGCATAGTCTGCCGGTTGTAGGAAATGTGGTGGCTGTTTCCCCTGCTGTGCTGATCCTCTTCACCCCTCTCCCTCTTTGGAAGGGACACTGATTATCTGGACCGAGGACCGGAGCACATAACGCTAAAGCTAAGTCAAGAGAAAATTGAATGATAACGGCTACTGTGCTTCGCTGCTGGACTGCTACTGCTGCTGCTTCGCTGCTAGCCTGCTACTGCTGCTGCTTCGCTGCTAGGCTGTTGCTGTTGCTGCTGCTTCACTGCTAGGCTGCTACTGCTGCTTTGCTGTTTGGATCGGGGTCCTGATCAGCGGTCTTCGCCGGCTTGTCTTCTGCCGCCGAACCTGTTTACCCCTGCTGTGGCGTGTGGTGTGTGTGTGTGTGTGTGCATTTGTGTGGCTACCGCTCTGGCTGGATGCCCTGAACTTGTATGGATGGTATGCGTGGGTGTGAGTGTTTTAAAGTTAGTTTGCCAAGGTGCGGTGTAGTTTTGTTTATTTCTTTTCTCATTAGAATTTCTTTTTGGTAAATTTTGTTTGTAGTTTGATTGTCGATAGTTTGTTTGGTTAATTTGTTTGTTCTGGGGAGGGGGATTTCCCCTCTCGAGTCATTCTTTATTTGTGTTGAATGAATTAATTACGGTTAACTGTTGAGTTAATATCTCTGGCCAGAGACTCGTTAATTTTCTTTTGTTTGGTTGATTTTGGATTAACTCAAACAATTTTTTTGGTGTTCATTGAGAGTTTTTGTTTCATTAGTTTGTTTATGTTATAGGATATTGTTTATTTCTTTTCTTTAATTGTGAGCCTTTTTAACCGTCTTTTATCTTCCCTTAGAGCTGAAGGCCGAAGGTGGTGGTGGTGTCCCCCGGGTGGTGGCGATCCCTTGTGTGTGCGTGACCTTCATTCAAGTTTTTCTTTGTGTGCACATCACGTTTGTTTGCTGTGTGAGTGGGGTGCTCTCCTCTTTTGGTTTGGACGTCACGTTCCCCTGTTGACCCCTCCGCCAGCCGGTAAGCCTCAGCCTGTAGCCCCCCTTGTTCCAGTTGGGCTCTCTTTGATTTTTATTTTGTGCCAAACCTTGTACTAATATAAACAATAAAGTTGTGTAAGTGATCATTGAACTACGTCTCCTGCCCTCCCTGAGTGAACGAACCTGAGTGCCCTCTTCCAATAGGAGATAATTGACCTTCAGTACGGGTCCTTGGGCCCTAACCCAAGGTGGCGTTGTCGGTAATAAAAACAAAAAGGAAAAGATTTTCTGATACATAACTTAGCAGCTACCCTCGTGTCGCCACATTATCTAGTCCAAACTAATCTGCTGAGCTGCCGGCGTCCCATGTGAGCAGGCAGCACGGCTGGCGGGCCACACCGCATTAGGGACCGCCCACAGATCCGTGGGCTTGGCTCGCCATCTTCATCCCATCCAGATCCCATTCAAATGGGGCACAGGAAGCAACCCGAGTTCCAGACAACAACAACAAGGTAACAGAGGCCTACAGCCCCCTGTAGGGCCTGCTTTTGGTGACGTGGAGATTGTCAGCACCATCAGTCAGCACGGTGTGTCTGTGAGGGAGTCCCCCGTCTGTGATCTGTACAACTCATACTTACCTGGCAGGAGAGATACTGTGATCAAGAAGGCGGTTCACCCAGGGCGAGGCTCAGCCATTGCACTCCAGGTTGTGGAGTGCTGACCCGTGCGAATTCCCCAAATGTGGGAATCTCGACTGCATAATTTCTGGTAGTGGGGGACTGCGTTCGCGCTCTCCCCTGATAATGTGTGGAAAAATCAACTCTCAATCTTGTTTCTGCAACGTTTGCAGTGGAACCTTGCACACAGACGCACTTCCTTCTCAATCAGACAATCATAACCCCCACAGTTCAGGGGAGGCTGTTAATTAGTGACTCAGTTGCCAAATGCATTCTATAAATCATAAATAATCTTTCTGTTGGCCAGAAACGTGAACCAATGATCCAATCCACTGGATATATCATTAGCAGATTCGTTTGGACTAGTAATACCTGCCTTCGTGAAGGTTATATGGTTTGGTTGAAGCCGTTCTGGAAAAGCTGTGTGATCATCCCAATGCACGTCACGCGACTGGCGTTCCGGTCCCAAACCAAACCAAACCAAACCAAACCACGAGTGAGGGCTACGGTGCTGGGAAGGGCCACATATCCTCCAAGCTGTTGCGAGTATCGCTTCTCGGCCTTTTGGCTAAGATCAAGTGTAGTATCTGTTCTTATCAGTTTAATATCTGATACGTCCCCTACCCGGGGACCATATATTAAATTGATTTTTGGAGCTGGGAGATGGAATAGGGGCTTGCTCCGTCCACTCCACGCATCGACCTGGTATTGCAGTACCTCCGGGAACGGTGCACCCCCCTCTCTACGTGTCAACAAATAAGAAAGGCTCGATAGTTTGCCAGACGACTTGGCAGTCAAACTGCCCAGCCTTACCAGAAGCTTAAACTACCGTTTTTCACTGTCTGGGGGTTATATATTTACCCACTCGAGTGCCCCTTCAAATTTTGGGATTTGAGATTGAAAAGTCTGCTTCTTGCCCCTGTGTGTGTGTGTGTGTGCGCGTGTGTGTGTATCACCACTAGCAGTCCACTACTATTGCTACTACCCGAGTAGAGCGAGTAGTGTGATGAATTCTTATCTAGTCCAAACTAATCTGCTGAGCTGCCGGCGTCCCATGTGAGCAGGCAGCACGGCTGGCGGGCCACACCGCATTAGGGACCGCCCACAGATCCTTAGGCTTGGCTCGCCATCTTCATCCCATCCAGATCCCATTCAAATGGGGCACAGAAAGCAACCCGAGTTCCAGACAACAACAACAAGGTAACAGAGGCCTACAGACCCCTGTAGGGCCTGCTTTTGGTGACGTGTAGATTGTCAGCACCATCAGTCAGCACAATGTGTCTGTGAGGGAGTCCCCCGTCTGTGATCTGTACAACTCATACTTACCTGGCAGGGGAGATACCGTGATCAAGAAGGCGGTTCACCCAGGGCGAGGCTCAGCCATTGCACTCCAGGTTGTGCTGACCCGTGCGAATTCCCCAAATGTGGGAATCTCGACTGCATAATTTGTGGTAGTGGGGGACTGCGTTCGCGCTCTCCCCTGATAATGTGTGGAAAAATCAACTCTCAATCTTGTTTCTGCAACGTTTGCAGTGGAACCTTGCACACAGACGCACTTCCTTCTCAATCAGACAATCATAACCCCCACAGTTCAGGGGAGGCTGTTAATTAGTGACTCAGTTGCCAAATGCATTCTATAAATCATAAATAATCTTTCTGTTGGCCAGAAACGTGAACCAATGATCCAATTCACTGGATATATCATTAGCAGATTCGTTTGGACTAGCAATACCTGCCTTCGTGAAGGTTATATGGTTTGGTTGAAGCCGTTCTGGAAAAGCTGTGTGATCATCCCAATGCACGTCACGCGACTGGCGTTCCGGTCCCAAACCAAACCAAACCACGAGTGAGGGCTACGGTGCTGGGAAGGGCCACATATCCTCCAAGCCGTTGCGAGTATCGCTTCTCGGCCTTTTGGCTAAGATCAAGTGTAGTATCTGTTCTTATCAGTTTTTATTGCTGTCGAGCGGTGTATGGGGCGGCAATAAGCTTTCAGCCTTTTGGCCGGCTGGCTAAAAGCAGACGGAAGATATCCCAGCACACCTTCTGAGTGGCAATGGCGACATCGACAGCAATGCAGTCGGCAGAGGAACCAGCCGGACTGAACTTGAAGAATACGCTAAGATTCCAGATGAAAGAGGAAGAAATACCGGACAGAGTTTCTTTTGGGAAGAACGTACTCCTCAGTGCCCTGAAATTAAGACCAGAAGACATCTTCTGTCTACAGCAGAACAGGATAAGTGGATATTACGATGTCACGCTCAACTCAATGACACAAATGGAAGAGATACGTGGTCTGGTTTCCCAGCAAGCCAGCCCGGCACTGAAACCATTTCAAGTCACATCCTTGTTCCGAAACAATTTTCGTGTTGTGACCATCCACATGTACAACCCATGGGTGAGTGAAGAGACCATACGATTCTTCCTTGGGAGATATGCAACAGTCCTACCTGGCGTTAAAGAAATAAAAGATGTTTTGGGTATCTGGACCGGGAAAAGACAGTTCCGTGTTCGTTTGAAAGAGGATGTCAATGGTCATGATGGGTTTTCCCACCCCCCTGCTGTTTTCACCATTGGCGGGAACCGTGGCTACCTGATTTACGCAGGACAGCCAAAATTCTGCCGAAAATGCCATACATATGGACACATGGCAGAGACCTGCACACAGATACGATGTCGGAACTGTGGAGAGCTGGGTCACCTCATTAAAGACTGCCAAAAAGCAAGAAGATGTGACCTATGCAACTCTGAATACCATCTAGCCAGAGACTGCCCCAGGCCAAGATCCTACGCAGCAGCTTTAAAAGACGTCACAACTCAAAGAAAAAGTGATACGACCCCACAAGATACAGACTTAAGAGACATTGAAATACTGCTAGAAGAAATCCGAACGCAAAACGAGGGGGAACAAGAGACACAAGTGGAAACGAGAACAGAGGAGCGCAACAACATAGAGACCACTGAGGCGGCAACTTCAACCCCCACACCATCTATTGGAGAGACAGGGGAGGCAGAGAAATTAGACAGCAACCAGCAGATGGATGGATGGAACATAGTCACCAAGAAAAATCAGAGAAAATCAAAAAAAAGGAAAGTTGTCATCAGCCCAGAAACGACAACACAAGACCCTGAGTTACCAAAATTGCCTCTAGACTCCAGCTTTAGCCCACTTTTGGATGAGAGCGACGTTGCCGATGGTGGGTTTCTCGCAGACGGAGATCCCCAGCATACCGAACCAACCTCGACACCCCCCTCCAGTGGTGGTGTTCTCCCCATCCCTAGTGCACCACCCACCCTCATCCCCAGTCAAAAGGCTCAAGACGGACAGCCCTCAAACGGAGGCCCCCGCCACCACCACCTTTTCCCGTTCCCCCTCCCCCCACGTCAACCTTCCCCACACACTTTACCCCAAGGCTCTGAGACCACAACAAGCCGTATGCCCTGGATTTCACGTGGCCGCCAGAGGAGGGGCTCCTTTGGACCACTGCGACCAGGCTCATGGGTTGATGGAAAAGGTAGCACAGGCTAATCCTGTCTGCCTAGGCCATGAAGATGACAGAACCGACAACAGAACTGATGTCAAGGATTGTCACACTGCTTAAGAAAAATGGTTTTTAAAATCATAACCTTGAACGTTAGAGGATTACAAAATACAAAAAAGAGAAGGTCGGTATTTTCTCACCTTGCCACACTTGATTTCACTGTCTGCTTACTCCAAGAAGTACATTTAAAAAGCGAAAAGGACATAGTTAACTTCTCTAGAGAGTGGGTAAAAGGGGAATCTAGGTGGAGTATAGGTGGTGTGCACTCAAGTGGGGTGGGACTATTATGTGGAAATAACAGAGAAATAGAGATATTAAATAGCTTCTCTTTTGTCCATGGGAGAGTCCTTGTAGTCGATATAAATTGGAGAAATAACCAACTGAGAATTATTAACATATATGCACACACAGATCCTGCTGCCCGCAAAGAGTTACTGAAATCCCTTGATACCTGTTTCATGACAAACCGACTAGTTTGTATTGCAGGAGATTTTAATATCTCCTTGGACAAAGGTGGTAATACCTCCTTACTTCGGTCCTTAATACAGAAATTCAACTTGATGGACACCTACAGGTCAGTAAATAAGAAAGATGCTGGGTTTACTTGGGAAAATAACAGTGGAGCTAAGAGTAGAATAGACTACATTTTTACCCCACATAGCATGAAAGTCTCTGATGTCCGGATATCTCCTGTTTATTACTCAGACCACAGTCTACTTTCAGTGTCAGTAGAACTGCAAACGTCGAAATACGGAAAAGGGTACTGGAAAATCAATAATGGAATTTTGCTGGAAAAAGATTTTAAAGATATTTTCCAGATATCTTTAATAGATGCGTGGAACTAAAAAGTCTATATTCGTCAGCTATAAACTGGTGGGACGATACAAAAAAAAGAATAAAACAGTACATACTAATGTATTGTAGAGAAAGATCTAAACAGAGATACAAATCCTTTCATGAAATCCAAAAGAAAATTCAAGATGTACATACACATTACAATATAACTGGGAAGGAGATAGATAAAGAAAAATTAACTGTGTTGCTGAGAGAACAACAGGACATGTGCGAACAAAAAGCTCAAAACTTTATATTTAAATTACAAAAGGAAAAATATGAACAAGATGAGAAGTGCTCTGCTTACTTTTTCAAGAAAGCCCAAGTACAAAGGAAAAAGCAGGTAATACAGGGGTTGAAAAGAGAGAATGGTGATGTATGTGAAAATAATGAAGAAATACTAGAGATGGCAAGATTGCATTGCAGTAAGCTATTTGAAAGGGAAAATATTGACATAGAAAAAGGGAATTATTTCCTAGAGTGCATAGATAAAAGTGTACCACTTGATTTAAAAGAAAAGTTAGATGAAGAACTAAAACTGGAAGAGTTGTATAATGCCTTAAAGGCAATGAAAGATAAAAAAGTTCCAGGTAGGGATGGGCTTACAAAAGAATTTTACATTATCTTTTGGCCCTCAATTGGGCATCATTTGTTGGAAGTGTTCAATGAAATCCTTGATTGTGAGAAAATGAGTAAAAGTATGCGAGAGGGAGTTGTATCTCTACTCTATAAAAAAGATGACCCAATGCTCTTAGTTAATTACCGGCCATTGACAATGTTGTGTGTAGATTATAAAATTTTGAGTAAAGCCATAACAAACCGTCTGGCCACTGTAATGCCCTTTCTGGTAGGCACTGATCAAACAAGTGGGGTGGCGGGAAGGAGGATTTCATGGAACATCCAATTGCACAGAGACATACTGACATATATAGAAGACAGGAATCTGTCAGCTATATGTGTCAGTTTAGACCAACAAAAAGCCTTTGACAGGGTAAATCATTCCTTCTTGATGAGAGTATTATCTCGTTTTGGGTTTGGAGTTCATTTCATGACTTGGATAAAGATTCTGTATAACAACATTAACAGCAGAGTGAATGTGAATGGTAACATTAGTAAGGAAATCCAGCAGACAAGAGGTCTTCGCCAGGGTTGCCCTTTATCCGCCTTACTTTACGTTTTATATGCAGAACCGCTAGCATGTTCAATTAGAAACAATCCTAATATTAAGGGTGTCCCTCTGCCTGGGGGGGAGGTTTTGAAATTGTCACAATATGCAGATGACTTAATTCTGTATGTAACAGATGATAACAGTTTGGGGGAGGCCCTTGGTGTGTTGGACCATTTTTGTGTTGCTTCTGGGTCAAAAATAAATAAGAAAAAGACACAATATAAATTTCTGGGAAAGTGGGGTTTGAGAAAAGATATTCTTTTTGGTTTAACTTTATGCACTGGTCCAATGAACATACTTGGCATCTCTTTTGGACATCACAAGGATGATGGTTTCCATAACTGGTCCCAGAAACTGAACCTGGTTGACAAAAAAATATCCATATGGAAAACTAGGAGGTTGACATACATAGGCAAAACAATGGTCATTAAATCTGATATTTTACCCGCATTGCTACATTTAGCCTACGTTTACCCAATACCCTTCCCATTTCGTAAAACACTGACAAAGACAATCTTTCAGTTTTTCTGGGGGGGTTATGAATACATAAAAAGAGAAAGAATTTACCAGAGTTTAGAAGATGGTGGACGGGATCTCCCCAACATCCCTCTAAAACTGGATGTGTTGTTTTTCTGCAATATATGTAATTTGTTAATAGCCGATTACACGCACAGATGTCAGATTTTCTTAAAGTTTTGGCTTACAATCCCTTTTCGTTTTATTACTCAGTGGGAAAACAGCACGCCGAAAGCTGAAGCTATGCCCAATTATTTCTGTTACATAGTAAAATGGTTTAAAAAGAACAAAGCGCTTATAAGTAAAGATAATGTGAGAAAACATAGAATCCTTTATCAGAAGATGATTGAAAAGTTGAGTCATACTGATATTCATATTGCACAAATAGATTGGATGAAAGCTCAATTAAAAGGACTAGAAAACAGGTTAAAAGATTTCAATTGGTTAGTATTGCATAAAAGACTACCAGTTCGTTCCATCTTATATAAACATAAGTTGACAAAACATAAAGACTGCCCAAGACTGGAATGTAACGCAGAAGAAACGATATGTCACGTTTTATGGGAATGTCCATTTGCAGTTTCAGTTTGGAAAAGGTTAAAATGCCTATTTCCCATCCTTTCTTCAGTTAACTATGAAGTCGTGAAATCTCTTGAGCTACAAAAAGAAATTAAGACCCAACCACTACCGTTGGTAATCTTAATTTCTATAACAAAAATCAATTTATGGAATGTTAGACAATCTGTCATTAACAATACTACTGAATGGACAGTTTTTGGAGTCGCGAAATGTATAGAGTTGGAATTTAAAAAAATATGTTCTTTTGAAGCCCAGAAATGGGGATGGGATTCAATTAAATGTAAATGGAAAGGATTATTTTTGAAAGACCCTAAATATATAACATAGAGAGATGGAAATTCTGGGTAATTAGCTTCTCTCTTGTGCTTAGCTCCTTTATTGAGATTCAATGGTAGAAGAAACCCAGCTTTGAAGTCCAATGACCTGTGAAAGAAAGCAAAGACACGTTATGTTGTCATGATCGACAAGTCATCTCATTAATTTTGTTATTGTGTTTTTTAATTTTTACCTTTTTTTCCTTTTTTTGTTTTTGTTTGTTTTTTTATTTTGTTCCTTCATCCTTTTGTCATTTCAATTAATTTTAATAATATTATTTATTATATCGGGTTTCTACCCAATTCTATGTATCATGCCTCCTTTTTGTGCTTTTGTTTGTAATAAAAATTAAGAAAAAAAAAAAAATCTGTTCTTATCAGTTTAATATCTGATACGTCCCCTACCCGGGGACCACATATTAAATTGATTTTTGGAGCTGGGAGATGGAATAGGGGCTTGCTCCGTCCACTCCACGCATCGACCTGGTATTGCAGTACCTCCGGGAACGGTGCACCCCCCTCTCTACGTGTCAACAAATAAGAAAGGCTCGATAGTTTGCCAGACGACTTGGCAGTCAAACTGCCCAGCCTTACCAGAAGCTTAAACTACCGTTTTTCACTGTCTGGGGGTTACATATTTACCCACTCGAGTGCCCCTTCAAATTTTGGGATTTGAGATTGAAAAGTCTGCTTCTTGCCCCTGTGTGTGTGCGCGTGTGTATCACCACTAGCAGTCCACTACTATTGCTACTACCCGAGTAGAGCGAGTAGTGTGATGAATTCTTATCTAGTCCAAACTAATCTGCTGAGCTGCCGGCGTCCCATGTGAGCAGGCAGCACGGCTGGCGGGCCACACCGCATTAGGGACCGCCCACAGATCCTTAGGCTTGGCTCGCCATCTTCATCCCATCCAGATCCCATTCAAATGGGGCACAGAAAGCAACCCGAGTTCCAGACAACAACAACAAGGTAACAGAGGCCTACAGCCCCCTGTAGGGCCTGCTTTTGGTGACGTGTAGATTGTCGGCACCATCAGTCAGCACGGTGTGTCTGTGAGGGAGTCCCCCGTCTGTGATCTGTACAACTCATACTTACCTGGCAGGGGAGATACCGTGATCAAGAAGGCGGTTCACCCAGGGCGAGGCTCAGCCATTGCACTCCAGGTTGTGCTGACCCGTGCGAATTCCCCAAATGTGGGAATCTCGACTGCATAATTTCTGGTAGTGGGGGACTGCGTTCGCGCTCTCCCCTGATAATGTGTGGAAAAATCAACTCTCAATCTTGTTTCTGCAACGTTTGCAGTGGAACCTTGCACACAGACGCACTTCCTTCTCAGTCAGACAATCATAACCCCCACAGTTCAGGGGAGGCTGTTAATTAGTGACTCAGTTGCCAAATGCATTCTATAAATCATAAATAATCTTTCTGTTGGCCAGAAACGTGAACCAATGATCCAATCCACTGGATATATCATTAGCAGATTCGTTTGGACTAGCAATACCTGCCTTCGTGAAGGTTATATGGTTTGGTTGAAGCCGTTCTGGAAAAGCTGTGTGATCATCCCAATGCACGTCACGCGACTGGCGTTCCGGTCCCAAACCAAACCAAACCACGAGTGAGGGCTACGGTGCTGGGAAGGGCCACATATCCTCCAAGCCGTTGCGAGTATCGCTTCTCGGCCTTTTGGCTAAGATCAAGTGTAGTATCTGTTCTTATCAGTTTAATATCTGATACGTCCCCTACCCGGGGACCATATATTAAATTGATTTTTGGAGCTGGGAGATGGAATAGGGGCTTGCTCCGTCCACTCCACGCATCGACCTGGTATTGCAGTACCTCCGGGAACGGTGCACCCCCCTCTCTACGTGTCAACAAATAAGAAAGGCTCGATAGTTTGCCAGACGACTTGGCAGTCAAACTGCCCAGCCTTACCAGAAGCTTAAACTACCGTTTTTCACTGTCTGGGGGTTATATATTTACCCACTCGAGTGCCCCTTCAAATTTTGGGATTTGAGATTGAAAAGTCTGCTTCTTGCCCCTGTGTGTGTGCGCGTGTGTATCACCACTAGCAGTCCACTACTATTGCTACTACCCGAGTAGAGCGAGTAGTGTGATGAATTCTTATCTAGTCCAAACTAATCTGCTGAGCTGCCGGCGTCCCATGTGAGCAGGCAGCACGGCTGGCGGGCCACACCGCATTAGGGACCGCCCACAGATCCTTAGGCTTGGCTCGCCATCTTCATCCCATCCAGATCCCATTCAAATGGGGCACAGAAAGCAACCCGAGTTCCAGACAACAACAACAAGGTAACAGAGGCCTACAGCCCCCTGTAGGGCCTGCTTTTGGTGACGTGTAGATTGTCAGCACCATCAGTCAGCACGGTGTGTCTGTGAGGGAGTCCCCCGTCTGTGATCTGTACAACTCATACTTACCTGGCAGGGGAGATACCGTGATCAAGAAGGCGGTTCACCCAGGGCGAGGCTCAGCCATTGCACTCCAGGTTGTGCTGACCCGTGCGAATTCCCCAAATGTGGGAATCTCGACTGCATAATTTCTGGTAGTGGGGGACTGCGTTCGCGCTCTCCCCTGATAATGTGTGGAAAAATCAACTCTCAATCTTGTTTCTGCAACATTTGCAGTGGAACCTTGCACACAGACGCACTTCCTTCTCAATCAGACAATCATAACCCCCACAGTTCAGGGGAGGCTGTTAATTAGTGACTCAGTTGCCAAATGCATTCTATAAATCATAAATAATCTTTCTGTTGGCCAGAAACGTGAACCAATGATCCAATCCACTGGATATATCATTAGCAGATTCGTTTGGACTAGCAGTACCTGCCTTCGTGAAGGTTATATGGTTTGGTTGAAGCCGTTCTGGAAAAGCTGTGTGATCATCCCAATGCACGTCACGCGACTGGCGTTCCGGTCCCAAACCAAACCAAACCACGAGTGAGGGCTACGGTGCTGGGAAGGGCCACATATCCTCCAAGCCGTTGCGAGTATCGCTTCTCGGCCTTTTGGCTAAGATCAAGTGTAGTATCTGTTCTTATCAGTTCTTATTGCTGTCGAGCGGTGTATGGGGCGGCAATAAGCTTTCAGCCTTTTGGCCGGCTGGCTAAAAGCAGACGGAAGATATCCCAGCACACCTTCTGAGTGGCAATGGCGACATCGACAGCAATGCAGTCGGCAGAGGAACCAGCCGGACTGAACTTGAAGAATACGCTAAGATTCCAGATGAAAGAGGAAGAAATACCGGACAGAGTTTCTTTTGGGAAGAACGTACTCCTCAGTGCCCTGAAATTAAGACCAGAAGACATCTTCTGTCTACAGCAGAACAGGATAAGTGGATATTACGATGTCACGCTCAACTCAATGACACAAATGGAAGAGATACGTGGTCTGGTTTCCCAGCAAGCCAGCCCGGCACTGAAACCATTTCAAGTCACATCCTTGTTCCGAAACAATTTTCGTGTTGTGACCATCCACATGTACAACCCATGGGTGAGTGAAGAGACCATACGATTCTTCCTTGGGAGATATGCAACAGTCCTACCTGGCGTTAAAGAAATAAAAGATGTTTTGGGTATCTGGACCGGGAAAAGACAGTTCCGTGTTCGTTTGAAAGAGGATGTCAATGGTCATGATGGGTTTTCCCACCCCCCTGCTGTTTTCACCATTGGCGGGAACCGTGGCTACCTGATTTACGCAGGACAGCCAAAATTCTGCCGAAAATGCCATACATATGGACACATGGCAGAGACCTGCACACAGATACGATGTCGGAACTGTGGAGAGCTGGGTCACCTCATTAAAGACTGCCAAAAAGCAAGAAGATGTGACCTATGCAACTCTGAATACCATCTAGCCAGAGACTGCCCCAGGCCAAGATCCTACGCAGCAGCTTTAAAAGACGTCACAACTCAAAGAAAAAGTGATACGACCCCACAAGATACAGACTTAAGAGACATTGAAATACTGCTAGAAGAAATCCGAAC
Source organism: Chelon labrosus (assembly GCF_963514085.1). Classification (NCBI taxonomy): domain Eukaryota; kingdom Metazoa; phylum Chordata; class Actinopteri; order Mugiliformes; family Mugilidae; genus Chelon; species Chelon labrosus. The sequence goes on along the minus strand of NC_140351.1, from coordinate 24,120,188 downwards.
GCAAAACGAGGGGGAACAAGAGACACAAGTGGAAACGAGAACAGAGGAGCGCAACAACATAGAGACCACTGAGGCGGCAACTTCAACCCCCACACCATCTATTGGAGAGACAGGGGAGGCAGAGAAATTAGACAGCAACCAGCAGATGGATGGATGGAACATAGTCACCAAGAAAAATCAGAGAAAATCAAAAAAAAGGAAAGTTGTCATCAGCCCAGAAACGACAACACAAGACCCTGAGTTACCAAAATTGCCTCTAGACTCCAGCTTTAGCCCACTTTTGGATGAGAGCGACGTTGCCGATGGTGGGTTTCTCGCAGACGGAGATCCCCAGCATACCGAACCAACCTCGACACCCCCCTCCAGTGGTGGTGTTCTCCCCATCCCTAGTGCACCACCCACCCTCATCCCCAGTCAAAAGGCTCAAGACGGACAGCCCTCAAACGGAGGCCCCCGCCACCACCACCTTTTCCCGTTCCCCCTCCCCCCACGTCAACCTTCCCCACACACTTTACCCCAAGGCTCTGAGACCACAACAAGCCGTATGCCCTGGATTTCACGCGGCCGCCAGAGGAGGGGCTCCTTTGGACCACTGCGACCAGGCTCATGGGTTGATGGAAAAGGTAGCACAGGCTAATCCTGTCTGCCTAGGCCATGAAGATGACAGAACCGACAACAGAACTGATGTCAAGGATTGTCACACTGCTTAAGAAAAATGGTTTTTAAAATCACAACCTTGAACGTTAGAGGATTACAAAATACAAAAAAGAGAAGGTCGGTATTTTCTCACCTTGCCACACTTGATTTCACTGTCTGCTTACTCCAAGAAGTACATTTAAAAAGCGAAAAGGACATAGTTAACTTCTCTAGAGAGTGGGTAAAAGGGGAATCTAGGTGGAGTATAGGTGGTGTGCACTCAAGTGGGGTGGGACTATTATGTGGAAATAACAGAGAAATAGAGATATTAAATAGCTTCTCTTTTGTCCATGGGAGAGTCCTTGTAGTCGATATAAATTGGAGAAATAACCAACTGAGAATTATTAACATATATGCACACACAGATCCTGCTGCCCGCAAAGAGTTACTGAAATCCCTTGATACCTGTTTCATGACAAACCGACTAGTTTGTATTGCAGGAGATTTTAATATCTCCTTGGACAAAGGTGGTAATACCTCCTTACTTCGGTCCTTAATACAGAAATTCAACTTGATGGACACCTACAGGTCAGTAAATAAGAAAGATGCTGGGTTTACTTGGGAAAATAACAGTGGAGCTAAGAGTAGAATAGACTACATTTTTACCCCACATAGCATGAAAGTCTCTGATGTCCGGATATCTCCTGTTTATTACTCAGACCACAGTCTACTTTCAGTGTCAGTAGAACTGCAAACGTCGAAATACGGAAAAGGGTACTGGAAAATCAATAATGGAATTTTGCTGGAAAAAGATTTTAAAGATATTTTCCAGATCTTCTTTAATAGATGCGTGGAACTAAAAAGTCTATATTCGTCAGCTATAAACTGGTGGGACGATACAAAAAAAAGAATAAAACAGTACATACTAATGTATTGTAGAGAAAGATCTAAACAGAGATACAAATCCTTTCATGAAATCCAAAAGAAAATTCAAGATGTACATACACATTACAATATAACTGGGAAGGAGATAGATAAAGAAAAATTAACTGTGTTGCTGAGAGAACAACAGGACATGTGCGAACAAAAAGCTCAAAACTTTATATTTAAATTACAAAAGGAAAAATATGAACAAGATGAGAAGTGCTCTGCTTACTTTTTCAAGAAAGCCCAAGTACAAAGGAGAAAGCAGGTAATACAGGGGTTGAAAAGAGAGAATGGTGATGTATGTGAAAATAATGAAGAAATACTAGAGATGGCAAGATTGCATTGCAGTAAGCTATTTGAAAGGGAAAATATTGACATAGAAAAAGGGAATTATTTCCTAGAGTGCATAGATAAAAGTGTACCACTTGATTTAAAAGAAAAGTTAGATGAAGAACTAAAACTGGAAGAGTTGTATAATGCCTTAAAGGCAATGAAAGATAAAAAAGTTCCAGGTAGGGATGGGCTTACAAAAGAATTTTACATTATCTTTTGGCCCTCAATTGGGCATCATTTGTTGGAAGTGTTCAATGAAATCCTTGATTGTGAGAAAATGAGTAAAAGTATGCGAGAGGGAGTAGTATCTCTACTCTATAAAAAAGATGACCCAATGCTCTTAGTTAATTACCGGCCATTGACAATGTTGTGTGTAGATTATAAAATTTTGAGTAAAGCCATAACAAACCGTCTGGCCACTGTAATGCCCTTTCTGGTAGGCACTGATCAAACAAGTGGGGTGGCGGGAAGGAGGATTTCATGGAACATCCAATTGCACAGAGACATACTGACATATATAGAAGACAGGAATCTGTCAGCTATATGTGTCAGTTTAGACCAACAAAAAGCCTTTGACAGGGTAAATCATTCCTTCTTGATGAGAGTATTATCTCGTTTTGGGTTTGGAGTTCATTTCATGACTTGGATAAAGATTCTGTATAACAACATTAACAGCAGAGTGAATGTGAATGGTAACATTAGTAAGGAAATCCAGCAGACAAGAGGTCTTCGCCAGGGTTGCCCTTTATCCGCCTTACTTTACGTTTTATATGCAGAACCGCTAGCATGTTCAATTAGAAACAATCCTAATATTAAGGGTGTCCCTCTGCCTGGGGGGGAGGTTTTGAAATTGTCACAATATGCAGATGACTTAATTCTGTATGTAACAGATGATAACAGTTTGGGGGAGGCCCTTGGTGTGTTGGACCATTTTTGTGTTGCTTCTGGGTCAAAAATAAATAAGAAAAAGACACAATATAAATTTCTGGGAAAGTGGGGTTTGAGAAAAGATATTCTTTTTGGTTTAACTTTATGCACTGGTCCAATGAACATACTTGGCATCTCTTTTGGACATCACAAGGATGATGGTTTCCATAACTGGTCCCAGAAACTGAACCTGGTTGACAAAAAAATATCCATATGGAAAACTAGGAGGTTGACATACATAGGCAAAACAATGGTCATTAAATCTGATATTTTACCCGCATTGCTACATTTAGCCTACGTTTACCCAATACCCTTCCCATTTCGTAAAACACTGACAAAGACAATCTTTCAGTTTTTCTGGGGGGGTTATGAATACATAAAAAGAGAAAGAATTTACCAGAGTTTAGAAGATGGTGGACGGGATCTCCCCAACATCCCTCTAAAACTGGATGTGTTGTTTTTCTGCAATATATGTAATTTGTTAATAGCCGATTACACGCACAGATGTCAGATTTTCTTAAAGTTTTGGCTTACAATCCCTTTTCGTTTTATTACTCAGTGGGAAAACAGCACGCCGAAAGCTGAAGCTATGCCCAATTATTTCTGTTACATAGTAAAATGGTTTAAAAAGAACAAAGCGCTTATAAGTAAAGATAATGTGAGAAAACATAGAATCCTTTATCAGAAGATGATTGAAAAGTTGAGTCATACTGATATTCATATTGCACAAATAGATTGGATGAAAGCTCAATTAAAAGGACTAGAAAACAGGTTAAAAGATTTCAATTGGTTAGTATTGCATAAAAGACTACCAGTTCGTTCCATCTTATATAAACATAAGTTGACAAAACATAAAGACTGCCCAAGACTGGAATGTAACGCAGAAGAAACGATATGTCACGTTTTATGGGAATGTCCATTTGCAGTTTCAGTTTGGAAAAGGTTAAAATGCCTATTTCCCATCCTTTCTTCAGTTAACTATGAAGTCGTGAAATCTCTTGAGCTACAAAAAAGAAATTAAGACCCAACCACTACCGTTGGTAATCTTAATTTCTATAACAAAAATCAATTTATGGAATGTTAGACAATCTGTCATTAACAATACTACTGAATGGACAGTTTTTGGAGTCGCGAAATGTATAGAGTTGGAATTTAAAAAAATATGTTCTTTTGAAGCCCAGAAATGGGGATGGGATTCAATTAAATGTAAATGGAAAGGATTATTTTTGAAAGACCCTAAATATATAACATAGAGAGATGGAAATTCTGGGTAATTAGCTTCTCTCTTGTGCTTAGCTCCTTTATTGAGATTCAATGGTAGAAGAAACCCAGCTTTGAAGTCCAATGACCTGTGAAAGAAAGCAAAGACACGTTATGTTGTCATGATCGACAAGTCATCTCATTAATTTTGTTATTGTGTTTTTTAATTTTTACCTTTTTTTCTTTTTTTTGTTTTTGTTTGTTTTTTTATTTTGTTCCTTCATCCTTTTGTCATTTCAATTAATTTTAATAATATTATTTATTATATCGGGTTTCTACCCAATTCTATGTATCATGCCTCCTTTTTGTGCTTTTGTTTGTAATAAAAATTAAATCTGTAAAATAAAAAAAAATAAAAAAAAAAAAAAAATCTGTTCTTATCAGTTTAATATCTGATACGTCCCCTACCCGGGGACCATATATTAAATTGATTTTTGGAGCTGGGAGATGGAATAGGGGCTTGCTCCGTCCACTCCACGCATCGACCTGGTATTGCAGTACCTCCGGGAACGGTGCACCCCCCTCTCTACGTGTCAACAAATAAGAAAGGCTCGATAGTTTGCCAGACGACTTGGCAGTCAAACTGCCCAGCCTTACCAGAAGCTTAAACTACCGTTTTTCACTGTCTGGGGGTTATATATTTACCCACTCGAGTGCCCCTTCAAATTTTGGGATTTGAGATTGAAAAGTCTGCTTCTTGCCCCTGTGTGTGTGCGCGTGTGTATCACCACTAGCAGTCCACTACTATTGCTACTACCCGAGTAGAGCGAGTAGTGTGATGAATTCTTATCTAGTCCAAACTAATCTGCTGAGCTGCCGGCGTCCCATGTGAGCAGGCAGCACGGCTGGCGGGCCACACCGCATTAGGGACCGCCCACAGATCCTTAGGCTTGGCTCGCCATCTTCATCCCATCCAGATCCCATTCAAATGGGGCACAGAAAGCAACCCGAGTTCCAGACAACAACAACAAGGTAACAGAGGCCTACAGCCCCCTGTAGGGCCTGCTTTTGGTGACGTGTAGATTGTCAGCACCATCAGTCAGCACGGTGTGTCTGTGAGGGAGTCCCCCGTCTGTGATCTGTACAACTCATACTTACCTGGCAGGGGAGATACCGTGATCAAGAAGGCGGTTCACCCAGGGCGAGGCTCAGCCATTGCACTCCAGGTTGTGCTGACCCGTGCGAATTCCCCAAATGTGGGAATCTCGACTGCATAATTTCTGGTAGTGGGGGACTGCGTTCGCGCTCTCCCCTGATAATGTGTGGAAAAATCAACTCTCAATCTTGTTTCTGCAACGTTTGCAGTGGAACCTTGCACACAGACGCACTTCCTTCTCAATCAGACAATCATAACCCCCACAGTTCAGGGGAGGCTGTTAATTAGTGACTCAGTTGCCAAATGCATTCTATAAATCATAAATAATCTTTCTGTTGGCCAGAAACGTGAACCAATGATCCAATCCACTGGATATATCATTAGCAGATTCGTTTGGACTAGCAGTACCTGCCTTCGTGAAGGTTATATGGTTTGGTTGAAGCCGTTCTGGAAAAGCTGTGTGATCATCCCAATGCACGTCACGCGACTGGCGTTCCGGTCCCAAACCAAACCACGAGTGAGGGCTACGGTGCTGGGAAGGGCCACATATCCTCCAAGCCGTTGCGAGTATCGCTTCTCGGCCTTTTGGCTAAGATCAAGTGTAGTATCTGTTCTTATCAGTTTTTATTGCTGTCGAGCGGTGTATGGGGCGGCAATAAGCTTTCAGCCTTTTGGCCGGCTGGCTAAAAGCAGACGGAAGATATCCCAGCACACCTTCTGAGTGGCAATGGCGACATCGACAGCAATGCAGTCGGCAGAGGAACCAGCCGGACTGAACTTGAAGAATACGCTAAGATTCCAGATGAAAGAGGAAGAAATACCGGACAGAGTTTCTTTTGGGAAGAACGTACTCCTCAGTGCCCTGAAATTAAGACCAGAAGACATCTTCTGTCTACAGCAGAACAGGATAAGTGGATATTACGATGTCACGCTCAACTCAATGACACAAATGGAAGAGATACGTGGTCTGGTTTCCCAGCAAGCCAGCCCGGCACTGAAACCATTTCAAGTCACATCCTTGTTCCGAAACAATTTTCGTGTTGTGACCATCCACATGTACAACCCATGGGTGAGTGAAGAGACCATACGATTCTTCCTTGGGAGATATGCAACAGTCCTACCTGGCGTTAAAGAAATAAAAGATGTTTTGGGTATCTGGACCGGGAAAAGACAGTTCCGTGTTCGTTTGAAAGAGGATGTCAATGGTCATGATGGGTTTTCCCACCCCCCTGCTGTTTTCACCATTGGCGGGAACCGTGGCTACCTGATTTACGCAGGACAGCCAAAATTCTGCCGAAAATGCCATACATATGGACACATGGCAGAGACCTGCACACAGATACGATGTCGGAACTGTGGAGAGCTGGGTCACCTCATTAAAGACTGCCAAAAAGCAAGAAGATGTGACCTATGCAACTCTGAATACCATCTAGCCAGAGACTGCCCCAGGCCAAGATCCTACGCAGCAGCTTTAAAAGACGTCACAACTCAAAGAAAAAGTGATACGACCCCACAAGATACAGACTTAAGAGACATTGAAATACTGCTAGAAGAAATCCGAACGCAAAACGAGGGGGAACAAGAGACACAAGTGGAAACGAGAACAGAGGAGCGCAACAACATAGAGACCACTGAGGCGGCAACTTCAACCCCCACACCATCTATTGGAGAGACAGGGGAGGCAGAGAAATTAGACAGCAACCAGCAGATGGATGGATGGAACATAGTCACCAAGAAAAATCAGAGAAAATCAAAAAAAAGGAAAGTTGTCATCAGCCCAGAAACGACAACACAAGACCCTGAGTTACCAAAATTGCCTCTAGACTCCAGCTTTAGCCCACTTTTGGATGAGAGCGACGTTGCCGATGGTGGGTTTCTCGCAGACGGAGATCCCCAGCATACCGAACCAACCTCGACACCCCCCTCCAGTGGTGGTGTTCTCCCCATCCCTAGTGCACCACCCACCCTCATCCCCAGTCAAAAGGCTCAAGACGGACAGCCCTCAAACGGAGGCCCCCGCCACCACCACCTTTTCCCGTTCCCCCTCCCCCCACGTCAACCTTCCCCACACACTTTACCCCAAGGCTCTGAGACCACAACAAGCCGTATGCCCTGGATTTCACGCGGCCGCCAGAGGAGGGGCTCCTTTGGACCACTGCGACCAGGCTCATGGGTTGATGGAAAAGGTAGCACAGGCTAATCCTGTCTGCCTAGGCCATGAAGATGACAGAACCGACAACAGAACTGATGTCAAGGATTGTCACACTGCTTAAGAAAAATGGTTTTTAAAATCATAACCTTGAACGTTAGAGGATTACAAAATACAAAAAAGAGAAGGTCGGTATTTTCTCACCTTGCCACACTTGATTTCACTGTCTGCTTACTCCAAGAAGTACATTTAAAAAGCGAAAAGGACATAGTTAACTTCTCTAGAGAGTGGGTAAAAGGGGAATCTAGGTGGAGTATAGGTGGTGTGCACTCAAGTGGGGTGGGACTATTATGTGGAAATAACAGAGAAATAGAGATATTAAATAGCTTCTCTTTTGTCCATGGGAGAGTCCTTGTAGTCGATATAAATTGGAGAAATAACCAACTGAGAATTATTAACATATATGCACACACAGATCCTGCTGCCCGCAAAGAGTTACTGAAATCCCTTGATACCTGTTTCATGACAAACCGACTAGTTTGTATTGCAGGAGATTTTAATATCTCCTTGGACAAAGGTGGTAATACCTCCTTACTTCGGTCCTTAATACAGAAATTCAACTTGATGGACACCTACAGGTCAGTAAATAAGAAAGATGCTGGGTTTACTTGGGAAAATAACAGTGGAGCTAAGAGTAGAATAGACTACATTTTTACCCCACATAGCATGAAAGTCTCTGATGTCCGGATATCTCCTGTTTATTACTCAGACCACAGTCTACTTTCAGTGTCAGTAGAACTGCAAACGTCGAAATACGGAAAAGGGTACTGGAAAATCAATAATGGAATTTTGCTGGAAAAAGATTTTAAAGATATTTTCCAGATCTTCTTTAATAGATGCGTGGAACTAAAAAGTCTATATTCGTCAGCTATAAACTGGTGGGACGATACAAAAAAAAGAATAAAACAGTACATACTAATGTATTGTAGAGAAAGATCTAAACAGAGATACAAATCCTTTCATGAAATCCAAAAGAAAATTCAAGATGTACATACACATTACAATATAACTGGGAAGGAGATAGATAAAGAAAAATTAACTGTGTTGCTGAGAGAACAACAGGACATGTGCGAACAAAAAGCTCAAAACTTTATATTTAAATTACAAAAGGAAAAATATGAACAAGATGAGAAGTGCTCTGCTTACTTTTTCAAGAAAGCCCAAGTACAAAGGAAAAAGCAGGTAATACAGGGGTTGAAAAGAGAGAATGGTGATGTATGTGAAAATAATGAAGAAATACTAGAGATGGCAAGATTGCATTGCAGTAAGCTATTTGAAAGGGAAAATATTGACATAGAAAAAGGGAATTATTTCCTAGAGTGCATAGATAAAAGTGTACCACTTGATTTAAAAGAAAAGTTAGATGAAGAACTAAAACTGGAAGAGTTGTATAATGCCTTAAAGGCAATGAAAGATAAAAAAGTTCCAGGTAGGGATGGGCTTACAAAAGAATTTTACATTATCTTTTGGCCCTCAATTGGGCATCATTTGTTGGAAGTGTTCAATGAAATCCTTGATTGTGAGAAAATGAGTAAAAGTATGCGAGAGGGAGTAGTATCTCTACTCTATAAAAAAGATGACCCAATGCTCTTAGTTAATTACCGGCCATTGACAATGTTGTGTGTAGATTATAAAATTTTGAGTAAAGCCATAACAAACCGTCTGGCCACTGTAATGCCCTTTCTGGTAGGCACTGATCAAACAAGTGGGGTGGCGGGAAGGAGGATTTCATGGAACATCCAATTGCACAGAGACATACTGACATATATAGAAGACAGGAATCTGTCAGCTATATGTGTCAGTTTAGACCAACAAAAAGCCTTTGACAGGGTAAATCATTCCTTCTTGATGAGAGTATTATCTCGTTTTGGGTTTGGAGTTCATTTCATGACTTGGATAAAGATTCTGTATAACAACATTAACAGCAGAGTGAATGTGAATGGTAACATTAGTAAGGAAATCCAGCAGACAAGAGGTCTTCGCCAGGGTTGCCCTTTATCCGCCTTACTTTACGTTTTATATGCAGAACCGCTAGCATGTTCAATTAGAAACAATCCTAATATTAAGGGTGTCCCTCTGCCTGGGGGGGAGGTTTTGAAATTGTCACAATATGCAGATGACTTAATTCTGTATGTAACAGATGATAACAGTTTGGGGGAGGCCCTTGGTGTGTTGGACCATTTTTGTGTTGCTTCTGGGTCAAAAATAAATAAGAAAAAGACACAATATAAATTTCTGGGAAAGTGGGGTTTGAGAAAAGATATTCTTTTTGGTTTAACTTTATGCACTGGTCCAATGAACATACTTGGCATCTCTTTTGGACATCACAAGGATGATGGTTTCCATAACTGGTCCCAGAAACTGAACCTGGTTGACAAAAAAATATCCATATGGAAAACTAGGAGGTTGACATACATAGGCAAAACAATGGTCATTAAATCTGATATTTTACCCGCATTGCTACATTTAGCCTACGTTTACCCAATACCCTTCCCATTTCGTAAAACACTGACAAAGACAATCTTTCAGTTTTTCTGGGGGGGTTATGAATACATAAAAAGAGAAAGAATTTACCAGAGTTTAGAAGATGGTGGACGGGATCTCCCCAACATCCCTCTAAAACTGGATGTGTTGTTTTTCTGCAATATATGTAATTTGTTAATAGCCGATTACACGCACAGATGTCAGATTTTCTTAAAGTTTTGGCTTACAATCCCTTTTCGTTTTATTACTCAGTGGGAAAACAGCACGCCGAAAGCTGAAGCTATGCCCAATTATTTCTGTTACATAGTAAAATGGTTTAAAAAGAACAAAGCGCTTATAAGTAAAGATAATGTGAGAAAACATAGAATCCTTTATCAGAAGATGATTGAAAAGTTGAGTCATACTGATATTCATATTGCACAAATAGATTGGATGAAAGCTCAATTAAAAGGACTAGAAAACAGGTTAAAAGATTTCAATTGGTTAGTATTGCATAAAAGACTACCAGTTCGTTCCATCTTATATAAACATAAGTTGACAAAACATAAAGACTGCCCAAGACTGGAATGTAACGCAGAAGAAACGATATGTCACGTTTTATGGGAATGTCCATTTGCAGTTTCAGTTTGGAAAAGGTTAAAATGCCTATTTCCCATCCTTTCTTCAGTTAACTATGAAGTCGTGAAATCTCTTGAGCTACAAAAAGAAATTAAGACCCAACCACTACCGTTGGTAATCTTAATTTCTATAACAAAAATCAATTTATGGAATGTTAGACAATCTGTCATTAACAATACTACTGAATGGACAGTTTTTGGAGTCGCGAAATGTATAGAGTTGGAATTTAAAAAAATATGTTCTTTTGAAGCCCAGAAATGGGGATGGGATTCAATTAAATGTAAATGGAAAGGATTATTTTTGAAAGACCCTAAATATATAACATAGAGAGATGGAAATTCTGGGTAATTAGCTTCTCTCTTGTGCTTAGCTCCTTTATTGAGATTCAATGGTAGAAGAAACCCAGCTTTGAAGTCCAATGACCTGTGAAAGAAAGCAAAGACACGTTATGTTGTCATGATCGACAAGTCATCTCATTAATTTTGTTATTGTGTTTTTTAATTTTTATCTTTTTTTCCTTTTTTTGTTTTTGTTTGTTTTTTTATTTTGTTCCTTCATCCTTTTGTCATTTCAATTAATTTTAATAATATTATTTATTATATCAGGTTTCTACCCAATTCTATGTATCATGCCTCCTTTTTGTGCTTTTGTTTGTAATAAAAATTAAATAAAGAAAAAAAAAAAAAAAATCTGTTCTTATCAGTTTAATATCTGATACGTCCCCTACCCGGGGACCATATATTAAATTGATTTTTGGAGCTGGGAGATGGAATAGGGGCTTGCTCCGTCCACTCCACGCATCGACCTGGTATTGCAGTACCTCCGGGAACGGTGCACCCCCCTCTCTACGTGTCAACAAATAAGAAAGGCTCGATAGTTTGCCAGACGACTTGGCAGTCAAACTGCCCAGCCTTACCAGAAGCTTAAACTACCGTTTTTCACTGTCTGGGGGTTACATATTTACCCACTCGAGTGCCCCTTCAAATTTTGGGATTTGAGATTGAAAAGTCTGCTTCTTGCCCCTGTGTGTGTGCGCGTGTGTATCACCACTAGCAGTCCACTACTATTGCTACTACCCGAGTAGAGCGAGTAGTGTGATGAATTCTTATCTAGTCCAAACTAATCTGCTGAGCTGCCGGCGTCCCATGTGAGCAGGCAGCACGGCTGGCGGGCCACACCGCATTAGGGACCGCCCACAGATCCTTAGGCTTGGCTCGCCATCTTCATCCCATCCAGATCCCATTCAAATGGGGCACAGAAAGCAACCCGAGTTCCAGACAACAACAACAAGGTAACAGAGGCCTACAGCCCCCTGTAGGGCCTGCTTTTGGTGACGTGTAGATTGTCAGCACCATCAGTCAGCACGGTGTGTCTGTGAGGGAGTCCCCCGTCTGTGATCTGTACAACTCATACTTACCTGGCAGGGGAGATACCGTGATCAAGAAGGCGGTTCACCCAGGGCGAGGCTCAGCCATTGCACTCCAGGTTGTGCTGACCCGTGCGAATTCCCCAAATGTGGGAATCTCGACTGCATAATTTCTGGTAGTGGGGGACTGCGTTCGCGCTCTCCCCTGATAATGTGTGGAAAAATCAACTCTCAATCTTGTTTCTGCAACGTTTGCAGTGGAACCTTGCACACAGACGCACTTCCTTCTCAATCAGACAATCATAACCCCCACAGTTCAGGGGAGGCTGTTAATTAGTGACTCAGTTGCCAAATGCATTCTATAAATCATAAATAATCTTTCTGTTGGCCAGAAACGTGAACCAATGATCCAATCCACTGGATATATCATTAGCAGATTCGTTTGGACTAGCAGTACCTGCCTTCGTGAAGGTTATATGGTTTGGTTGAAGCCGTTCTGGAAAAGCTGTGTGATCATCCCAATGCACGTCACGCGACTGGCGTTCCGGTCCCAAACCAAACCAAACCACGAGTGAGGGCTACGGTGCTGGGAAGGGCCACATATCCTCCAAGCCGTTGCGAGTATCGCTTCTCGGCCTTTTGGCTAAGATCAAGTGTAGTATCTGTTCTTATCAGTTTAATATCTGATACGTCCCCTACCCGGGGACCATATATTAAATTGATTTTTGGAGCTGGGAGATGGAATAGGGGCTTGCTCCGTCCACTCCACGCATCGACCTGGTATTGCAGTACCTCCGGGAACGGTGCACCCCCCTCTCTACGTGTCAACAAATAAGAAAGGCTCGATAGTTTGCCAGACGACTTGGCAGTCAAACTGCCCAGCCTTACCAGAAGCTTAAACTACCGTTTTTCACTGTCTGGGGGTTACATATTTACCCACTCGAGTGCCCCTTCAAATTTTGGGATTTGAGATTGAAAAGTCTGCTTCTTGCCCCTGTGTGTGTGCGCGTGTGTATCACCACTAGCAGTCCACTACTATTGCTACTACCCGAGTAGAGCGAGTAGTGTGATGAATTCTTATCTAGTCCAAACTAATCTGCTGAGCTGCCGGCGTCCCATGTGAGCAGGCAGCACGGCTGGCGGGCCACACCGCATTAGGGACCGCCCACAGATCCTTAGGCTTGGCTCGCCATCTTCATCCCATCCAGATCCCATTCAAATGGGGCACAGAAAGCAACCCGAGTTCCAGACAACAACAACAAGGTAACAGAGGCCTACAGCCCCCTGTAGGGCCTGCTTTTGGTGACGTGTAGATTGTCAGCACCATCAGTCATCACGGTGTGTCTGTGAGGGAGTCCCCCGTCTGTGATCTGTACAACTCATACTTACCTGGCAGGGGAGATACCGTGATCAAGAAGGCGGTTCACCCAGGGCGAGGCTCAGCCATTGCACTCCAGGTTGTGCTGACCCGTGCGAATTCCCCAAATGTGGGAATCTCGACTGCATAATTTCTGGTAGTGGGGGAATGCGTTCGCGCTCTCCCCTGATAATGTGTGGAAAAATCAACTCTCAATCTTGTTTCTGCAACGTTTGCAGTGGAACCTTGCACACAGACGCACTTCCTTCTCAGTCAGACAATCATAACCCCCACAGTTCAGGGGAGGCTGTTAATTAGTGACTCAGTTGCCAAATGCATTCTATAAATCATAAATAATCTTTCTGTTGGCCAGAAACGTGAACCAATGATCCAATCCACTGGATATATCATTAGCAGATTCGTTTGGACTAGCAATACCTGCCTTCGTGAAGGTTATATGGTTTGGTTGAAGCCGTTCTGGAAAAGCTGTGTGATCATCCCAATGCACGTCACGCGACTGGCGTTCCGGTCCCAAACCAAACCAAACCACGAGTGAGGGCTACGGTGCTGGGAAGGGCCACATATCCTCCAAGCCGTTGCGAGTATCGCTTCTCGGCCTTTTGGCTAAGATCAAGTGTAGTATCTGTTCTTATCAGTTCTTATTGCTGTCGAGCGGTGTATGGGGCGGCAATAAGCTTTCAGCCTTTTGGCCGGCTGGCTAAAAGCAGACGGAAGATACCCCAGCACACCTTCTGAGTGGCAATGGCGACATCGACAGCAATGCAGTCGGCAGAGGAACCAGCCGGACTGAACTTGAAGAATACGCTAAGATTCCAGATGAAAGAGGAAGAAATACCGGACAGAGTTTCTTTTGGGAAGAACGTACTCCTCAGTGCCCTGAAATTAAGACCAGAAGACATCTTCTGTCTACAGCAGAACAGGATAAGTGGATATTACGATGTCACGCTCAACTCAATGACACAAATGGAAGAGATACGTGGTCTGGTTTCCCAGCAAGCCAGCCCGGCACTGAAACCATTTCAAGTCACATCCTTGTTCCGAAACAATTTTCGTGTTGTGACCATCCACATGTACAACCCATGGGTGAGTGAAGAGACCATACGATTCTTCCTTGGGAGATATGCAACAGTCCTACCTGGCGTTAAAGAAATAAAAGATGTTTTGGGTATCTGGACCGGGAAAAGACAGTTCCGTGTTCGTTTGAAAGAGGATGTCAATGGTCATGATGGGTTTTCCCACCCCCCTGCTGTTTTCACCATTGGCGGGAACCGTGGCTACCTGATTTACGCAGGACAGCCAAAATTCTGCCGAAAATGCCATACATATGGACACATGGCAGAGACCTGCACACAGATACGATGTCGGAACTGTGGAGAGCTGGGTCACCTCATTAAAGACTGCCAAAAAGCAAGAAGATGTGACCTATGCAACTCTGAATACCATCTAGCCAGAGACTGCCCCAGGCCAAGATCCTACGCAGCAGCTTTAAAAGACGTCACAACTCAAAGAAAAAGTGATACGACCCCACAAGATACAGACTTAAGAGACATTGAAATACTGCTAGAAGAAATCCGAACGCAAAACGAGGGGGAACAAGAGACACAAGTGGAAACGAGAACAGAGGAGCGCAACAACATAGAGACCACTGAGGCGGCAACTTCAACCCCCACACCATCTATTGGAGAGACAGGGGAGGCAGAGAAATTAGACAGCAACCAGCAGATGGATGGATGGAACATAGTCACCAAGAAAAATCAGAGAAAATCAAAAAAAAGGAAAGTTGTCATCAGCCCAGAAACGACAACACAAGACCCTGAGTTACCAAAATTGCCTCTAGACTCCAGCTTTAGCCCACTTTTGGATGAGAGCGACGTTGCCGATGGTGGGTTTCTCGCAGACGGAGATCCCCAGCATACCGAACCAACCTCGACACCCCCCTCCAGTGGTGGTGTTCTCCCCATCCCTAGTGCACCACCCACCCTCATCCCCAGTCAAAAGGCTCAAGACGGACAGCCCTCAAACGGAGGCCCCCGCCACCACCACCTTTTCCCGTTCCCCCTCCCCCCACGTCAACCTTCCCCACACACTTTACCCCAAGGCTCTGAGACCACAACAAGCCGTATGCCCTGGATTTCACGCGGCCGCCAGAGGAGGGGCTCCTTTGGACCACTGCGACCAGGCTCATGGGTTGATGGAAAAGGTAGCACAGGCTAATCCTGTCTGCCTAGGCCATGAAGATGACAGAACCGACAACAGAACTGATGTCAAGGATTGTCACACTGCTTAAGAAAAATGGTTTTTAAAATCACAACCTTGAACGTTAGAGGATTACAAAATACAAAAAAGAGAAGGTCGGTATTTTCTCACCTTGCCACACTTGATTTCACTGTCTGCTTACTCCAAGAAGTACATTTAAAAAGCGAAAAGGACATAGTTAACTTCTCTAGAGAGTGGGTAAAAGGGGAATCTAGGTGGAGTATAGGTGGTGTGCACTCAAGTGGGGTGGGACTATTATGTGGAAATAACAGAGAAATAGAGATATTAAATAGCTTCTCTTTTGTCCATGGGAGAGTCCTTGTAGTCGATATAAATTGGAGAAATAACCAACTGAGAATTATTAACATATATGCACACACAGATCCTGCTGCCCGCAAAGAGTTACTGAAATCCCTTGATACCTGTTTCATGACAAACCGACTAGTTTGTATTGCAGGAGATTTTAATATCTCCTTGGACAAAGGTGGTAATACCTCCTTACTTCGGTCCTTAATACAGAAATTCAACTTGATGGACACCTACAGGTCAGTAAATAAGAAAGATGCTGGGTTTACTTGGGAAAATAACAGTGGAGCTAAGAGTAGAATAGACTACATTTTTACCCCACATAGCATGAAAGTCTCTGATGTCCGGATATCTCCTGTTTATTACTCAGACCACAGTCTACTTTCAGTGTCAGTAGAACTGCAAACGTCGAAATACGGAAAAGGGTACTGGAAAATCAATAATGGAATTTTGCTGGAAAAAGATTTTAAAGATATTTTCCAGATCTTCTTTAATAGATGCGTGGAACTAAAAAGTCTATATTCGTCAGCTATAAACTGGTGGGACGATACAAAAAAAAGAATAAAACAGTACATACTAATGTATTGTAGAGAAAGATCTAAACAGAGATACAAATCCTTTCATGAAATCCAAAAGAAAATTCAAGATGTACATACACATTACAATATAACTGGGAAGGAGATAGATAAAGAAAAATTAACTGTGTTGCTGAGAGAACAACAGGACATGTGCGAACAAAAAGCTCAAAACTTTATATTTAAATTACAAAAGGAAAAATATGAACAAGATGAGAAGTGCTCTGCTTACTTTTTCAAGAAAGCCCAAGTACAAAGGAGAAAGCAGGTAATACAGGGGTTGAAAAGAGAGAATGGTGATGTATGTGAAAATAATGAAGAAATACTAGAGATGGCAAGATTGCATTGCAGTAAGCTATTTGAAAGGGAAAATATTGACATAGAAAAAGGGAATTATTTCCTAGAGTGCATAGATAAAAGTGTACCACTTGATTTAAAAGAAAAGTTAGATGAAGAACTAAAACTGGAAGAGTTGTATAATGCCTTAAAGGCAATGAAAGATAAAAAAGTTCCAGGTAGGGATGGGCTTACAAAAGAATTTTACATTATCTTTTGGCCCTCAATTGGGCATCATTTGTTGGAAGTGTTCAATGAAATCCTTGATTGTGAGAAAATGAGTAAAAGTATGCGAGAGGGAGTAGTATCTCTACTCTATAAAAAAGATGACCCAATGCTCTTAGCTAATTACCGGCCATTGACAATGTTGTGCGTAGATTATAAAATTTTGAGTAAAGCCATAACAAACCGTCTGGCCACTGTAATGCCCCTTCTGGTAGGCACTGATCAAACAAGTGGGGTGGCGGGAAGGAGGATTTCATGGAACATCCAATTGCACAGAGACATACTGACATATATAGAAGACAGGAATCTGTCAGCTATATGTGTCAGTTTAGACCAACAAAAAGCCTTTGACAGGGTAAATCATTCCTTCTTGATGAGAGTATTATCTCGTTTTGGGTTTGGAGTTCATTTCATGACTTGGATAAAGATTCTGTATAACAACATTAACAGCAGAGTGAATGTGAATGGTAACATTAGTAAGGAAATCCAGCAGACAAGAGGTCTTCGCCAGGGTTGCCCTTTATCCGCCTTACTTTACGTTTTATATGCAGAACCGCTAGCATGTTCAATTAGAAACAATCCTAATATTAAGGGTGTCCCTCTGCCTGGGGGGGAGGTTTTGAAATTGTCACAATATGCAGATGACTTAATTCTGTATGTAACAGATGATAACAGTTTGGGGGAGGCCCTTGGTGTGTTGGACCATTTTTGTGTTGCTTCTGGGTCAAAAATAAATAAGAAAAAGACACAATATAAATTTCTGGGAAAGTGGGGTTTGAGAAAAGATATTCTTTTTGGTTTAACTTTATGCACTGGTCCAATGAACATACTTGGCATCTCTTTTGGACATCACAAGGATGATGGTTTCCATAACTGGTCCCAGAAACTGAACCTGGTTGACAAAAAAATATCCATATGGAAAACTAGGAGGTTGACATACATAGGCAAAACAATGGTCATTAAATCTGATATTTTACCCGCATTGCTACATTTAGCCTACGTTTACCCAATACCCTTCCCATTTCGTAAAACACTGACAAAGACAATCTTTCAGTTTTTCTGGGGGGGTTATGAATACATAAAAAGAGAAAGAATTTACCAGAGTTTAGAAGATGGTGGACGGGATCTCCCCAACATCCCTCTAAAACTGGATGTGTTGTTTTTCTGCAATATATGTAATTTGTTAATAGCCGATTACACGCACAGATGTCAGATTTTCTTAAAGTTTTGGCTTACAATCCCTTTTCGTTTTATTACTCAGTGGGAAAACAGCACGCCGAAAGCTGAAGCTATGCCCAATTATTTCTGTTACATAGTAAAATGGTTTAAAAAGAACAAAGCGCTTATAAGTAAAGATAATGTGAGAAAACATAGAATCCTTTATCAGAAGATGATTGAAAAGTTGAGTCATACTGATATTCATATTGCACAAATAGATTGGATGAAAGCTCAATTAAAAGGACTAGAAAACAGGTTAAAAGATTTCAATTGGTTAGTATTGCATAAAAGACTACCAGTTCGTTCCATCTTATATAAACATAAGTTGACAAAACATAAAGACTGCCCAAGACTGGAATGTAACGCAGAAGAAACGATATGTCACGTTTTATGGGAATGTCCATTTGCAGTTTCAGTTTGGAAAAGGTTAAAATGCCTATTTCCCATCCTTTCTTCAGTTAACTATGAAGTCGTGAAATCTCTTGAGCTACAAAAAGAAATTAAGACCCAACCACTACCGTTGGTAATCTTAATTTCTATAACAAAAATCAATTTATGGAATGTTAGACAATCTGTCATTAACAATACTACTGAATGGACAGTTTTTGGAGTCGCGAAATGTATAGAGTTGGAATTTAAAAAAATATGTTCTTTTGAAGCCCAGAAATGGGGATGGGATTCAATTAAATGTAAATGGAAAGGATTATTTTTGAAAGACCCTAAATATATAACATAGAGAGATGGAAATTCTGGGTAATTAGCTTCTCTCTTGTGCTTAGCTCCTTTATTGAGATTCAATGGTAGAAGAAACCCAGCTTTGAAGTCCAATGACCTGTGAAAGAAAGCAAAGACACGTTATGTTGTCATGATCGACAAGTCATTTCATTAATTTTGTTATTGTGTTTTTTAATTTTTACCTTTTTTTCCTTTTTTTGTTTTTGTTTGTTTTTTTATTTTGTTCCTTCATTCTTTTGTCATTTCAATTAATTTTAATAATATTATTTATTATATCGGGTTTCTACCCAATTCTATGTATCATGCCTCCTTTTTGTGCTTTTGTTTGTAATAAAAATTAAATCTGTAAAAAAAAAAAAAAAATCTGTTCTTATCAGTTTAATATCTGATACGTCCCCTACCCGGGGACCATATATTAAATTGATTTTTGGAGCTGGGAGATGGAATAGGGGCTTGCTCCGTCCACTCCACGCATCGACCTGGTATTGCAGTACCTCCGGGAACGGTGCACCCCCCTCTCTACGTGTCAACAAATAAGAAAGGCTCGATAGTTTGCCAGACGACTTGGCAGTCAAACTGCCCAGCCTTACCAGAAGCTTAAACTACCGTTTTTCACTGTCTGGGGGTTATATATTTACCCACTCGAGTGCCCCTTCAAATTTTGGGATTTGAGATTGAAAAGTCTGCTTCTTGCCCCTGTGTGTGTGCGCGTGTGTATCACCACTAGCAGTCCACTACTATTGCTACTACCCGAGTAGAGCGAGTAGTGTGATGAATTCTTATCTAGTCCAAACTAATCTGCTGAGCTGCCGGCGTCCCATGTGAGCAGGCAGCACGGCTGGCGGGCCACACCGCATTAGGGACCGCCCACAGATCCTTAGGCTTGGCTCGCCATCTTCATCCCATCCAGATCCCATTCAAATGGGGCACAGAAAGCAACCCGAGTTCCAGACAACAACAACAAGGTAACAGAGGCCTACAGCCCCCTGTAGGGCCTGCTTTTGGTGACGTGTAGATTGTCAGCACCATCAGTCAGCACGGTGTGTCTGTGAGGGAGTCCCCCGTCTGTGATCTGTACAACTCATACTTACCTGGCAGGGGAGATACCGTGATCAAGAAGGCGGTTCACCCAGGGCGAGGCTCAGCCATTGCACTCCAGGTTGTGCTGACCCGTGCGAATTCCCCAAATGTGGGAATCTCGACTGCATAATTTCTGGTAGTGGGGGACTGCGTTCGCGCTCTCCCCTGATAATGTGTGGAAAAATCAACTCTCAATCTTGTTTCTGCAACGTTTGCAGTGGAACCTTGCACACAGACGCACTTCCTTCTCAGTCAGACAATCATAACCCCCACAGTTCAGGGGAGGCTGTTAATTAGTGACTCAGTTGCCAAATGCATTCTATAAATCATAAATAATCTTTCTGTTGGCCAGAAACGTGAACCAATGATCCAATCCACTGGATATATCATTAGCAGATTCGTTTGGACTAGCAATACCTGCCTTCGTGAAGGTTATATGGTTTGGTTGAAGCCGTTCTGGAAAAGCTGTGTGATCATCCCAATGCACGTCACGCGACTGGCGTTCCGGTCCCAAACCAAACCAAACCACGAGTGAGGGCTACGGTGCTGGGAAGGGCCACATATCCTCCAAGCCGTTGCGAGTATCGCTTCTCGGCCTTTTGGCTAAGATCAAGTGTAGTATCTGTTCTTATCAGTTTAATATCTGATACGTCCCCTACCCGGGGACCATATATTAAATTGATTTTTGGAGCTGGGAGATGGAATAGGGGCTTGCTCCGTCCACTCCACGCATCGACCTGGTATTGCAGTACCTCCGGGAACGGTGCACCCCCCTCTCTACGTGTCAACAAATAAGAAAGGCTCGATAGTTTGCCAGACGACTTGGCAGTCAAACTGCCCAGCCTTACCAGAAGCTTAAACTACCGTTTTTCACTGTCTGGGGGTTATATATTTACCCACTCGAGTGCCCCTTCAAATTTTGGGATTTGAGATTGAAAAGTCTGCTTCTTGCCCCTGTGTGTGTGCGCGTGTGTATCACCACTAGCAGTCCACTACTATTGCTACTACCCGAGTAGAGCGAGTAGTGTGATGAATTCTTATCTAGTCCAAACTAATCTGCTGAGCTGCCGGCGTCTCATGTGAGCAGGCAGCACGGCTGGCGGGCCACACCGCATTAGGGACCGCCCACAGATCCTTAGGCTTGGCTCGCCATCTTCATCCCATCCAGATCCCATTCAAATGGGGCACAGAAAGCAACCCGAGTTCCAGACAACAACAACAAGGTAACAGAGGCCTACAGCCCCCTGTAGGGCCTGCTTTTGGTGACGTGTAGATTGTCGGCACCATCAGTCAGCACGGTGTGTCTGTGAGGGAGTCCCCCGTCTGTGATCTGTACAACTCATACTTACCTGGCAGGGGAGATACCGTGATCAAGAAGGCGGTTCACCCAGGGCGAGGCTCAGCCATTGCACTCCAGGTTGTGCTGACCCGTGCGAATTCCCCAAATGTGGGAATCTCGACTGCATAATTTCTGGTAGTGGGGGACTGCGTTCGCGCTCTCCCCTGATAATGTGTGGAAAAATCAACTCTCAATCTTGTTTCTGCAACATTTGCAGTGGAACCTTGCACACAGACGCACTTCCTTCTCAGTCAGACAATCATAACCCCCACAGTTCAGGGGAGGCTGTTAATTAGTGACTCAGTTGCCAAATGCATTCTATAAATCATAAATAATCTTTCTGTTGGCCAGAAACGTGAACCAATGATCCAATCCACTGGATATATCATTAGCAGATTCGTTTGGACTAGCAGTACCTGCCTTCGTGAAGGTTATATGGTTTGGTTGAAGCCGTTCTGGAAAAGCTGTGTGATCATCCCAATGCACGTCACGCGACTGGCGTTCCGGTCCCAAACCAAACCAAACCACGAGTGAGGGCTACGGTGCTGGGAAGGGCCACATATCCTCCAAGCCGTTGCGAGTATCGCTTCTCGGCCTTTTGGCTAAGATCAAGTGTAGTATCTGTTCTTATCAGTTCTTATTGCTGTCGAGCGGTGTATGGGGCGGCAATAAGCTTTCAGCCTTTTGGCCGGCTGGCTAAAAGCAGACGGAAGATATCCCAGCACACCTTCTGAGTGGCAATGGCGACATCGACAGCAATGCAGTCGGCAGAGGAACCAGCCGGACTGAACTTGAAGAATACGCTAAGATTCCAGATGAAAGAGGAAGAAATACCGGACAGAGTTTCTTTTGGGAAGAACGTACTCCTCAGTGCCCTGAAATTAAGACCAGAAGACATCTTCTGTCTACAGCAGAACAGGATAAGTGGATATTACGATGTCACGCTCAACTCAATGACACAAATGGAAGAGATACGTGGTCTGGTTTCCCAGCAAGCCAGCCCGGCACTGAAACCATTTCAAGTCACATCCTTGTTCCGAAACAATTTTCGTGTTGTGACCATCCACATGTACAACCCATGGGTGAGTGAAGAGACCATACGATTCTTCCTTGGGAGATATGCAACAGTCCTACCTGGCGTTAAAGAAATAAAAGATGTTTTGGGTATCTGGACCGGGAAAAGACAGTTCCGTGTTCGTTTGAAAGAGGATGTCAATGGTCATGATGGGTTTTCCCACCCCCCTGCTGTTTTCACCATTGGCGGGAACCGTGGCTACCTGATTTACGCAGGACAGCCAAAATTCTGCCGAAAATGCCATACATATGGACACATGGCAGAGACCTGCACACAGATACGATGTCGGAACTGTGGAGAGCTGGGTCACCTCATTAAAGACTGCCAAAAAGCAAGAAGATGTGACCTATGCAACTCTGAATACCATCTAGCCAGAGACTGCCCCAGGCCAAGATCCTACGCAGCAGCTTTAAAAGACGTCACAACTCAAAGAAAAAGTGATACGACCCCACAAGATACAGACTTAAGAGACATTGAAATACTGCTAGAAGAAATCCGAACGCAAAACGAGGGGGAACAAGAGACACAAGTGGAAACGAGAACAGAGGAGCGCAACAACATAGAGACCACTGAGGCGGCAACTTCAACCCCCACACCATCTATTGGAGAGACAGGGGAGGCAGAGAAATTAGACAGCAACCAGCAGATGGATGGATGGAACATAGTCACCAAGAAAAATCAGAGAAAATCAAAAAAAAGGAAAGTTGTCATCAGCCCAGAAACGACAACACAAGACCCTGAGTTACCAAAATTGCCTCTAGACTCCAGCTTTAGCCCACTTTTGGATGAGAGCGACGTTGCCGATGGTGGGTTTCTCGCAGACGGAGATCCCCAGCATACCGAACCAACCTCGACACCCCCCTCCAGTGGTGGTGTTCTCCCCATCCCTAGTGCACCACCCACCCTCATCCCCAGTCAAAAGGCTCAAGACGGACAGCCCTCAAACGGAGGCCCCCGCCACCACCACCTTTTCCCGTTCCCCCTCCCCCCACGTCAACCTTCCCCACACACTTTACCCCAAGGCTCTGAGACCACAACAAGCCGTATGCCCTGGATTTCACGCGGCCGCCAGAGGAGGGGCTCCTTTGGACCACTGCGACCAGGCTCATGGGTTGATGGAAAAGGTAGCACAGGCTAATCCTGTCTGCCTAGGCCATGAAGATGACAGAACCGACAACAGAACTGATGTCAAGGATTGTCACACTGCTTAAGAAAAATGGTTTTTAAAATCACAACCTTGAACGTTAGAGGATTACAAAATACAAAAAAGAGAAGGTCGGTATTTTCTCACCTTGCCACACTTGATTTCACTGTCTGCTTACTCCAAGAAGTACATTTAAAAAGCGAAAAGGACATAGTTAACTTCTCTAGAGAGTGGGTAAAAGGGGAATCTAGGTGGAGTATAGGTGGTGTGCACTCAAGTGGGGTGGGACTATTATGTGGAAATAACAGAGAAATAGAGATATTAAATAGCTTCTCTTTTGTCCATGGGAGAGTCCTTGTAGTCGATATAAATTGGAGAAATAACCAACTGAGAATTATTAACATATATGCACACACAGATCCTGCTGCCCGCAAAGAGTTACTGAAATCCCTTGATACCTGTTTCATGACAAACCGACTAGTTTGTATTGCAGGAGATTTTAATATCTCCTTGGACAAAGGTGGTAATACCTCCTTACTTCGGTCCTTAATACAGAAATTCAACTTGATGGACACCTACAGGTCAGTAAATAAGAAAGATGCTGGGTTTACTTGGGAAAATAACAGTGGAGCTAAGAGTAGAATAGACTACATTTTTACCCCACATAGCATGAAAGTCTCTGATGTCCGGATATCTCCTGTTTATTACTCAGACCACAGTCTACTTTCAGTGTCAGTAGAACTGCAAACGTCGAAATACGGAAAAGGGTACTGGAAAATCAATAATGGAATTTTGCTGGAAAAAGATTTTAAAGATATTTTCCAGATCTTCTTTAATAGATGCGTGGAACTAAAAAGTCTATATTCGTCAGCTATAAACTGGTGGGACGATACAAAAAAAAGAATAAAACAGTACATACTAATGTATTGTAGAGAAAGATCTAAACAGAGATACAAATCCTTTCATGAAATCCAAAAGAAAATTCAAGATGTACATACACATTACAATATAACTGGGAAGGAGATAGATAAAGAAAAATTAACTGTGTTGCTGAGAGAACAACAGGACATGTGCGAACAAAAAGCTCAAAACTTTATATTTAAATTACAAAAGGAAAAATATGAACAAGATGAGAAGTGCTCTGCTTACTTTTTCAAGAAAGCCCAAGTACAAAGGAGAAAGCAGGTAATACAGGGGTTGAAAAGAGAGAATGGTGATGTATGTGAAAATAATGAAGAAATACTAGAGATGGCAAGATTGCATTGCAGTAAGCTATTTGAAAGGGAAAATATTGACATAGAAAAAGGGAATTATTTCCTAGAGTGCATAGATAAAAGTGTACCACTTGATTTAAAAGAAAAGTTAGATGAAGAACTAAAACTGGAAGAGTTGTATAATGCCTTAAAGGCAATGAAAGATAAAAAAGTTCCAGGTAGGGATGGGCTTACAAAAGAATTTTACATTATCTTTTGGCCCTCAATTGGGCATCATTTGTTGGAAGTGTTCAATGAAATCCTTGATTGTGAGAAAATGAGTAAAAGTATGCGAGAGGGAGTAGTATCTCTACTCTATAAAAAAGATGACCCAATGCTCTTAGTTAATTACCGGCCATTGACAATGTTGTGTGTAGATTATAAAATTTTGAGTAAAGCCATAACAAACCGTCTGGCCACTGTAATGCCCTTTCTGGTAGGCACTGATCAAACAAGTGGGGTGGCGGGAAGGAGGATTTCATGGAACATCCAATTGCACAGAGACATACTGACATATATAGAAGACAGGAATCTGTCAGCTATATGTGTCAGTTTAGACCAACAAAAAGCCTTTGACAGGGTAAATCATTCCTTCTTGATGAGAGTATTATCTCGTTTTGGGTTTGGAGTTCATTTCATGACTTGGATAAAGATTCTGTATAACAACATTAACAGCAGAGTGAATGTGAATGGTAACATTAGTAAGGAAATCCAGCAGACAAGAGGTCTTCGCCAGGGTTGCCCTTTATCCGCCTTACTTTACGTTTTATATGCAGAACCGCTAGCATGTTCAATTAGAAACAATCCTAATATTAAGGGTGTCCCTCTGCCTGGGGGGGAGGTTTTGAAATTGTCACAATATGCAGATGACTTAATTCTGTATGTAACAGATGATAACAGTTTGGGGGAGGCCCTTGGTGTGTTGGACCATTTTTGTGTTGCTTCTGGGTCAAAAATAAATAAGAAAAAGACACAATATAAATTTCTGGGAAAGTGGGGTTTGAGAAAAGATATTCTTTTTGGTTTAACTTTATGCACTGGTCCAATGAACATACTTGGCATCTCTTTTGGACATCACAAGGATGATGGTTTCCATAACTGGTCCCAGAAACTGAACCTGGTTGACAAAAAAATATCCATATGGAAAACTAGGAGGTTGACATACATAGGCAAAACAATGGTCATTAAATCTGATATTTTACCCGCATTGCTACATTTAGCCTACGTTTACCCAATACCCTTCCCATTTCGTAAAACACTGACAAAGACAATCTTTCAGTTTTTCTGGGGGGGTTATGAATACATAAAAAGAGAAAGAATTTACCAGAGTTTAGAAGATGGTGGACGGGATCTCCCCAACATCCCTCTAAAACTGGATGTGTTGTTTTTCTGCAATATATGTAATTTGTTAATAGCCGATTACACGCACAGATGTCAGATTTTCTTAAAGTTTTGGCTTACAATCCCTTTTCGTTTTATTACTCAGTGGGAAAACAGCACGCCGAAAGCTGAAGCTATGCCCAATTATTTCTGTTACATAGTAAAATGGTTTAAAAAGAACAAAGCGCTTATAAGTAAAGATAATGTGAGAAAACATAGAATCCTTTATCAGAAGATGATTGAAAAGTTGAGTCATACTGATATTCATATTGCACAAATAGATTGGATGAAAGCTCAATTAAAAGGACTAGAAAACAGGTTAAAAGATTTCAATTGGTTAGTATTGCATAAAAGACTACCAGTTCGTTCCATCTTATATAAACATAAGTTGACAAAACATAAAGACTGCCCAAGACTGGAATGTAACGCAGAAGAAACGATATGTCACATTTTATGGGAATGTCCATTTGCAGTTTCAGTTTGGAAAAGGTTAAAATGCCTATTTCCCATCCTTTCTTCAGTTAACTATGAAGTCGTGAAATCTCTTGAGCTACAAAAAAGAAATTAAGACCCAACCACTACCGTTGGTAATCTTAATTTCTATAACAAAAATCAATTTATGGAATGTTAGACAATCTGTCATTAACAATACTACTGAATGGACAGTTTTTGGAGTCGCGAAATGTATAGAGTTGGAATTTAAAAAAATATGTTCTTTTGAAGCCCAGAAATGGGGATGGGATTCAATTAAATGTAAATGGAAAGGATTATTTTTGAAAGACCCTAAATATATAACATAGAGAGATGGAAATTCTGGGTAATTAGCTTCTCTCTTGTGCTTAGCTCCTTTATTGAGATTCAATGGTAGAAGAAACCCAGCTTTGAAGTCCAATGACCTGTGAAAGAAAGCAAAGACACGTTATGTTGTCATGATCGACAAGTCATCTCATTAATTTTGTTATTGTGTTTTTTAATTTTTACCTTTTTTTCTTTTTTTTGTTTTTGTTTGTTTTTTTATTTTGTTCCTTCATCCTTTTGTCATTTCAATTAATTTTAATAATATTATTTATTATATCGGGTTTCTACCCAATTCTATGTATCATGCCTCCTTTTTGTGCTTTTGTTTGTAATAAAAATTAATAAAAAAAAAAAAATCTGTTCTTATCAGTTTAATATCTGATACGTCCCCTACCCGGGGACCATATATTAAATTGATTTTTGGAGCTGGGAGATGGAATAGGGGCTTGCTCCGTCCACTCCACGCATCGACCTGGTATTGCAGTACCTCCGGGAACGGTGCACCCCCCTCTCTACGTGTCAACAAATAAGAAAGGCTCGATAGTTTGCCAGACGACTTGGCAGTCAAACTGCCCAGCCTTACCGGAAGCTTAAACTACCGTTTTTCACTGTCTGGGGGTTACATATTTACCCACTCGAGTGCCCCTTCAAATTTTGGGATTTGAGATTGAAAAGTCTGCTTCTTGCCCCTGTGTGTGTGCGCGTGTGTATCACCACTAGCAGTCCACTACTATTGCTACTACCCGAGTAGAGCGAGTAGTGTGATGAATTCTTATCTAGTCCAAACTAATCTGCTGAGCTGCCGGCGTCCCATGTGAGCAGGCAGCACGGCTGGCGGGCCACACCGCATTAGGGACCGCCCACAGATCCTTAGGCTTGGCTCGCCATCTTCATCCCATCCAGATCCCATTCAAATGGGGCACAGAAAGCAACCCGAGTTCCAGACGACAACAACAACAAGGTAACAGAGGCCTACAGCCCCCTGTAGGGCCTGCTTTTGGTGACGTGTAGATTGTCAGCACCATCAGTCAGCACGGTGTGTCTGTGAGGGAGTCCCCCGTCTGTGATCTGTACAACCCATACTTACCTGGCAGGGGAGATACCGTGATCAAGAAGGCGGTTCACCCAGGGCGAGGCTCAGCCATTGCACTCCAGGTTGTGCTGACCCGTGCGAATTCCCCAAATGTGGGAATCTCGACTGCATAATTTCTGGTAGTGGGGGACTGCGTTCGCGCTCTCCCCTGATAATGTGTGGAAAAATCAACTCTCAATCTTGTTTCTGCAACGTTTGCAGTGGAACCTTGCACACAGACGCACTTCCTTCTCAGTCAGACAATCATAACCCCCACAGTTCAGGGGAGGCTGTTAATTAGTGACTCAGTTGCCAAATGCATTCTATAAATCATAAATAATCTTTCTGTTGGCCAGAAACGTGAACCAATGATCCAATCCACTGGATATATCATTATCAGATTCGTTTGGACTAGCAATACCTGCCTTCGTGAAGGTTATATGGTTTGGTTGAAGCCGTTCTGGAAAAGCTGTGTGATCATCCCAATGCACGTCACGCGACTGGCGTTCCGGTCCCAAACCAAACCAAACCACGAGTGAGGGCTACGGTGCTGGGAAGGGCCACATATCCTCCAAGCCGTTGCGAGTATCGCTTCTCGGCCTTTTGGCTAAGATCAAGTGTAGTATCTGTTCTTATCAGTTTAATATCTGATACGTCCCCTACCCGGGGACCATATATTAAATTGATTTTTGGAGCTGGGAGATGGAATAGGGGCTTGCTCCGTCCACTCCACGCATCGACCTGGTATTGCAGTACCTCCGGGAACGGTGCACCCCCCTCTCTACGTGTCAACAAATAAGAAAGGCTCGATAGTTTGCCAGACGACTTGGCAGTCAAACTGCCCAGCCTTACCGGAAGCTTAAACTACCGTTTTTCACTGTCTGGGGGTTACATATTTACCCACTCGAGTGCCCCTTCAAATTTTGGGATTTGAGATTGAAAAGTCTGCTTCTTGCCCCTGTGTGTGTGCGCGTGTGTATCACCACTAGCAGTCCACTACTATTGCTACTACCCGAGTAGAGCGAGTAGTGTGATGAATTCTTATCTAGTCCAAACTAATCTGCTGAGCTGCCGGCGTCCCATGTGAGCAGGCAGCACGGCTGGCGGGCCACACCGCATTAGGGACCGCCCACAGATCCTTAGGCTTGGCTCGCCATCTTCATCCCATCCAGATCCCATTCAAATGGGGCACAGAAAGCAACCCGAGTTCCAGACGACAACAACAACAAGGTAACAGAGGCCTACAGCCCCCTGTAGGGCCTGCTTTTGGTGACGTGTAGATTGTCAGCACCATCAGTCAGCACGGTGTGTCTGTGAGGGAGTCCCCCGTCTGTGATCTGTACAACTCATACTTACCTGGCAGGGGAGATACCGTGATCAAGAAGGCGGTTCACCCAGGGCGAGGCTCAGCCATTGCACTCCAGGTTGTGCTGACCCGTGCGAATTCCCCAAATGTGGGAATCTCGACTGCATAATTTCTGGTAGTGGGGGACTGCGTTCGCGCTCTCCCCTGATAATGTGTGGAAAAATCAACTCTCAATCTTGTTTCTGCAACGTTTGCAGTGGAACCTTGCACACAGACGCACTTCCTTCTCAGTCAGACAATCATAACCCCCACAGTTCAGGGGAGGCTGTTAATTAGTGACTCAGTTGCCAAATGCATTCTATAAATCATAAATAATCTTTCTGTTGGCCAGAAACGTGAACCAATGATCCAATCCACTGGATATATCATTAGCAGATTCGTTTGGACTAGCAATACCTGCCTTCGTGAAGGTTATATGGTTTGGTTGAAGCCGTTCTGGAAAAGCTGTGTGATCATCCCAATGCACGTCACGCGACTGGCGTTCCGGTCCCAAACCAAACCAAACCACGAGTGAGGGCTACGGTGCTGGGAAGGGCCACATATCCTCCAAGCCGTTGCGAGTATCGCTTCTCGGCCTTTTGGCTAAGATCAAGTGTAGTATCTGTTCTTATCAGTTTAATATCTGATACGTCCCCTACCCGGGGACCATATATTAAATTGATTTTTGGAGCTGGGAGATGGAATAGGGGCTTGCTCCGTCCACTCCACGCATCGACCTGGTATTGCAGTACCTCCGGGAACGGTGCACCCCCCTCTCTACGTGTCAACAAATAAGAAAGGCTCGATAGTTTGCCAGACGACTTGGCAGTCAAACTGCCCAGCCTTACCAGAAGCTTAAACTACCGTTTTTCACTGTCTGGGGGTTACATATTTACCCACTCGAGTGCCCCTTCAAATTTTGGGATTTGAGATTGAAAAGTCTGCTTCTTGCCCCTGTGTGTGTGCGCGTGTGTATCACCACTAGCAGTCCACTACTATTGCTACTACCCGAGTAGAGCGAGTAGTGTGATGAATTCTTATCTAGTCCAAACTAATCTGCTGAGCTGCCGGCGTCCCATGTGAGCAGGCAGCACGGCTGGCGGGCCACACCGCATTAGGGACCGCCCACAGATCCTTAGGCTTGGCTCGCCATCTTCATCCCATCCAGATCCCATTCAAATGGGGCACAGAAAGCAACCCGAGTTCCAGACAACAACAACAAGGTAACAGAGGCCTACAGCCCCCTGTAGGGCCTGCTTTTGGTGACGTGTAGATTGTCGGCACCATCAGTCAGCACGGTGTGTCTGTGAGGGAGTCCCCCGTCTGTGATCTGTACAACTCATACTTACCTGGCAGGGGAGATACCGTGATCAAGAAGGCGGTTCACCCAGGGCGAGGCTCAGCCATTGCACTCCAGGTTGTGCTGACCCGTGCGAATTCCCCAAATGTGGGAATCTCGACTGCATAATTTCTGGTAGTGGGGGACTGCGTTCGCGCTCTCCCCTGATAATGTGTGGAAAAATCAACTCTCAATCTTGTTTCTGCAACGTTTGCAGTGGAACCTTGCACACAGACGCACTTCCTTCTCAGTCAGACAATCATA
The DNA here is from genome assembly GCF_963514085.1 of Chelon labrosus. Taxonomy (NCBI): domain Eukaryota; kingdom Metazoa; phylum Chordata; class Actinopteri; order Mugiliformes; family Mugilidae; genus Chelon; species Chelon labrosus. The sequence continues at coordinate 24,089,214 of NC_140351.1, read as the reverse complement.
ACCCCCACAGTTCAGGGGAGGCTGTTAATTAGTGACTCAGTTGCCAAATGCATTCTATAAATCATAAATAATCTTTCTGTTGGCCAGAAACGTGAACCAATGATCCAATCCACTGGATATATCATTAGCAGATTCGTTTGGACTAGCAATACCTGCCTTCGTGAAGGTTATATGGTTTGGTTGAAGCCGTTCTGGAAAAGCTGTGTGATCATCCCAATGCACGTCACGCGACTGGCGTTCCGGTCCCAAACCAAACCAAACCACGAGTGAGGGCTACGGTGCTGGGAAGGGCCACATATCCTCCAAGCCGTTGCGAGTATCGCTTCTCGGCCTTTTGGCTAAGATCAAGTGTAGTATCTGTTCTTATCAGTTTAATATCTGATACGTCCCCTACCCGGGGACCATATATTAAATTGATTTTTGGAGCTGGGAGATGGAATAGGGGCTTGCTCCGTCCACTCCACGCATCGACCTGGTATTGCAGTACCTCCGGGAACGGTGCACCCCCCTCTCTACGTGTCAACAAATAAGAAAGGCTCGATAGTTTGCCAGACGACTTGGCAGTCAAACTGCCCAGCCTTACCAGAAGCTTAAACTACCGTTTTTCACTGTCTGGGGGTTACATATTTACCCACTCGAGTGCCCCTTCAAATTTTGGGATTTGAGATTGAAAAGTCTGCTTCTTGCCCCTGTGTGTGTGCGCGTGTGTATCACCACTAGCAGTCCACTACTATTGCTACTACCCGAGTAGAGCGAGTAGTGTGATGAATTCTTATCTAGTCCAAACTAATCTGCTGAGCTGCCGGCGTCCCATGTGAGCAGGCAGCACGGCTGGCGGGCCACACCGCATTAGGGACCGCCCACAGATCCTTAGGCTTGGCTCGCCATCTTCATCCCATCCAGATCCCATTCAAATGGGGCACAGAAAGCAACCCGAGTTCCAGACGACAACAACAACAAGGTAACAGAGGCCTACAGCCCCCTGTAGGGCCTGCTTTTGGTGACGTGTAGATTGTCGGCACCATCAGTCAGCACGGTGTGTCTGTGAGGGAGTCCCCCGTCTGTGATCTGTACAACTCATGCTTACCTGGCAGGGGAGATACCGTGATCAAGAAGGCGGTTCACCCAGGGCGAGGCTCAGCCATTGCACTCCAGGTTGTGCTGACCCGTGCGAATTCCCCAAATGTGGGAATCTCGACTGCATAATTTCTGGTAGTGGGGGACTGCGTTCGCGCTCTCCCCTGATAATGTGTGGAAAAATCAACTCTCAATCTTGTTTCTGCAACGTTTGCAGTGGAACCTTGCACACAGACGCACTTCCTTCTCAGTCAGACAATCATAACCCCCACAGTTCAGGGGAGGCTGTTAATTAGTGACTCAGTTGCCAAATGCATTCTATAAATCATAAATAATCTTTCTGTTGGCCAGAAACGTGAACCAATGATCCAATCCACTGGATATATCATTAGCAGATTCGTTTGGACTAGCAATACCTGCCTTCGTGAAGGTTATATGGTTTGGTTGAAGCCGTTCTGGAAAAGCTGTGTGATCATCCCAATGCACGTCACGCGACTGGCGTTCCGGTCCCAAACCAAACCAAACCACGAGTGAGGGCTACGGTGCTGGGAAGGGCCACATATCCTCCAAGCCGTTGCGAGTATCGCTTCTCGGCCTTTTGGCTAAGATCAAGTGTAGTATCTGTTCTTATCAGTTTAATATCTGATACGTCCCCTACCCGGGGACCATATATTAAATTGATTTTTGGAGCTGGGAGATGGAATAGGGGCTTGCTCCGTCCACTCCACGCATCGACCTGGTATTGCAGTACCTCCGGGAACGGTGCACCCCCCTCTCTACGTGTCAACAAATAAGAAAGGCTCGATAGTTTGCCAGACGACTTGGCAGTCAAACTGCCCAGCCTTACCGGAAGCTTAAACTACCGTTTTTCACTGTCTGGGGGTTACATATTTACCCACTCGAGTGCCCCTTCAAATTTTGGGATTTGAGATTGAAAAGTCTGCTTCTTGCCCCTGTGTGTGTGCGCGTGTGTATCACCACTAGCAGTCCACTACTATTGCTACTACCCGAGTAGAGCGAGTAGTGTGATGAATTCTTATCTAGTCCAAACTAATCTGCTGAGCTGCCGGCGTCCCATGTGAGCAGGCAGCACGGCTGGCGGGCCACACCGCATTAGGGACCGCCCACAGATCCTTAGGCTTGGCTCGCCATCTTCATCCCATCCAGATCCCATTCAAATGGGGCACAGAAAGCAACCCGAGTTCCAGACGACAACAACAACAAGGTAACAGAGGCCTACAGCCCCCTGTAGGGCCTGCTTTTGGTGACGTGTAGATTGTCAGCACCATCAGTCAGCACGGTGTGTCTGTGAGGGAGTGCCCCGTCTGTGATCTGTACAACTCATACTTACCTGGCAGGGGAGATACCGTGATCAAGAAGGCGGTTCACCCAGGGCGAGGCTCAGCCATTGCACTCCAGGTTGTGCTGACCCGTGCGAATTCCCCAAATGTGGGAATCTCGACTGCATAATTTCTGGTAGTGGGGGACTGCGTTCGCGCTCTCCCCTGATAATGTGTGGAAAAATCAACTCTCAATCTTGTTTCTGCAACGTTTGCAGTGGAACCTTGCACACAGACGCACTTCCTTCTCAGTCAGACAATCATAACCCCCACAGTTCAGGGGAGGCTGTTAATTAGTGACTCAGTTGCCAAATGCATTCTATAAATCATAAATAATCTTTCTGTTGGCCAGAAACGTGAACCAATGATCCAATCCACTGGATATATCATTAGCAGATTCGTTTGGACTAGCAATACCTGCCTTCGTGAAGGTTATATGGTTTGGTTGAAGCCGTTCTGGAAAAGCTGTGTGATCATCCCAATGCACGTCACGCGACTGGCGTTCCGGTCCCAAACCAAACCAAACCACGAGTGAGGGCTACGGTGCTGGGAAGGGCCACATATCCTCCAAGCCGTTGCGAGTATCGCTTCTCGGCCTTTTGGCTAAGATCAAGTGTAGTATCTGTTCTTATCAGTTTAATATCTGATACGTCCCCTACCCGGGGACCATATATTAAATTGATTTTTGGAGCTGGGAGATGGAATAGGGGCTTGCTCCGTCCACTCCACGCATCGACCTGGTATTGCAGTACCTCCGGGAACGGTGCACCCCCCTCTCTACGTGTCAACAAATAAGAAAGGCTCGATAGTTTGCCAGACGACTTGGCAGTCAAACTGCCCAGCCTTACCGGAAGCTTAAACTACCGTTTTTCACTGTCTGGGGGTTACATATTTACCCACTCGAGTGCCCCTTCAAATTTTGGGATTTGAGATTGAAAAGTCTGCTTCTTGCCCCTGTGTGTGTGCGCGTGTGTATCACCACTAGCAGTCCACTACTATTGCTACTACCCGAGTAGAGCGAGTAGTGTGATGAATTCTTATCTAGTCCAAACTAATCTGCTGAGCTGCCGGCGTCCCATGTGAGCAGGCAGCACGGCTGGCGGGCCACACCGCATTAGGGACCGCCCACAGATCCTTAGGCTTGGCTCGCCATCTTCATCCCATCCAGATCCCATTCAAATGGGGCACAGAAAGCAACCCGAGTTCCAGACGACAACAACAACAAGGTAACAGAGGCCTACAGCCCCCTGTAGGGCCTGCTTTTGGTGACGTGTAGATTGTCAGCACCATCAGTCAGCACGGTGTGTCTGTGAGGGAGTGCCCCGTCTGTGATCTGTACAACTCATACTTACCTGGCAGGGGAGATACCGTGATCAAGAAGGCGGTTCACCCAGGGCGAGGCTCAGCCATTGCACTCCAGGTTGTGCTGACCCGTGCGAATTCCCCAAATGTGGGAATCTCGACTGCATAATTTCTGGTAGTGGGGGACTGCGTTCGCGCTCTCCCCTGATAATGTGTGGAAAAATCAACTCTCAATCTTGTTTCTGCAACGTTTGCAGTGGAACCTTGCACACAGACGCACTTCCTTCTCAGTCAGACAATCATAACCCCCACAGTTCAGGGGAGGCTGTTAATTAGTGACTCAGTTGCCAAATGCATTCTATAAATCATAAATAATCTTTCTGTTGGCCAGAAACGTGAACCAATGATCCAATCCACTGGATATATCATTAGCAGATTCGTTTGGACTAGCAATACCTGCCTTCGTGAAGGTTATATGGTTTGGTTGAAGCCGTTCTGGAAAAGCTGTGTGATCATCCCAATGCACGTCACGCGACTGGCGTTCCGGTCCCAAACCAAACCAAACCACGAGTGAGGGCTACGGTGCTGGGAAGGGCCACATATCCTCCAAGCCGTTGCGAGTATCGCTTCTCGGCCTTTTGGCTAAGATCAAGTGTAGTATCTGTTCTTATCAGTTTAATATCTGATACGTCCCCTACCCGGGGACCATATATTAAATTGATTTTTGGAGCTGGGAGATGGAATAGGGGCTTGCTCCGTCCACTCCACGCATCGACCTGGTATTGCAGTACCTCCGGGAACGGTGCACCCCCCTCTCTACGTGTCAACAAATAAGAAAGGCTCGATAGTTTGCCAGACGACTTGGCAGTCAAACTGCCCAGCCTTACCGGAAGCTTAAACTACCGTTTTTCACTGTCTGGGGGTTACATATTTACCCACTCGAGTGCCCCTTCAAATTTTGGGATTTGAGATTGAAAAGTCTGCTTCTTGCCCCTGTGTGTGTGCGCGTGTGTATCACCACTAGCAGTCCACTACTATTGCTACTACCCGAGTAGAGCGAGTAGTGTGATGAATTCTTATCTAGTCCAAACTAATCTGCTGAGCTGCCGGCGTCCCATGTGAGCAGGCAGCACGGCTGGCGGGCCACACCGCATTAGGGACCGCCCACAGATCCTTAGGCTTGGCTCGCCATCTTCATCCCATCCAGATCCCATTCAAATGGGGCACAGAAAGCAACCCGAGTTCCAGACGACAACAACAACAAGGTAACAGAGGCCTACAGCCCCCTGTAGGGCCTGCTTTTGGTGACGTGTAGATTGTCAGCACCATCAGTCAGCACGGTGTGTCTGTGAGGGAGTCCCCCGTCTGTGATCTGTACAACTCATACTTACCTGGCAGGGGAGATACCGTGATCAAGAAGGCGGTTCACCCAGGGCGAGGCTCAGCCATTGCACTCCAGGTTGTGCTGACCCGTGCGAATTCCCCAAATGTGGGAATCTCGACTGCATAATTTCTGGTAGTGGGGGACTGCGTTCGCGCTCTCCCCTGATAATGTGTGGAAAAATCAACTCTCAATCTTGTTTCTGCAACGTTTGCAGTGGAACCTTGCACACAGACGCACTTCCTTCTCAGTCAGACAATCATAACCCCCACAGTTCAGGGGAGGCTGTTAATTAGTGACTCAGTTGCCAAATGCATTCTATAAATCATAAATAATCTTTCTGTTGGCCAGAAACGTGAACCAATGATCCAATCCACTGGATATATCATTAGCAGATTCGTTTGGACTAGCAATACCTGCCTTCGTGAAGGTTATATGGTTTGGTTGAAGCCGTTCTGGAAAAGCTGTGTGATCATCCCAATGCACGTCACGCGACTGGCGTTCCGGTCCCAAACCAAACCAAACCACGAGTGAGGGCTACGGTGCTGGGAAGGGCCACATATCCTCCAAGCCGTTGCGAGTATCGCTTCTCGGCCTTTTGGCTAAGATCAAGTGTAGTATCTGTTCTTATCAGTTTAATATCTGATACGTCCCCTACCCGGGGACCATATATTAAATTGATTTTTGGAGCTGGGAGATGGAATAGGGGCTTGCTCCGTCCACTCCACGCATCGACCTGGTATTGCAGTACCTCCGGGAACGGTGCACCCCCCTCTCTACGTGTCAACAAATAAGAAAGGCTCGATAGTTTGCCAGACGACTTGGCAGTCAAACTGCCCAGCCTTACCAGAAGCTTAAACTACCGTTTTTCACTGTCTGGGGGTTACATATTTACCCACTCGAGTGCCCCTTCAAATTTTGGGATTTGAGATTGAAAAGTCTGCTTCTTGCCCCTGTGTGTGTGCGCGTGTGTATCACCACTAGCAGTCCACTACTATTGCTACTACCCGAGTAGAGCGAGTAGTGTGATGAATTCTTATCTAGTCCAAACTAATCTGCTGAGCTGCCGGCGTCCCATGTGAGCAGGCAGCACGGCTGGCGGGCCACACCGCATTAGGGACCGCCCACAGATCCTTAGGCTTGGCTCGCCATCTTCATCCCATCCAGATCCCATTCAAATGGGGCACAGAAAGCAACCCGAGTTCCAGACGACAACAACAACAAGGTAACAGAGGCCTACAGCCCCCTGTAGGGCCTGCTTTTGGTGACGTGTAGATTGTCAGCACCATCAGTCAGCACGGTGTGTCTGTGAGGGAGTGCCCCGTCTGTGATCTGTACAACTCATACTTACCTGGCAGGGGAGATACCGTGATCAAGAAGGCGGTTCACCCAGGGCGAGGCTCAGCCATTGCACTCCAGGTTGTGCTGACCCGTGCGAATTCCCCAAATGTGGGAATCTCGACTGCATAATTTCTGGTAGTGGGGGACTGCGTTCGCGCTCTCCCCTGATAATGTGTGGAAAAATCAACTCTCAATCTTGTTTCTGCAACGTTTGCAGTGGAACCTTGCACACAGACGCACTTCCTTCTCAGTCAGACAATCATAACCCCCACAGTTCAGGGGAGGCTGTTAATTAGTGACTCAGTTGCCAAATGCATTCTATAAATCATAAATAATCTTTCTGTTGGCCAGAAACGTGAACCAATGATCCAATCCACTGGATATATCATTAGCAGATTCGTTTGGACTAGCAATACCTGCCTTCGTGAAGGTTATATGGTTTGGTTGAAGCCGTTCTGGAAAAGCTGTGTGATCATCCCAATGCACGTCACGCGACTGGCGTTCCGGTCCCAAACCAAACCAAACCACGAGTGAGGGCTACGGTGCTGGGAAGGGCCACATATCCTCCAAGCCGTTGCGAGTATCGCTTCTCGGCCTTTTGGCTAAGATCAAGTGTAGTATCTGTTCTTATCAGTTTAATATCTGATACGTCCCCTACCCGGGGACCATATATTAAATTGATTTTTGGAGCTGGGAGATGGAATAGGGGCTTGCTCCGTCCACTCCACGCATCGACCTGGTATTGCAGTACCTCCGGGAACGGTGCACCCCCCTCTCTACGTGTCAACAAATAAGAAAGGCTCGATAGTTTGCCAGACGACTTGGCAGTCAAACTGCCCAGCCTTACCGGAAGCTTAAACTACCGTTTTTCACTGTCTGGGGGTTACATATTTACCCACTCGAGTGCCCCTTCAAATTTTGGGATTTGAGATTGAAAAGTCTGCTTCTTGCCCCTGTGTGTGTGCGCGTGTGTATCACCACTAGCAGTCCACTACTATTGCTACTACCCGAGTAGAGCGAGTAGTGTGATGAATTCTTATCTAGTCCAAACTAATCTGCTGAGCTGCCGGCGTCCCATGTGAGCAGGCAGCACGGCTGGCGGGCCACACCGCATTAGGGACCGCCCACAGATCCTTAGGCTTGGCTCGCCATCTTCATCCCATCCAGATCCCATTCAAATGGGGCACAGAAAGCAACCCGAGTTCCAGACGACAACAACAACAAGGTAACAGAGGCCTACAGCCCCCTGTAGGGCCTGCTTTTGGTGACGTGTAGATTGTCAGCACCATCAGTCAGCACGGTGTGTCTGTGAGGGAGTGCCCCGTCTGTGATCTGTACAACTCATACTTACCTGGCAGGGGAGATACCGTGATCAAGAAGGCGGTTCACCCAGGGCGAGGCTCAGCCATTGCACTCCAGGTTGTGCTGACCCGTGCGAATTCCCCAAATGTGGGAATCTCGACTGCATAATTTCTGGTAGTGGGGGACTGCGTTCGCGCTCTCCCCTGATAATGTGTGGAAAAATCAACTCTCAATCTTGTTTCTGCAACGTTTGCAGTGGAACCTTGCACACAGACGCACTTCCTTCTCAGTCAGACAATCATAACCCCCACAGTTCAGGGGAGGCTGTTAATTAGTGACTCAGTTGCCAAATGCATTCTATAAATCATAAATAATCTTTCTGTTGGCCAGAAACGTGAACCAATGATCCAATCCACTGGATATATCATTAGCAGATTCGTTTGGACTAGCAATACCTGCCTTCGTGAAGGTTATATGGTTTGGTTGAAGCCGTTCTGGAAAAGCTGTGTGATCATCCCAATGCACGTCACGCGACTGGCGTTCCGGTCCCAAACCAAACCAAACCACGAGTGAGGGCTACGGTGCTGGGAAGGGCCACATATCCTCCAAGCCGTTGCGAGTATCGCTTCTCGGCCTTTTGGCTAAGATCAAGTGTAGTATCTGTTCTTATCAGTTTAATATCTGATACGTCCCCTACCCGGGGACCATATATTAAATTGATTTTTGGAGCTGGGAGATGGAATAGGGGCTTGCTCCGTCCACTCCACGCATCGACCTGGTATTGCAGTACCTCCGGGAACGGTGCACCCCCCTCTCTACGTGTCAACAAATAAGAAAGGCTCGATAGTTTGCCAGACGACTTGGCAGTCAAACTGCCCAGCCTTACCGGAAGCTTAAACTACCGTTTTTCACTGTCTGGGGGTTACATATTTACCCACTCGAGTGCCCCTTCAAATTTTGGGATTTGAGATTGAAAAGTCTGCTTCTTGCCCCTGTGTGTGTGCGCGTGTGTATCACCACTAGCAGTCCACTACTATTGCTACTACCCGAGTAGAGCGAGTAGTGTGATGAATTCTTATCTAGTCCAAACTAATCTGCTGAGCTGCCGGCGTCCCATGTGAGCAGGCAGCACGGCTGGCGGGCCACACCGCATTAGGGACCGCCCACAGATCCTTAGGCTTGGCTCGCCATCTTCATCCCATCCAGATCCCATTCAAATGGGGCACAGAAAGCAACCCGAGTTCCAGACGACAACAACAACAAGGTAACAGAGGCCTACAGCCCCCTGTAGGGCCTGCTTTTGGTGACGTGTAGATTGTCAGCACCATCAGTCAGCACGGTGTGTCTGTGAGGGAGTCCCCCGTCTGTGATCTGTACAACTCATACTTACCTGGCAGGGGAGATACCGTGATCAAGAAGGCGGTTCACCCAGGGCGAGGCTCAGCCATTGCACTCCAGGTTGTGCTGACCCGTGCGAATTCCCCAAATGTGGGAATCTCGACTGCATAATTTCTGGTAGTGGGGGACTGCGTTCGCGCTCTCCCCTGATAATGTGTGGAAAAATCAACTCTCAATCTTGTTTCTGCAACGTTTGCAGTGGAACCTTGCACACAGACGCACTTCCTTCTCAGTCAGACAATCATAACCCCCACAGTTCAGGGGAGGCTGTTAATTAGTGACTCAGTTGCCAAATGCATTCTATAAATCATAAATAATCTTTCTGTTGGCCAGAAACGTGAACCAATGATCCAATCCACTGGATATATCATTAGCAGATTCGTTTGGACTAGCAATACCTGCCTTCGTGAAGGTTATATGGTTTGGTTGAAGCCGTTCTGGAAAAGCTGTGTGATCATCCCAATGCACGTCACGCGACTGGCGTTCCGGTCCCAAACCAAACCAAACCACGAGTGAGGGCTACGGTGCTGGGAAGGGCCACATATCCTCCAAGCCGTTGCGAGTATCGCTTCTCGGCCTTTTGGCTAAGATCAAGTGTAGTATCTGTTCTTATCAGTTTAATATCTGATACGTCCCCTACCCGGGGACCATATATTAAATTGATTTTTGGAGCTGGGAGATGGAATAGGGGCTTGCTCCGTCCACTCCACGCATCGACCTGGTATTGCAGTACCTCCGGGAACGGTGCACCCCCCTCTCTACGTGTCAACAAATAAGAAAGGCTCGATAGTTTGCCAGACGACTTGGCAGTCAAACTGCCCAGCCTTACCGGAAGCTTAAACTACCGTTTTTCACTGTCTGGGGGTTACATATTTACCCACTCGAGTGCCCCTTCAAATTTTGGGATTTGAGATTGAAAAGTCTGCTTCTTGCCCCTGTGTGTGTGCGCGTGTGTATCACCACTAGCAGTCCACTACTATTGCTACTACCCGAGTAGAGCGAGTAGTGTGATGAATTCTTATCTAGTCCAAACTAATCTGCTGAGCTGCCGGCGTCCCATGTGAGCAGGCAGCACGGCTGGCGGGCCACACCGCATTAGGGACCGCCCACAGATCCTTAGGCTTGGCTCGCCATCTTCATCCCATCCAGATCCCATTCAAATGGGGCACAGAAAGCAACCCGAGTTCCAGACGACAACAACAACAAGGTAACAGAGGCCTACAGCCCCCTGTAGGGCCTGCTTTTGGTGACGTGTAGATTGTCAGCACCATCAGTCAGCACGGTGTGTCTGTGAGGGAGTCCCCCGTCTGTGATCTGTACAACTCATACTTACCTGGCAGGGGAGATACCGTGATCAAGAAGGCGGTTCACCCAGGGCGAGGCTCAGCCATTGCACTCCAGGTTGTGCTGACCCGTGCGAATTCCCCAAATGTGGGAATCTCGACTGCATAATTTCTGGTAGTGGGGGACTGCGTTCGCGCTCTCCCCTGATAATGTGTGGAAAAATCAACTCTCAATCTTGTTTCTGCAACGTTTGCAGTGGAACCTTGCACACAGACGCACTTCCTTCTCAGTCAGACAATCATAACCCCCACAGTTCAGGGGAGGCTGTTAATTAGTGACTCAGTTGCCAAATGCATTCTATAAATCATAAATAATCTTTCTGTTGGCCAGAAACGTGAACCAATGATCCAATCCACTGGATATATCATTAGCAGATTCGTTTGGACTAGCAATACCTGCCTTCGTGAAGGTTATATGGTTTGGTTGAAGCCGTTCTGGAAAAGCTGTGTGATCATCCCAATGCACGTCACGCGACTGGCGTTCCGGTCCCAAACCAAACCAAACCACGAGTGAGGGCTACGGTGCTGGGAAGGGCCACATATCCTCCAAGCCGTTGCGAGTATCGCTTCTCGGCCTTTTGGCTAAGATCAAGTGTAGTATCTGTTCTTATCAGTTTAATATCTGATACGTCCCCTACCCGGGGACCATATATTAAATTGATTTTTGGAGCTGGGAGATGGAATAGGGGCTTGCTCCGTCCACTCCACGCATCGACCTGGTATTGCAGTACCTCCGGGAACGGTGCACCCCCCTCTCTACGTGTCAACAAATAAGAAAGGCTCGATAGTTTGCCAGACGACTTGGCAGTCAAACTGCCCAGCCTTACCGGAAGCTTAAACTACCGTTTTTCACTGTCTGGGGGTTACATATTTACCCACTCGAGTGCCCCTTCAAATTTTGGGATTTGAGATTGAAAAGTCTGCTTCTTGCCCCTGTGTGTGTGCGCGTGTGTATCACCACTAGCAGTCCACTACTATTGCTACTACCCGAGTAGAGCGAGTAGTGTGATGAATTCTTATCTAGTCCAAACTAATCTGCTGAGCTGCCGGCGTCCCATGTGAGCAGGCAGCACGGCTGGCGGGCCACACCGCATTAGGGACCGCCCACAGATCCTTAGGCTTGGCTCGCCATCTTCATCCCATCCAGATCCCATTCAAATGGGGCACAGAAAGCAACCCGAGTTCCAGACGACAACAACAACAAGGTAACAGAGGCCTACAGCCCCCTGTAGGGCCTGCTTTTGGTGACGTGTAGATTGTCAGCACCATCAGTCAGCACGGTGTGTCTGTGAGGGAGTCCCCCGTCTGTGATCTGTACAACTCATACTTACCTGGCAGGGGAGATACCGTGATCAAGAAGGCGGTTCACCCAGGGCGAGGCTCAGCCATTGCACTCCAGGTTGTGCTGACCCGTGCGAATTCCCGAAATGTGGGAATCTCGACTGCATAATTTCTGGTAGTGGGGGACTGCGTTCGCGCTCTCCCCTGATAATGTGTGGAAAAATCAACTCTCAATCTTGTTTCTGCAACGTTTGCAGTGGAACCTTGCACACAGACGCACTTCCTTCTCAGTCAGACAATCATAACCCCCACAGTTCAGGGGAGGCTGTTAATTAGTGACTCAGTTGCCAAATGCATTCTATAAATCATAAATAATCTTTCTGTTGGCCAGAAACGTGAACCAATGATCCAATCCACTGGATATATCATTAGCAGATTCGTTTGGACTAGCAATACCTGCCTTCGTGAAGGTTATATGGTTTGGTTGAAGCCGTTCTGGAAAAGCTGTGTGATCATCCCAATGCACGTCACGCGACTGGCGTTCCGGTCCCAAACCAAACCAAACCACGAGTGAGGGCTACGGTGCTGGGAAGGGCCACATATCCTCCAAGCCGTTGCGAGTATCGCTTCTCGGCCTTTTGGCTAAGATCAAGTGTAGTATCTGTTCTTATCAGTTTAATATCTGATACGTCCCCTACCCGGGGACCATATATTAAATTGATTTTTGGAGCTGGGAGATGGAATAGGGGCTTGCTCCGTCCACTCCACGCATCGACCTGGTATTGCAGTACCTCCGGGAACGGTGCACCCCCCTCTCTACGTGTCAACAAATAAGAAAGGCTCGATAGTTTGCCAGACGACTTGGCAGTCAAACTGCCCAGCCTTACCGGAAGCTTAAACTACCGTTTTTCACTGTCTGGGGGTTCCATATTTACCCACTCGAGTGCCCCTTCAAATTTTGGGATTTGAGATTGAAAAGTCTGCTTCTTGCCCCTGTGTGTGTGCGCGTGTGTATCACCACTAGCAGTCCACTACTATTGCTACTACCCGAGTAGAGCGAGTAGTGTGATGAATTCTTATCTAGTCCAAACTAATCTGCTGAGCTGCCGGCGTCCCATGTGAGCAGGCAGCACGGCTGGCGGGCCACACCGCATTAGGGACCGCCCACAGATCCTTAGGCTTGGCTCGCCATCTTCATCCCATCCAGATCCCATTCAAATGGGGCACAGAAAGCAACCCGAGTTCCAGACGACAACAACAACAAGGTAACAGAGGCCTACAGCCCCCTGTAGGGCCTGCTTTTGGTGACGTGTAGATTGTCAGCACCATCAGTCAGCACGGTGTGTCTGTGAGGGAGTCCCCCGTCTGTGATCTGTACAACTCATACTTACCTGGCAGGGGAGATACCGTGATCAAGAAGGCGGTTCACCCAGGGCGAGGCTCAGCCATTGCACTCCAGGTTGTGCTGACCCGTGCGAATTCCCCAAATGTGGGAATCTCGACTGCATAATTTCTGGTAGTGGGGGACTGCGTTCGCGCTCTCCCCTGATAATGTGTGGAAAAATCAACTCTCAATCTTGTTTCTGCAACGTTTGCAGTGGAACCTTGCACACAGACGCACTTCCTTCTCAGTCAGACAATCATAACCCCCACAGTTCAGGGGAGGCTGTTAATTAGTGACTCAGTTGCCAAATGCATTCTATAAATCATAAATAATCTTTCTGTTGGCCAGAAACGTGAACCAATGATCCAATCCACTGGATATATCATTAGCAGATTCGTTTGGACTAGCAATACCTGCCTTCGTGAAGGTTATATGGTTTGGTTGAAGCCGTTCTGGAAAAGCTGTGTGATCATCCCAATGCACGTCACGCGACTGGCGTTCCGGTCCCAAACCAAACCAAACCACGAGTGAGGGCTACGGTGCTGGGAAGGGCCACATATCCTCCAAGCCGTTGCGAGTATCGCTTCTCGGCCTTTTGGCTAAGATCAAGTGTAGTATCTGTTCTTATCAGTTTAATATCTGATACGTCCCCTACCCGGGGACCATATATTAAATTGATTTTTGGAGCTGGGAGATGGAATAGGGGCTTGCTCCGTCCACTCCACGCATCGACCTGGTATTGCAGTACCTCCGGGAACGGTGCACCCCCCTCTCTACGTGTCAACAAATAAGAAAGGCTCGATAGTTTGCCAGACGACTTGGCAGTCAAACTGCCCAGCCTTACCAGAAGCTTAAACTACCGTTTTTCACTGTCTGGGGGTTACATATTTACCCACTCGAGTGCCCCTTCAAATTTTGGGATTTGAGATTGAAAAGTCTGCTTCTTGCCCCTGTGTGTGTGCGCGTGTGTATCACCACTAGCAGTCCACTACTATTGCTACTACCCGAGTAGAGCGAGTAGTGTGATGAATTCTTATCTAGTCCAAACTAATCTGCTGAGCTGCCGGCGTCCCATGTGAGCAGGCAGCACGGCTGGCGGGCCACACCGCATTAGGGACCGCCCACAGATCCTTAGGCTTGGCTCGCCATCTTCATCCCATCCAGATCCCATTCAAATGGGGCACAGAAAGCAACCCGAGTTCCAGACAACAACAACAAGGTAACAGAGGCCTACAGCCCCCTGTAGGGCCTGCTTTTGGTGACGTGTAGATTGTCGGCACCATCAGTCAGCACGGTGTGTCTGTGAGGGAGTCCCCCGTCTGTGATCTGTACAACTCATACTTACCTGGCAGGGGAGATACCGTGATCAAGAAGGCGGTTCACCCAGGGCGAGGCTCAGCCATTGCACTCCAGGTTGTGCTGACCCGTGCGAATTCCCCAAATGTGGGAATCTCGACTGCATAATTTCTGGTAGTGGGGGACTGCGTTCGCGCTCTCCCCTGATAATGTGTGGAAAAATCAACTCTCAATCTTGTTTCTGCAACGTTTGCAGTGGAACCTTGCACACAGACGCACTTCCTTCTCAGTCAGACAATCATAACCCCCACAGTTCAGGGGAGGCTGTTAATTAGTGACTCAGTTGCCAAATGCATTCTATAAATCATAAATAATCTTTCTGTTGGCCAGAAACGTGAACCAATGATCCAATCCACTGGATATATCATTAGCAGATTCGTTTGGACTAGCAATACCTGCCTTCGTGAAGGTTATATGGTTTGGTTGAAGCCGTTCTGGAAAAGCTGTGTGATCATCCCAATGCACGTCACGCGACTGGCGTTCCGGTCCCAAACCAAACCAAACCACGAGTGAGGGCTACGGTGCTGGGAAGGGCCACATATCCTCCAAGCCGTTGCGAGTATCGCTTCTCGGCCTTTTGGCTAAGATCAAGTGTAGTATCTGTTCTTATCAGTTTAATATCTGATACGTCCCCTACCCGGGGACCATATATTAAATTGATTTTTGGAGCTGGGAGATGGAATAGGGGCTTGCTCCGTCCACTCCACGCATCGACCTGGTATTGCAGTACCTCCGGGAACGGTGCACCCCCCTCTCTACGTGTCAACAAATAAGAAAGGCTCGATAGTTTGCCAGACGACTTGGCAGTCAAACTGCCCAGCCTTACCAGAAGCTTAAACTACCGTTTTTCACTGTCTGGGGGTTACATATTTACCCACTCGAGTGCCCCTTCAAATTTTGGGATTTGAGATTGAAAAGTCTGCTTCTTGCCCCTGTGTGTGTGCGCGTGTGTATCACCACTAGCAGTCCACTACTATTGCTACTACCCGAGTAGAGCGAGTAGTGTGATGAATTCTTATCTAGTCCAAACTAATCTGCTGAGCTGCCGGCGTCCCATGTGAGCAGGCAGCACGGCTGGCGGGCCACACCGCATTAGGGACCGCCCACAGATCCTTAGGCTTGGCTCGCCATCTTCATCCCATCCAGATCCCATTCAAATGGGGCACAGAAAGCAACCCGAGTTCCAGACGACAACAACAACAAGGTAACAGAGGCCTACAGCCCCCTGTAGGGCCTGCTTTTGGTGACGTGTAGATTGTCAGCACCATCAGTCAGCACGGTGTGTCTGTGAGGGAGTCCCCCGTCTGTGATCTGTACAACTCATACTTACCTGGCAGGGGAGATACCGTGATCAAGAAGGCGGTTCACCCAGGGCGAGGCTCAGCCATTGCACTCCAGGTTGTGCTGACCCGTGCGAATTCCCCAAATGTGGGAATCTCGACTGCATAATTTCTGGTAGTGGGGGACTGCGTTCGCGCTCTCCCCTGATAATGTGTGGAAAAATCAACTCTCAATCTTGTTTCTGCAACGTTTGCAGTGGAACCTTGCACACAGACGCACTTCCTTCTCAGTCAGACAATCATAACCCCCACAGTTCAGGGGAGGCTGTTAATTAGTGACTCAGTTGCCAAATGCATTCTATAAATCATAAATAATCTTTCTGTTGGCCAGAAACGTGAACCAATGATCCAATCCACTGGATATATCATTAGCAGATTCGTTTGGACTAGCAATACCTGCCTTCGTGAAGGTTATATGGTTTGGTTGAAGCCGTTCTGGAAAAGCTGTGTGATCATCCCAATGCACGTCACGCGACTGGCGTTCCGGTCCCAAACCAAACCAAACCACGAGTGAGGGCTACGGTGCTGGGAAGGGCCACATATCCTCCAAGCCGTTGCGAGTATCGCTTCTCGGCCTTTTGGCTAAGATCAAGTGTAGTATCTGTTCTTATCAGTTTAATATCTGATACGTCCCCTACCCGGGGACCATATATTAAATTGATTTTTGGAGCTGGGAGATGGAATAGGGGCTTGCTCCGTCCACTCCACGCATCGACCTGGTATTGCAGTACCTCCGGGAACGGTGCACCCCCCTCTCTACGTGTCAACAAATAAGAAAGGCTCGATAGTTTGCCAGACGACTTGGCAGTCAAACTGCCCAGCCTTACCAGAAGCTTAAACTACCGTTTTTCACTGTCTGGGGGTTACATATTTACCCACTCGAGTGCCCCTTCAAATTTTGGGATTTGAGATTGAAAAGTCTGCTTCTTGCCCCTGTGTGTGTGCGCGTGTGTATCACCACTAGCAGTCCACTACTATTGCTACTACCCGAGTAGAGCGAGTAGTGTGATGAATTCTTATCTAGTCCAAACTAATCTGCTGAGCTGCCGGCGTCCCATGTGAGCAGGCAGCACGGCTGGCGGGCCACACCGCATTAGGGACCGCCCACAGATCCTTAGGCTTGGCTCGCCATCTTCATCCCATCCAGATCCCATTCAAATGGGGCACAGAAAGCAACCCGAGTTCCAGACGACAACAACAACAAGGTAACAGAGGCCTACAGCCCCCTGTAGGGCCTGCTTTTGGTGACGTGTAGATTGTCAGCACCATCAGTCAGCACGGTGTGTCTGTGAGGGAGTCCCCCGTCTGTGATCTGTACAACTCATACTTACCTGGCAGGGGAGATACCGTGATCAAGAAGGCGGTTCACCCAGGGCGAGGCTCAGCCATTGCACTCCAGGTTGTGCTGACCCGTGCGAATTCCCCAAATGTGGGAATCTCGACTGCATAATTTCTGGTAGTGGGGGACTGCGTTCGCGCTCTCCCCTGATAATGTGTGGAAAAATCAACTCTCAATCTTGTTTCTGCAACGTTTGCAGTGGAACCTTGCACACAGACGCACTTCCTTCTCAGTCAGACAATCATAACCCCCACAGTTCAGGGGAGGCTGTTAATTAGTGACTCAGTTGCCAAATGCATTCTATAAATCATAAATAATCTTTCTGTTGGCCAGAAACGTGAACCAATGATCCAATCCACTGGATATATCATTAGCAGATTCGTTTGGACTAGCAATACCTGCCTTCGTGAAGGTTATATGGTTTGGTTGAAGCCGTTCTGGAAAAGCTGTGTGATCATCCCAATGCACGTCACGCGACTGGCGTTCCGGTCCCAAACCAAACCAAACCACGAGTGAGGGCTACGGTGCTGGGAAGGGCCACATATCCTCCAAGCCGTTGCGAGTATCGCTTCTCGGCCTTTTGGCTAAGATCAAGTGTAGTATCTGTTCTTATCAGTTTAATATCTGATACGTCCCCTACCCGGGGACCATATATTAAATTGATTTTTGGAGCTGGGAGATGGAATAGGGGCTTGCTCCGTCCACTCCACGCATCGACCTGGTATTGCAGTACCTCCGGGAACGGTGCACCCCCCTCTCTACGTGTCAACAAATAAGAAAGGCTCGATAGTTTGCCAGACGACTTGGCAGTCAAACTGCCCAGCCTTACCAGAAGCTTAAACTACCGTTTTTCACTGTCTGGGGGTTACATATTTACCCACTCGAGTGCCCCTTCAAATTTTGGGATTTGAGATTGAAAAGTCTGCTTCTTGCCCCTGTGTGTGTGCGCGTGTGTATCACCACTAGCAGTCCACTACTATTGCTACTACCCGAGTAGAGCGAGTAGTGTGATGAATTCTTATCTAGTCCAAACTAATCTGCTGAGCTGCCGGCGTCCCATGTGAGCAGGCAGCACGGCTGGCGGGCCACACCGCATTAGGGACCGCCCACAGATCCTTAGGCTTGGCTCGCCATCTTCATCCCATCCAGATCCCATTCAAATGGGGCACAGAAAGCAACCCGAGTTCCAGACGACAACAACAACAAGGTAACAGAGGCCTACAGCCCCCTGTAGGGCCTGCTTTTGGTGACGTGTAGATTGTCAGCACCATCAGTCAGCACGGTGTGTCTGTGAGGGAGTCCCCCGTCTGTGATCTGTACAACTCATACTTACCTGGCAGGGGAGATACCGTGATCAAGAAGGCGGTTCACCCAGGGCGAGGCTCAGCCATTGCACTCCAGGTTGTGCTGACCCGTGCGAATTCCCCAAATGTGGGAATCTCGACTGCATAATTTCTGGTAGTGGGGGACTGCGTTCGCGCTCTCCCCTGATAATGTGTGGAAAAATCAACTCTCAATCTTGTTTCTGCAACGTTTGCAGTGGAACCTTGCACACAGACGCACTTCCTTCTCAGTCAGACAATCATAACCCCCACAGTTCAGGGGAGGCTGTTAATTAGTGACTCAGTTGCCAAATGCATTCTATAAATCATAAATAATCTTTCTGTTGGCCAGAAACGTGAACCAATGATCCAATCCACTGGATATATCATTAGCAGATTCGTTTGGACTAGCAATACCTGCCTTCGTGAAGGTTATATGGTTTGGTTGAAGCCGTTCTGGAAAAGCTGTGTGATCATCCCAATGCACGTCACGCGACTGGCGTTCCGGTCCCAAACCAAACCAAACCACGAGTGAGGGCTACGGTGCTGGGAAGGGCCACATATCCTCCAAGCCGTTGCGAGTATCGCTTCTCGGCCTTTTGGCTAAGATCAAGTGTAGTATCTGTTCTTATCAGTTTAATATCTGATACGTCCCCTACCCGGGGACCATATATTAAATTGATTTTTGGAGCTGGGAGATGGAATAGGGGCTTGCTCCGTCCACTCCACGCATCGACCTGGTATTGCAGTACCTCCGGGAACGGTGCACCCCCCTCTCTACGTGTCAACAAATAAGAAAGGCTCGATAGTTTGCCAGACGACTTGGCAGTCAAACTGCCCAGCCTTACCAGAAGCTTAAACTACCGTTTTTCACTGTCTGGGGGTTACATATTTACCCACTCGAGTGCCCCTTCAAATTTTGGGATTTGAGATTGAAAAGTCTGCTTCTTGCCCCTGTGTGTGTGCGCGTGTGTATCACCACTAGCAGTCCACTACTATTGCTACTACCCGAGTAGAGCGAGTAGTGTGATGAATTCTTATCTAGTCCAAACTAATCTGCTGAGCTGCCGGCGTCCCATGTGAGCAGGCAGCACGGCTGGCGGGCCACACCGCATTAGGGACCGCCCACAGATCCTTAGGCTTGGCTCGCCATCTTCATCCCATCCAGATCCCATTCAAATGGGGCACAGAAAGCAACCCGAGTTCCAGACGACAACAACAACAAGGTAACAGAGGCCTACAGCCCCCTGTAGGGCCTGCTTTTGGTGACGTGTAGATTGTCAGCACCATCAGTCAGCACGGTGTGTCTGTGAGGGAGTCCCCCGTCTGTGATCTGTACAACTCATACTTACCTGGCAGGGGAGATACCGTGATCAAGAAGGCGGTTCACCCAGGGCGAGGCTCAGCCATTGCACTCCAGGTTGTGCTGACCCGTGCGAATTCCCCAAATGTGGGAATCTCGACTGCATAATTTCTGGTAGTGGGGGACTGCGTTCGCGCTCTCCCCTGATAATGTGTGGAAAAATCAACTCTCAATCTTGTTTCTGCAACGTTTGCAGTGGAACCTTGCACACAGACGCACTTCCTTCTCAGTCAGACAATCATAACCCCCACAGTTCAGGGGAGGCTGTTAATTAGTGACTCAGTTGCCAAATGCATTCTATAAATCATAAATAATCTTTCTGTTGGCCAGAAACGTGAACCAATGATCCAATCCACTGGATATATCATTAGCAGATTCGTTTGGACTAGCAATACCTGCCTTCGTGAAGGTTATATGGTTTGGTTGAAGCCGTTCTGGAAAAGCTGTGTGATCATCCCAATGCACGTCACGCGACTGGCGTTCCGGTCCCAAACCAAACCAAACCACGAGTGAGGGCTACGGTGCTGGGAAGGGCCACATATCCTCCAAGCCGTTGCGAGTATCGCTTCTCGGCCTTTTGGCTAAGATCAAGTGTAGTATCTGTTCTTATCAGTTTAATATCTGATACGTCCCCTACCCGGGGACCATATATTAAATTGATTTTTGGAGCTGGGAGATGGAATAGGGGCTTGCTCCGTCCACTCCACGCATCGACCTGGTATTGCAGTACCTCCGGGAACGGTGCACCCCCCTCTCTACGTGTCAACAAATAAGAAAGGCTCGATAGTTTGCCAGACGACTTGGCAGTCAAACTGCCCAGCCTTACCAGGGGCCTCATTTATCAACTGTGCGTAGAAAAGGTTCTAAATTCTTGAGTAGAACTAAAATTTAGAATGTGTGTAAGTACAAAAAAATCCGGATTTAACAAGCATGCGTACGCACAGCTGTAAGTACTCATTCATGATAAATCCCACCTGTTCTAAACTACCCTGCTCGTGCACGGAGAGGATCATTTGCATTCAGAAACGCCTCCAAATGACCATATATGGTAGCAGGAATCCCTTCAAAAATGAATGAATGAATGGATTCTGCTCTCAAAAATCATGGCAAAGAGGACGAAGAAGCGGAATTACACCGACACGGAAATGGAGGTACTGGTTGGAGAAGTGGAAGCACGTCAAAAAATACTGTTTGGATCACTCAGTGCAGGTGTTACCAACAAAAAAAAAAATGCGGCTTGGGAAGAAGTCGCGGCTGCTGTCAATTCTGTTGGGTCAGAGGACAGAGCGGTTTCAGAAATAAAAAAGAAATGGTTCGACATAAAAATCAATACAAAGAAACGTGTCACGGCCCACAGACGCGACATATCTGCGACTGGAGGAGGACAAGCGGAGACCAGTCTCTCACCCATGGATGCCCGCATTGGAGGCATTATCGGGGACACGGCACTACATGGGATTATTCCTGATGGAGACACAGACGCTCTCACGGCTGTTCCATCAACCAGTCACACTGCAGGTAAAACAAAGGCTGGGCTGAGATGTTTGATAAATTTATGTAGTTTTATTTTTGAAAATCATAATGGTGGTCTTTCAATAAAACAGAAACTCGGGCCAATCTCGCTGGCACGCAGGAACCGGAGGCGGCTGAGGAGCCGGGGGAGTTGCTGGAACCAGGGCCATCCCAACCCCATTCGGTGCATCCTGGAGGGGCGAGGAGGGTGCTGACGGAGGCAGTGCTGCAAAATCAACATGACATAAAGGATCAACTTACAAATATCGCCAACACTTTACAGGAAATTAATCAGTCACTGGCACAGATAGCTTCATGTCTCACACAAATGTTAAATAAACTTTAAAATGTTGAATGGTGAGGTGTGATTTATTTTTATTTTTTACTTTTTATTTATAACTGGCATACTTGCCTAAAATCTCTGTATGATCCTCTCTCTTATTTGAATGGCAGCGGCATTAGGGGGTGGCGCAGGCTCTTCATTGGGCATCGGCTCATCTGCTCTGGGGGGTTCCAGAGGGACGCCGTGTCTGACGGCCAAGTTGTGAAGCACGCAGCAGGCCAAGATTATATGGCAGACTTTTTCAGGCTTATATTGTAGTGCCCCCCCTGCGCTGGACAGGCACAGCCATCGGCCTTTCAGCAGGCCTATTGTGCGTTCAATGACGCTTCTTGTACGCTCATGGGCCCGGTTGTACTGCTGCTCCTGCTGGGTCCTCGGGTTGGCTACAGGGGTCATTAGCCACGGCTTCAGTGGATATCCCCGATCACCTATGGAGATGTTATAAACCTCAAATCCTTACAGAATCTTGAAATGTAGGCTAACACTCACCAATCAGCCAGCCATCCCCAACCGCTCCTGCTTGGAGGCGCACACCCACAGAGCTGTTCTGCAGAATGAAGGAGTCGTGCGTTCCTCCGGGCCACCGGGCAACAACGTTCAAAAGAGACATATGCGCATCACAGATCAGTTGTGTATTGACTGAATGAAATCCTTTCCTGTTTATGTAGCTGAACTCATTATGTGACGGTGCTTTTATTGCAATGTGGGTGCAATCTATGGCTCCAATTATGTTTGGGAATCCGGCGATGGTGTGAAATCCTTGTTTAATTATGGCTTCTTGGTGAGGTCTGTAGGGGAACTGGATGTAGGTTGGGGCCAGAGACATTATTGTATGCAACACTGCCGGCATGATTCTGCTCAGTGTTGGCTGTGAAATGCCGCATATGTCTCCAATCTCGCGCTGAAATGTCCCGGTGGCCAAAAATCCCAGGGTGGACAGGAGCTGGATGTGCACCGGGATGGCTTTGGTGCGTTTTGTCTCTCTCTCCAACATGGGGGCTACATCCCGGCATAGATCCATCAGGATATTTTTTGGGAAGCGGTACCTGCTGAGAAGCCACTCTGTGCTCTCGCTGAATAGATCAGCGCGGTCTTTGAACACACGCTCCCTGCGGAGCGCACGGTTCTCCAAATCTTCCAATAATGCAAGATAAGCCATGGTATAGTTGCATTTAGTTTCTTTTTCAGGTTGTTCTGTCACAGCTGTCTTTTATAACCTGGTACACCAATTATTCAACTTACTAATCAGTGATTGAAATGTTTGATTGATCAGAGGAAATGAGGAACATGTGTGATGTTTGAGATTACTGAAATCTGTGACTCTTAGTGCGTTCTGTTTGTAGTTTCACTGTTCTACCACCAGGTTTTGTGCCTACGCACGGTAAGAATTGTGCTTAAATTTACACATTTTTCTACGCACAAGTTCAAGTTGATAAATCCCATACTTTGCTTGGAAATGTTCGTAAGCACACACTAAGCACAATTCTGTGCGTACGCACGATTGATAAATGAGGCCCCAGAAGCTTAAACTACCGTTTTTCACTGTCTGGGGGTTACATATTTACCCACTCGAGTGCCCCTTCAAATTTTGGGATTTGAGATTGAAAAGTCTGCTTCTTGCCCCTGTGTGTGTGCGCGTGTGTATCACCACTAGCAGTCCACTACTATTGCTACTACCCGAGTAGAGCGAGTAGTGTGATGAATTCTTATCTAGTCCAAACTAATCTGCTGAGCTGCCGGCGTCCCATGTGAGCAGGCAGCACGGCTGGCGGGCCACACCGCATTAGGGACCGCCCACAGATCCTTAGGCTTGGCTCGCCATCTTCATCCCATCCAGATCCCATTCAAATGGGGCACAGAAAGCAACCCGAGTTCCAGACAACAACAACAAGGTAACAGAGGCCTACAGCCCCCTGTAGGGCCTGCTTTTGGTGACGTGTAGATTGTCGGCACCATCAGTCAGCACGGTGTGTCTGTGAGGGAGTCCCCCGTCTGTGATCTGTACAACTCATACTTACCTGGCAGGGGAGATACCGTGATCAAGAAGGCGGTTCACCCAGGGCGAGGCTCAGCCATTGCACTCCAGGTTGTGCTGACCCGTGCGAATTCCCCAAATGTGGGAATCTCGACTGCATAATTTCTGGTAGTGGGGGACTGCGTTCGCGCTCTCCCCTGATAATGTGTGGAAAAATCAACTCTCAATCTTGTTTCTGCAACGTTTGCAGTGGAACCTTGCACACAGACGCACTTCCTTCTCAGTCAGACAATCATAACCCCCACAGTTCAGGGGAGGCTGTTAATTAGTGACTCAGTTGCCAAATGCATTCTATAAATCATAAATAATCTTTCTGTTGGCCAGAAACGTGAACCAATGATCCAATCCACTGGATATATCATTAGCAGATTCGTTTGGACTAGCAATACCTGCCTTCGTGAAGGTTATATGGTTTGGTTGAAGCCGTTCTGGAAAAGCTGTGTGATCATCCCAATGCACGTCACGCGACTGGCGTTCCGGTCCCAAACCAAACCAAACCAAACCACGAGTGAGGGCTACGGTGCTGGGAAGGGCCACATATCCTCCAAGCCGTTGCGAGTATCGCTTCTCGGCCTTTTGGCTAAGATCAAGTGTAGTATCTGTTCTTATCAGTTTAATATCTGATACGTCCCCTACCCGGGGACCATATATTAAATTGATTTTTGGAGCTGGGAGATGGAATAGGGGCTTGCTCCGTCCACTCCACGCATCGACCTGGTATTGCAGTACCTCCGGGAACGGTGCACCCCCCTCTCTACGTGTCAACAAATAAGAAAGGCTCGATAGTTTGCCAGACGACTTGGCAGTCAAACTGCCCAGCCTTACCAGAAGCTTAAACTACCGTTTTTCACTGTCTGGGGGTTACATATTTACCCACTCGAGTGCCCCTTCAAATTTTGGGATTTGAGATTGAAAAGTCTGCTTCTTGCCCCTGTGTGTGTGCGCGTGTGTATCACCACTAGCAGTCCACTACTATTGCTACTACCCGAGTAGAGCGAGTAGTGTGATGAATTCTTATCTAGTCCAAACTAATCTGCTGAGCTGCCGGCGTCCCATGTGAGCAGGCAGCACGGCTGGCGGGCCACACCGCATTAGGGACCGCCCACAGATCCTTAGGCTTGGCTCGCCATCTTCATCCCATCCAGATCCCATTCAAATGGGGCACAGAAAGCAACCCGAGTTCCAGACAACAACAACAAGGTAACAGAGGCCTACAGCCCCCTGTAGGGCCTGCTTTTGGTGACGTGTAGATTGTCGGCACCATCAGTCAGCACGGTGTGTCTGTGAGGGAGTCCCCCGTCTGTGATCTGTACAACTCATACTTACCTGGCAGGGGAGATACCGTGATCAAGAAGGCGGTTCACCCAGGGCGAGGCTCAGCCATTGCACTCCAGGTTGTGCTGACCCGTGCGAATTCCCCAAATGTGGGAATCTCGACTGCATAATTTCTGGTAGTGGGGGACTGCGTTCGCGCTCTCCCCTGATAATGTGTGGAAAAATCAACTCTCAATCTTGTTTCTGCAACGTTTGCAGTGGAACCTTGCACACAGACGCACTTCCTTCTCAGTCAGACAATCATAACCCCCACAGTTCAGGGGAGGCTGTTAATTAGTGACTCAGTTGCCAAATGCATTCTATAAATCATAAATAATCTTTCTGTTGGCCAGAAACGTGAACCAATGATCCAATCCACTGGATATATCATTAGCAGATTCGTTTGGACTAGCAATACCTGCCTTCGTGAAGGTTATATGGTTTGGTTGAAGCCGTTCTGGAAAAGCTGTGTGATCATCCCAATGCACGTCACGCGACTGGCGTTCCGGTCCCAAACCAAACCAAACCAAACCACGAGTGAGGGCTACGGTGCTGGGAAGGGCCACATATCCTCCAAGCCGTTGCGAGTATCGCTTCTCGGCCTTTTGGCTAAGATCAAGTGTAGTATCTGTTCTTATCAGTTTAATATCTGATACGTCCCCTACCCGGGGACCATATATTAAATTGATTTTTGGAGCTGGGAGATGGAATAGGGGCTTGCTCCGTCCACTCCACGCATCGACCTGGTATTGCAGTACCTCCGGGAACGGTGCACCCCCCTCTCTACGTGTCAACAAATAAGAAAGGCTCGATAGTTTGCCAGACGACTTGGCAGTCAAACTGCCCAGCCTTACCAGAAGCTTAAACTACCGTTTTTCACTGTCTGGGGGTTACATATTTACCCACTCGAGTGCCCCTTCAAATTTTGGGATTTGAGATTGAAAAGTCTGCTTCTTGCCCCTGTGTGTGTGCGCGTGTGTATCACCACTAGCAGTCCACTACTATTGCTACTACCCGAGTAGAGCGAGTAGTGTGATGAATTCTTATCTAGTCCAAACTAATCTGCTGAGCTGCCGGCGTCCCATGTGAGCAGGCAGCACGGCTGGCGGGCCACACCGCATTAGGGACCGCCCACAGATCCTTAGGCTTGGCTCGCCATCTTCATCCCATCCAGATCCCATTCAAATGGGGCACAGAAAGCAACCCGAGTTCCAGACAACAACAACAAGGTAACAGAGGCCTACAGCCCCCTGTAGGGCCTGCTTTTGGTGACGTGTAGATTGTCGGCACCATCAGTCAGCACGGTGTGTCTGTGAGGGAGTCCCCCGTCTGTGATCTGTACAACTCATACTTACCTGGCAGGGGAGATACCGTGATCAAGAAGGCGGTTCACCCAGGGCGAGGCTCAGCCATTGCACTCCAGGTTGTGCTGACCCGTGCGAATTCCCCAAATGTGGGAATCTCGACTGCATAATTTCTGGTAGTGGGGGACTGCGTTCGCGCTCTCCCCTGATAATGTGTGGAAAAATCAACTCTCAATCTTGTTTCTGCAACGTTTGCAGTGGAACCTTGCACACAGACGCACTTCCTTCTCAGTCAGACAATCATAACCCCCACAGTTCAGGGGAGGCTGTTAATTAGTGACTCAGTTGCCAAATGCATTCTATAAATCATAAATAATCTTTCTGTTGGCCAGAAACGTGAACCAATGATCCAATCCACTGGATATATCATTAGCAGATTCGTTTGGACTAGCAATACCTGCCTTCGTGAAGGTTATATGGTTTGGTTGAAGCCGTTCTGGAAAAGCTGTGTGATCATCCCAATGCACGTCACGCGACTGGCGTTCCGGTCCCAAACCAAACCAAACCACGAGTGAGGGCTACGGTGCTGGGAAGGGCCACATATCCTCCAAGCCGTTGCGAGTATCGCTTCTCGGCCTTTTGGCTAAGATCAAGTGTAGTATCTGTTCTTATCAGTTTAATATCTGATACGTCCCCTACCCGGGGACCATATATTAAATTGATTTTTGGAGCTGGGAGATGGAATAGGGGCTTGCTCCGTCCACTCCACGCATCGACCTGGTATTGCAGTACCTCCGGGAACGGTGCACCCCCCTCTCTACGTGTCAACAAATAAGAAAGGCTCGATAGTTTGCCAGACGACTTGGCAGTCAAACTGCCCAGCCTTACCAGAAGCTTAAACTACCGTTTTTCACTGTCTGGGGGTTACATATTTACCCACTCGAGTGCCCCTTCAAATTTTGGGATTTGAGATTGAAAAGTCTGCTTCTTGCCCCTGTGTGTGTGCGCGTGTGTATCACCACTAGCAGTCCACTACTATTGCTACTACCCGAGTAGAGCGAGTAGTGTGATGAATTCTTATCTAGTCCAAACTAATCTGCTGAGCTGCCGGCGTCTCATGTGAGCAGGCAGCACGGCTGGCGGGCCACACCGCATTAGGGACCGCCCACAGATCCTTAGGCTTGGCTCGCCATCTTCATCCCATCCAGATCCCATTCAAATGGGGCACAGAAAGCAACCCGAGTTCCAGACAACAACAACAAGGTAACAGAGGCCTACAGCCCCCTGTAGGGCCTGCTTTTGGTGACGTGTAGATTGTCGGCACCATCAGTCAGCACGGTGTGTCTGTGAGGGAGTCCCCCGTCTGTGATCTGTACAACTCATACTTACCTGGCAGGGGAGATACCGTGATCAAGAAGGCGGTTCACCCAGGGCGAGGCTCAGCCATTGCACTCCAGGTTGTGCTGACCCGTGCGAATTCCCCAAATGTGGGAATCTCGACTGCATAATTTCTGGTAGTGGGGGACTGCGTTCGCGCTCTCCCCTGATAATGTGTGGAAAAATCAACTCTCAATCTTGTTTCTGCAACGTTTGCAGTGGAACCTTGCACACAGACGCACTTCCTTCTCAGTCAGACAATCATAACCCCCACAGTTCAGGGGAGGCTGTTAATTAGTGACTCAGTTGCCAAATGCATTCTATAAATCATAAATAATCTTTCTGTTGGCCAGAAACGTGAACCAATGATCCAATCCACTGGATATATCATTAGCAGATTCGTTTGGACTAGCAATACCTGCCTTCGTGAAGGTTATATGGTTTGGTTGAAGCCGTTCTGGAAAAGCTGTGTGATCATCCCAATGCACGTCACGCGACTGGCGTTCCGGTCCCAAACCAAACCAAACCACGAGTGAGGGCTACGGTGCTGGGAAGGGCCACATATCCTCCAAGCCGTTGCGAGTATCGCTTCTCGGCCTTTTGGCTAAGATCAAGTGTAGTATCTGTTCTTATCAGTTTAATATCTGATACGTCCCCTACCCGGGGACCATATATTAAATTGATTTTTGGAGCTGGGAGATGGAATAGGGGCTTGCTCCGTCCACTCCACGCATCGACCTGGTATTGCAGTACCTCCGGGAACGGTGCACCCCCCTCTCTACGTGTCAACAAATAAGAAAGGCTCGATAGTTTGCCAGACGACTTGGCAGTCAAACTGCCCAGCCTTACCAGAAGCTTAAACTACCGTTTTTCACTGTCTGGGGTGTTATAGACTGAAAATGTGTTACTGTGTTATCAGGGAATGGCACCCCGGAACCTTTATTAATTAACCCAGTGACCCCCAGGAATGTTTAGAAGTGTACCCCTCCCGGTTGATACGCTGCTACCTGTGTGATGCTACCTGTTTTATGAGTGCTGTTGCAGACGAAGTAAAGTCCGTTAAGCCGTTCGAAGAGTGCGTGCATTATTAACCATCCAAGGTTATAACACTGGCGCCGAGGATTAAAGTCGATTTAGGTCGAAGAAGAAGTTTTCCGTGTAGTTAAAATCATGGCGACTGTTGGTTCACTTAGTGAATATGTCGAGTCAGACGGGGACTGGATTGAATACGTCGAGAGACTGGAGCACTTTTTCCTGGCAAATGACATTACAGAAGAGGAGAAGAAACGCTCCATCCTCCTCAGTGTGTGCGGGGCAAAGACGTATAAATTGATACGCAACCTGGCCACGCCGCGGAGCCCAGGAGGTATTGGATTTAGGGAGCTGGTGAAGATGGTACAGGACCACCACAACCCGAAGCCATCTGTAATTGTTCAGCGTTTCAAGTTCCATACGCATGCCCGCAGGCCAGGAGTTTCGGTGGCGGCGTTTGTGGCGGAGCTGAGGCAGTTATCACAGCACTGTGAGTTTGGAGCGGCCCTGGATGACATGCTGCGCGACAGGTTAGTCTGCGGCATCGGTGATGACGGTATGCAGCGCCGGTTGTTGGGAGAGGCCACACTCACGTTCAAGAAGGCGCTAGAGATTGCACAGGCAATGGAAACAGCGGCAAATAATACTAAAGACATTCAACAAGCTAACGGGAGTGTGCAGCCACGCGCCGTTCATCGGGTGTTCAAAGAGACAGGCAAGCCATCAAAGTCAGTTGAATGTTACCGGTGCGGAGGTGCACATTTTGCTAATGACTGTAGCTTTAAAGACGCCGTATGTCATAACTGTAAGAAAAAGGGGCACATTGCAAGGAAGTGCAGAGCTGCTAAAAATAAACAGAAAAAGGAGTGGGGGAAGTCAAAGCCCAAAATGAACACACATCACCTGCAGAGTGAGGAGGCTGAGGAGCAGGTTTCCTTTAACATGTTCAACCTCATCGACCTCAGTGAGCCCCGGGCTGAGCCCATCACGGCAACATTGCACATAAATGGAAAGGGGCTGGAGATGGAGGTGGACACGGGAGCCTCAGCATCAGTCATAAGTCAAGCTACATACCTCAACTTGTGGCGCTCGGAGGAGGCGCCTGCACTCAAAGAAGCTAACGTCAGACTGAGAACTTATACGGGTGAGTGCATTCCACTTCTTGGATCTATAGAAGTTAACCTTGTGTACCAAGGGCAGGAGGCTGCAGCTAGACTGTTTGTGGTTAAGGGGGAGGGGCCGAGTTTGCTGGGTCGGGACATCCTGAAGAAAGTTCGCCTGAACTGGGGGGAAATCAAGCACATGAGAGTGATTGAAGACATCCTAGGGAAGTACGCAGATGTTTTTAAAGATGAGCTGGGGACCCTTCGTGGCACAACTGTGAAACTATGTGTAGACCCCAGAGCACAACCACGTTTCTTCAGACCCCGCCCAGTGCCATATGCTATGAAAGCCAAGGTGGAGGCAGAGCTGGTGAGACTCCAGCAGCTAGGTGTCATTGAGCCTATTGAGTTTTCAGACTGGGCAGCCCCAATTGTGCCGGTTTTGAAAGAGGATGGTGAGGTGCGCATCTGTGGGGACTACAAACTGACAGCAAACCAGGCCTCACAGCTTGATACCTACCCTCTGCCACGTGTGGAGGACCTGTTTGCCACTCTGGCAGGTGGAAAAACGTTCACGAAACTGGACATGAGTCATGCATACCAGCAGCTGCTGTTGGACGAGGAATCCAAACAGTACGTCACCATCAACACCCACAAGGGGTTGTTCAGGTACAACCGCCTGGTATTCGGCGTCGCATCCAGCCCTGCTATCTTTCAACGCACCATGGACAATCTGCTCCAAAACATTCCCCATGTGGCAGTCTATCTGGATGACATTTTGGTCACAGGTAGAACAGAGGAGGAGCATCTGAGTAACTTGGACCAGGTGTTGAAGAGGATGGCAGAAGCCGGGCTGCGGCTGAAGAGCAGTAAGTGTGTTTTCCAAGCACCAAGTGTCACCTACCTGGGCCACAGGATTTCGGCTCAGGGTCTGTCCCCTGTGGAAGAGAAGGTGAGGGCAGTGAAGGAGGCTCCAAGCCCAAAGAATGTGGCAGAACTCAGATCGTTCTTAGGCTTGGTGAACTATTATGGCAAATTCTTACCTGACCTCTCCACTGTTCTAGCCCCCCTCTATCAGCTACTACACAAAGACAGCTCATGGAAATGGCAACAAGCCCAAGAGACAGCATTTCAGCAGGTAAAAGGACTGTTACATTCTGATCGACTGCTGGTGCACTTTGATCCGGACAGGGACGTCATCCTGTCCTGTGATGCGTCGCCCTATGGTGTGGGGGCGGTCCTTTCGCACCAGATGGAGGATGGCTCTGAAAAGCCAATTGGATATGTGTCGCGCACCCTCACAGCAGCCGAAAAAGGATACTCACAGTTAGAGAAAGAGGGACTAGCTGTGGTTTTTGCTGTAAAACGGTTTCACCAGTACCTGTATGGTCGTTCCTTTACCATTTACACAGACCATAAGCCCCTTATGGGTCTGTTCAGTGAGTCAAAAGGCATTCCACCCATGGCTTCAGCGAGAGTACAGCGCTGGGCATTAACCCTCTCAGCGTATCAGTACCGAATCGTGTACAAGGCAGGTAGTGAAAATGCCAATGCTGATGCCTTTAGCCGACTCCCTCTTCCTGACACACCCAATCAAACCTTCCTGCCCCCAGAGACTGTGTTCATGTTAGACAGGCTGTCTAACACTCCAGTGACATCAAAACAAGTCAAAATGTGGACTGAGAGAGACCCAGTGTTATCTCAAGTTAAGAGATGGGTGATGCAGGGCTGGCCAGCAGCGGTTGAGCAGGAGGTGTTTAAGCCCTACTTCAAGCGTCAGCTGGAGCTAAGCGTCCAGGATGGCTGTCTCCTCTGGGGAGCCAGAGTGATTGTTCCACCCCCAGGGCAGGCTCGGGTGTTGGACGAGCTGCATGACGCCCACCCTGGAGTGTCCCGGATGAAGAGCCTTGCCAGGTCATTTGTGTGGTGGCCGGGGATGGACAGCACTCTAGAAAAAAAGGTAAAGGCATGTGTACAATGTCAAAGTAACCAAAAGATGCCAGCACCTGCTCCGCTCCACCCATGGGAGTGGCCTGGTCGTCCGTGGTCGAGGCTCCACCTGGATTTTGCAGGTCCATTTGTTGGTCACATGTTCCTGGTGCTGGTAGATGCGCATTCTAAGTGGCTGGATGCACACATCATGTCAAACATTACTGCTTCAGTCACCACAGAGAAGCTCAGGAGCATCTTTGCTACTCACGGGTTGCCAGATACAGTTGTGACAGACAATGGGCCCACTTTCACCAGTGAGTTGTTCCAGGAGTTCATGGAGAAAAATGGTATCCGACATGTCCGCACAGCTCCATATCATCCAGCCTCCAATGGCTTAGCAGAACGAGCTGTGGAGACCCTGAAAGATGGTCTACGAAAGATGTCGGGACAGACACTGGAAACTAAGCTCTCCCGTTTCTTGTTCCAATACCGGATCACTCCACACACAACCACGGGTATATCCCCTGCAGAGATGTTAATGGGGAGGAAGCCCAAATCTAATCTGGATCTGCTCCACCCAGACGTTGGAGCGAGAGTTGTTCGGTCGCAGGAAGAGCAGAAAGGGAGGCGAGACCGACATGCTAAAGAGAGGCTTTTTAAGCCTGGAGACTGTGTGTATGTCAAGAACTTTTCCCACGGTCCACCCTGGCTGCCAGGAGTCATTTGCCGCCAGACGGGACCGGTGTCTTTCATGGTGGACTTGTGTAATGGACGGCAGATCCGCAGGCACCAGGATCACCTGCGGGTTCGCCATAGAGCTGGAGGAGAGATGCCTCAGAGTATTGCACACAAGGACAGTGTGGGCAGCTCTACGGCTGTTTTGGAGGTGCCAGTAGCACCACAGGACACTGATGGACTGTCTGTGCCCACTGATGGACTGTCTGTGCCCACTGATGGACTGTCTGTGCCCACTGATGGTCTGTCTGTGCAAAGTGAGGCTGTACAAGTTACCCAACCTGTCGGTAGTCCAAGCCCAGCTCGGAGTACACAACCTGATACAGAGCCTGTGTGTTCCACAGTTGGACTGAGGAGATCTAAAAGGCAGCACAAGCCTCCAGATAGACTGACATGTTGAGCTGTACAAAAGCTAGACAAGGTGTGAAATGTTCAGCTAGTAAAGAGCAAAGCACTTGGAGGTTTGTCGTTTGAGATTGTTAAATTGTTATTTTAAAAATGTTGTGTTATGCAGGTCAAAGACACAATTCTGTAAGGTAGCAATATGACAGAAGATATTTTAGTTTACATGAGTTTTGAAAAGGGGACCTGAACTGCTCAGTCTGGTTTGTTTAATTATATTGCATGTTTTCACTTAAAGGGGGAGAAGTGTTATAGACTGAAAATGTGTTACTGTGTTATCAGGGAATGGCACCCCGGAACCTTTATTAATTAACCCAGTGACCCCCAGGAATGTTTAGAAGTGTACCCCTCCCGGTTGATACGCTGCTACCTGTGTGATGCTACCTGTTTTATGAGTGCTGTTGCAGACGAAGTAAAGTCCGTTAAGCCGTTCGAAGAGTGCGTGCATTATTAACCATCCAAGGTTATAACATGGGGGTTACATATTTACCCACTCGAGTGCCCCTTCAAATTTTGGGATTTGAGATTGAAAAGTCTGCTTCTTGCCCCTGTGTGTGTGCGCGTGTGTATCACCACTAGCAGTCCACTACTATTGCTACTACCCGAGTAGAGCGAGTAGTGTGATGAATTCTTATCTAGTCCAAACTAATCTGCTGAGCTGCCGGCGTCCCATGTGAGCAGGCAGCACGGCTGGCGGGCCACACCGCATTAGGGACCGCCCACAGATCCTTAGGCTTGGCTCGCCATCTTCATCCCATCCAGATCCCATTCAAATGGGGCACAGAAAGCAACCCGAGTTCCAGACGACAACAACAACAAGGTAACAGAGGCCTACAGCCCCCTGTAGGGCCTGCTTTTGGTGACGTGTAGATTGTCAGCACCATCAGTCAGCACGGTGTGTCTGTGAGGGAGTCCCCCGTCTGTGATCTGTACAACTCATACTTACCTGGCAGGGGAGATACTGTGATCAAGAAGGCGGTTCACCCAGGGCGAGGCTCAGCCATTGCACTCCAGGTTGTGCTGACCCGTGCGAATTCCCCAAATGTGGGAATCTCGACTGCATAATTTCTGGTAGTGGGGGACTGCGTTCGCGCTCTCCCCTGATAATGTGTGGAAAAATCAACTCTCAATCTTGTTTCTGCAACGTTTGCAGTGGAACCTTGCACACAGACGCACTTCCTTCTCAGTCAGACAATCATAACCCCCACAGTTCAGGGGAG